>NC_068346.1:17678129-18013070 GCF_014633365.1 Diospyros lotus | reverse complement strand
ACATCTGCAAGGTACATTCTATTCTCAAGTTCCTTTATTATTCAATCTGTTCATCTGAATTAACATTTATATGCGAACTTTGTTATTGTACTCTATACTGTCTTTTTCAGAACGAATAAGATAAGAGAGGCTAATCTCTTAATTATTTTCTCACACTCTACATCATCAATAACCACCTCATCCAAACAAGACAAAGCTAAAACAAAAAGATCTCAAAATCAAACTCCTTCAGTAATAAAATATGAACGATTTGGAAATAATAGACACAAACTTCTTTTCTTGAAATTCCTATCTAGAGGTTTTCTACTTGGAAGAAATAAAACGAAGCTGATTTTGAATCAATAAATTTTGGTAATCACTTGAAAGAATGGATCACAAATTTAGGATAGCTTATCTCTTCAACTTAGATCTTCACCGTTATTCTGAGGCAATAGCAAAATTTTATTCTAGCTTTCCCAAAAATCCATTTCCAAGTACACTATAAGAATACTCCACTCTTTATATAAGATTTTGATTCCAAGGTCAAGAATATGTATACATTCCACAACAATTATGCTCTGACTTATCTTTACCATTCTATGAAACCTATTTAGATGATACTGACTACTAGCTAAATAAAATTTGGACTTTTCTAACTAGACAATCTGAAGAATTTCTACCAAGAAAACACCTTTCTTCTCAAGAAATACTAGATCTTGAACATAGGGTGCTATATCATTTCATTGCTACATCCATAAACCCTAGAAGTGGGTCGTATCATGTTGTCATATCCAATGATTTGATCATCATGATATGTGCAATATTCAAAGTTCTTTTCAATCTTTCAGTGTTTACCTTTAACAAAATGTATCAAACAACCTTTGGGAAATCTTTTGGGGAGTTGCCTTATGGAATGATAATTACTCTTATCTTGAGTAGAACTCAGGGTTCTCATCTAAATCAAAGAGCTATCACACTCTGCTTTTGATACATATACCAAACATTCTCTTAAAAGGATGAAAATAAAATGTATTGATGGAATTTGGAAAATGCCTCCTAAGTCAAGTAAGAGAGAAAAGATAGTAGAACAAAATCTGTCTCAAACTACTCCTATAATTAGACCATCTGTTTTGAGACCAAGAAGATCGCACTCCAAATCAGCATTATTGTTGCACGGATACAACAATTAAATTTTTTTGTCCGCGAACCTCAATAAATAGTTGCCAGGTCTAGGAGAGAAGGAAAAGGTAGGAAACCATCAGAGGAAATCGACAACTAGGGGCTTGACCTACTGTCTGGAGAAGTAAGAGGAATGGGCATTGGAAAGAGGCAGGGGTGCCTCAAATAGGTCTTCAGATAATGTCTATAAGGCCAGCGGATAAGTCTTCTAGAGGGCCTACAAGACAGAAGACAACCAGAAGGCATGTGGAGATTTATCTCAAAACGAGATAAAATTGAAAAATGACCTAAAGTTGAGGATAAATCAGGCTATTAGCCTTTCTTGAAAATGGTTTGAAACTTGTGTTTAATGAAATCTTGTGAATTCTCAAATATGATCAAAGTTTTAAAATATAAAGAAAATAACTTTAAAATAGAAGGAAAAAAATTATTTAAACATTGAATCTCGTAGCAAAACTATTAACCTATTAAAGGGAAACGAGGACCCGAGGCCAAAAACCAACTGCGAGTGGATCTTTGCAAGGATCTACTGGTTTTAAAAATCTTTCCAAAACCAAAACAAACAACAGAGTAGTGCAATGTAGAAGAGAAAATAATCCTTGCAAGACTCAATATATTTCATCCATTATGCTACAAATGAAAAACCATGGCATAGGGAGTTTTTCGATGTATCTTTTCAGATAGATTTGTTGCTGGTTGTCTAATCTCCCTTGTGCAAGCTGCTACTCTAGGTGACTAGCCCACCTTCTCACTTGTGAAGGACCTAAACAGTCCATGCTCGAGATGCAACTGAAACCCTCCAATAAAGTTAGGTTAGAACTCTCTCAATGGAGGTGAACTGTTGCTTTATGGGTGTTCCTCCTTTGGTTGCTACTTGACTATCCAATAGCTGGATCTTAATGGGAGAATACAAGAGGGAGAAAATGCAAGAAGATTAGAGCAAGAACAAGCTAGATGCAATTATGGAGGAAGAAGAAGAAGCAGATGCCAGTAAGCACCTCTGTAGAGATCCAAGAGAGGGAGAGAAATAATGGATGGATGCACTCATGAAAGTGCCCATTTCTTTTCCCAAAATCCCTCCTAATTTAACTCCTTGTCCCTCACTTGTCGGCCACACTTCTTCCTTTCCATATCCCATTAATCAAGTAAATCATCCGAGTATTAAATATTGAGACGCAACAAAGCTGTGGAACTTCGGTTGACTTAACTGTGAGGTTATGTCGATTTAAGTTGTCCATAACCCTTTTGATCAAGTTCGGTTGACTGAAGTCATCCAGAACCTTTTTGATCAAGTTCGGTCATCCTAAGTTGTCCAAACTGCATTGCTTTGTCAATTTTGCATTCTGTTATGCTATTATCCAAAAATAGCCTTTGCATTATCCAATAATGCAACCAAAGCCCCTTTATATCCAATAGTAACCTCCCAAAACCTTAGATCCATGTGACCAACACATAATAGAAATTTCCCATATACTATAGCAACCATAATCATTGTCCCACAATGATGAGAAATATACTAAGAGTAGTGGATCACTAACCCGTGCATTACTCGGTATGCGTGTGACTTTCTAGATTCATAGCCATGTAGCAATCAGAACACGTTAACTCTGTGACGTCAGTCAATCCCATCGACCTACTAAGGGGACCTCTCCAAATCCCCAAAGCACCTCGAAGGATCCTAAGTATCCATTAGCTAGGATTCAGGATGATCCTAATGGCAGTAAAGTCCAACTTCATATGAACCTATTAAGGCTCTTCGATTACCATGCACTATAGTCTTTTCACTGACTAACATCTCGACCGAGTGAGAGTCATGGAGTGATTTAACTCACAAGACTCTGTAACTATGATAGATCCGATAAGGTGTGTGGTATAGATAGCATGTCAGATCCCATTAGATATTGAAACTTTTTCCCATCTCATGCTTACCTTGGCCAGGGGATTTTCAACCACTACAATCAATACGAATTACATAGGACATACACCTCCAACTCATAGATGTAACAACCCATTTTTCCCAAACGTGCATTAATCCGAGATTTCAAAAAAAAAAATAAAATAATAACATAAGCTTAATATAAATCATTCCCAACATTCTTGTTCTACTCTCTCAACATATCAAACTTAAAAATCAATAAACTAAGACATGTAACATCATCATATATAAAATGTGAAAGCAAGATCGAAATCTCAAATGATACATCATTGTAATTCCTTTATTCATATACATTTTCTTGAATGTATGCAAGACCATGAACAATATACATATCTCGACATGTCCCAGCACAAGAGAATCTCATACAGCGCTTAACCATACCATGGGAAAAGAACAATCTCTCTAAAAGTAACATATCACATCGACGCATTGGCATAACACAATCTTAACTTAAGAAGGGCAACATCAACGCATCTCTTCGACATCTTGGGAATAATCATTACCACTCTCGCCACAGCAGGGTCAACATCAATGCAGGAACCCGGCTCACCACAATCACATCAGAGATTACGTTCCCACTCAAAAGCATCCTGAAAACACTACTCATTTCCAATACACATGCTAATGCCATAACCACATGTAATGATGCATTACATAAAACGACATTTCAATGCATGTATTTCAATGCACACGTAAATAAACATTTTGGATGAACCATCCACATGAAATCAACTATTTCACATGCCAAAACCATTGCATAAAACAAAATCAAGTATAGGGTCGAACCACCCACAAAAACTAAGTTTGTAGTAGAAACTCTCACAAGCCAAACTAGTTTTTCGGTAACTCTACTCACCTTAAACGTACTCAGAATATCTCGATTCTCGGGTCCAACCTCAATTTTCTTGTCAGACCTCAAATAATCATATTGTTACTCAACCTCGAGTCCCAACGATCCCTGGACTTCATATTTATTCAAAACAGTGTCAACATCTATTTTTTCATAATTTCTCCTTATTTTATTTCTATTCTTCCCTCATTAATTTCAAAATAAAGACCTTATCAAGATTTTTCCCAAATTTTTCTACACCATAAATGATAAAATAATTTTATTTAATTTCTAAAAAAAATCAAAAAATACCCAGGACCTCATGCGCTAGCGCGTGTGCTATGCATGGTACCTGCACCTGTACAGCAAGCGCCGGTTGTTTTCAACCTTTTTTCGGTCACCGAAGATGCTCTGATGGTTGATTTCTTCCTCCGACCTTAGCCTGCTCCTTGTTTTGATCACGATAACACCTTTAGATGCTCGAAACAATGGCCGAAAGTGCCTCAATCGGGCGTTTTAAACCTCAACTCTGGCGACTGCTGCGTTTTCGAACAACTCCCCAAAATCCACTTAAATTTACACGAAACCTTGTCAAACTTTCCAAATTTACTCCTCTCAACCCTATGAACAAAAGCCCCCTAGCAATTTTTCTCGATTCATCCACTAAAGCCTTCACATTGAAGCTCGAAGTTGTGAAAAACCCTCAGTTCGACTTACGCTATTTATAGGAACATTTGAACCATTACTTGTCAAATCGTGTCACATCTCGAACATTAATGGCTTTACCTGGCCTCTGGAGGTTCGATTTGGCCCAAAAATCAATCGAGATTGCCTCGAAAACCCCTTCTCATTTTTCTGGCGACTCTCAACCATACCTCGCTGTACTTTCATCAAATCATAACCATTTCTTAACCCATACTCATTGCCAATCGATCCACCATGCTCTAGGGCCCATTTTGGACCCTAAAACGACCTTCCTGTCGATGGCAGAAGGCTGGTCAATGGTGGCAGTGGTGGTCAATGGTGGCCATGGCTGTTTTCTTTAAAATTATGTTTTGGCTCCCTTAAATATCTAGATTTCGTTTAGGCCATTTCCATGCAACCCCTTGAGTTCCTAAAAATTCCACAATGAACCTTAGAATTTCTTCTTTCATATTTTATTCCCCAAGTTTTATTTTACCACTTTTGGTTAAGATTCAAAAATTACATTTAGGCCCAAAAATATGCAAAAATCACGTTTTGATCGTGAATCCTTTTGTTTTACCCAAAAACCACTTCAAGGTTGTTCTTTGTGCAAAACATGAATCCTCTCAAGGTTCCGTTGACTTCTCAAAAATCGCTTACCATCATTCTATTTTTCAGCTTGAATCATATTTGTACCAAAAATTATCTCTAATCTAATTTCTCTCTATGTCATAAATTTGGTCTCAAGACGCTCATCGACCACATAACCTTTTCCTTAGATATCTAAGCTCCAGAGTACTCCCTGTAGTTGATTCAATTACCTATTCAGGGTATTTTGATATCTATTTTTCACAAAATTTTATATTTCCACTAAAACACTTATTTACAAAATTTCTGGGTATTACAATGGAAGTCAACGGATCCTATCAGTGAACATCTGTCTCCATATACCATTGTATAGAGACTGCACAATGAGCATTCCTATCTCTTACACCTAATGGTTTCGCTCAGCAGTAAATCCTTGACACTAGTGCATAAGATACTATGTCACCTATAGTCTAAGGGTCATATACACAATCGAGAGCAAGCGACAAATCATTAATTCTCAAGCCATGCGATCTGTCACAGAAGTCACATTCAGTAGATGTTCTACCAACACCCACCCACATGTCGACTATATGTGTCCAATGCAATGTGATGTATGACTCACCACTCCATTCCCATTAGCATCCCATGTCAACAATGGTAGTAGGCTATGTGTCGATCCACTGATCGATATATCATAAGCCTTTTCTGATAAATCTAAGGACTGATAATACCTTTAAGATATCTTGAACTAGAGATTCAAGTCACACTATCTCAACCCTTTGAGAGGAAGAACTCTATCAGGATATCTAGGGACTCATTCATTAAAAAACAAGAGATAGAGAGGTATGAATGAAAATATGATCATTTTTTTTATTAATATTAAGAGTTAATCGAGAGTGTCATTCACATACATCTCATGTAATGTAAATCTAGTATCTAGAGGACTATCACTAACACTTATTTTCTAAGACTGTCAACTAGTTTTTCAAAATCAACATAAACTGTCAACTTCCTTTTAAGACTGTTAACTTGTTAAGATAAACTATCAATTGCTTCTGAAATCAAGTCAATCAGTTTAGTGCATACTTTTTAAATTAATGTTTCAAGATTAAATAGTCGACTAGTTTTCAAACCTGGAAAAACTATCGACTGGTTTTCCAAATTTTGAAATAAATTTTGGACAAATTACTAAAACTATTAACAATTTATGTTCAAGAAATACTAAAGGCTAGTTTTATGTAGATTGATCCCTTGCTATTTTGATCTCTAACGACTAGAATTCTGCAAGGAACATTCAATGCTATAAATATCAACCATTTTGAAGATTAAAGTAATTGTTGAAAGAATGAGTTTGTTCATCTAAGAGATTAGATGTTCAAATTAGTACTTTTGAGTTTAATTGTTCCAATCTTTTCTTTTTCAAAGATTGATCTTATTCTGTAAATTCATTTTAGCCTTATTGCAATAAGATCTCATGTTGAGACTCTTGTGTTTAGTTGTTTATTTTTTTATTCTTCTTTGTAAGAAATTTCTTAACAGGAAGTGGATATAGACTAGGACGGGCCAAATTATTATAAATTCTTTGTGTCTCTTGCATATTTACTCTTTTCAAACATTGCATAACACTTCCATTAAATAACTCTTTTAGATAAAATCATATATTGTTTATTATTTAAAAAATATTTTTAAAATCACTCAAATTTATATTTACCCAATTCAACCCTTCCCCTCTTTTTGGGTATATGGTACCATATGTATTAAAGTCTATTAGACATCTCTTAACTTAAAATCTTATCATCACTTAAGCTTAGTCATCGAGTCAGCGGTCCCATTCCAGCTAATATAAAATCATTGGTGAAATTTTCTATGTCATCGTAATGAAAACTTATACTAAAAATAAAACTAAAACTAAAATCTTTATCAAACAAATTCCAATGTTAGTGTGGATGCCTTACTAAAACCTATGCGTTTAGCAACTAATATTCATGCAAGAACATGTGTAATATTGCTTTGCATCGAGACCCTGATCTTTGCATAAAATATGATCAAGTTCTTGTGCATTGAACCAGAAAACGAAGCTATCCTTTTATGTATATATTAACAACTTTAATACATAAGATTCCTCATTTTGAAAATATCACATTTCTTAGTAGTCTTCTCTTTGTTTTTTGTTTTCGTAATTAATTCATTAAGTTTTCTACCAAACAATCCTTAACAACATCAGTGAGCACCCTTGCTTCCATCATCAACTACAACATTATCAGAAGCAAGAGAAACAGAATAAGTATCATCTCCCCCTTCAACTGCATCAATACACTTATCTTCAATCCATCCACGATGATACTAGATGCATGCGTTTATTGATCTTTTTCTCACATATTTTAAAACATGTATTCTCACATGAAAAGTCGATACATAGGCCGAGGGGATAATCTTAAAAAGCAAAAGGGGCCTGCTGAGAAATAATTTTTCTTCTCACACATAGATCCAGGTATAATAGGCACCGAAAGCATCAGTAACTTTTTACTGAACTGGAATAAGGGTTATTGAAGTTTCCAATAACACACCATCTATCAGCCCCAAAAGGGAAGAAAGTACAGTTGAACTCTTGAGGATTTCATGGATCTGAGAGGTCAACAGTGAATATATGCTTCCCCCTTTCCTAGAAACTATGACAAATTTTTCACAGAAAAGATGGGGGGAAGGGCCAATCCCCTCTCCTCTTGAAACAAATTCAATTTGGACGGTTTTAAGTGGGAAAAAAAGAAAAAAAACACAGTTCCAGCGAAAAGGGCATAAGAAATCCTTTCAACTCCACACATCAAGGGCACTTACTTGATTATCAATCAATAACTAATTTATCTTCTATACCTGAACCACCCCCAGTAGGATTTATGTACATAAATTGAACACCAAGCTCCTTCGACAACTCGGCAATTGAATGGCATTCGCATGTCCAATCCTAAATGATATTATCATCTTCTTGTTTTGATTTCTGTAGTAGGCAATGACTGCGATCCACCCCCCAGTGCAGCCGCAGCAGATTCAACGTGTGTAAGAAGGTACTCGTAGATCTTTTTCCTTATCCTCTCAATGGTGTCTGGCGAGATATTGGGAATTTCTCCTTCATCCTTGCTCGATCCAATCTCATCTAACCAGTCATTCACGCTCTTCAACTGTGTCAACATGCCTGCTATCTGACCATTATCTGACAGAAATGACGTGTCAACTTCGGCATCCAAGAATCTTTCTACAAATCCTAAGAACCAACCCTGGGATTCCACTCGCAACTTCCCAGCCAAGTCAACAGCTTCATCAAGCCCGTCTCCTCTGATCCATTCTGCTGGCGCTGGGGCCTGTAGCTTCTGATTAACTACCGGCCCATCTATCAGTCTGCGTGGAGTTCCTGGAATCACGACTTTAGAGCCCACTGATGGGCGGGGCTTGGCTTGGGCTTTCGTTGCAGCAGCACTCTTAGCAGAGTTCTCTAGGATTAATATGGGCTGAACTCCAGAGAGAGTTTTCAGGCTTTGAGCTGGAGTTGAACCCGGGAACGAGTTTGAAGAGGTTCGCTTGCTAAATACTGAAAAAGACGATAAATTGGTTGCTAATGCAGCTTGAACCCAAGAAGCTGCTTGCTTATGTCTGTCTGCTGTGACCTTCAGTGCTTCGGCTGTGGGGCTTTCTTCATGATCCCGAGACAAACCTGATGGAATGGTTTTAGATAGGGAATCAGCAACCAGACAAGCATTGTTTAAGCTCGCGTGTATAGTCAAGAATTGCTCCACTGCAGGTTGTGGGTTATCTTCCTTTGCAGAGGAACGCAGCTCAGAATACATACTGCCAGAGAGAAACAATTATGGATTAGGAGTCAGCTTGAATAGGAATTCTTATGTTGAGATATATTTAACATTAACAAGATCAAAACATGAAAAGAAACGGGGTAAGATGACTTGTGTATATAATAGCAATTTTAAAAACATTGAGAATTTTTAAACTGCTGTCACAATTCCTTTTGGTCAAAATTGCAAAGGATCTCGCTTTCACAATGCTTTTCTCGGCCACGCAAGGAGAGAGTTCTCAGTTGTGCTCCGTGGACGAGTTACTTTTGAGATTCTCATTCTCTGTACCACCTTGTGTAGGGAGACATAATACCACTCAAATTCTACCCTATAATATATTAAAAGTCCTAATAACTGAAAGCGTAAATTACATTGTCCACCCATGGGGAAAACCAAACCATAAATTATGGTTTGAAGAAATCCAAAACCAAAAATTTACAGTTTGGTTTGACTCAAACCACGGTTTGTACAATACAAGAGTTACATATATATTGATAGACTAAATTTTATTAATAATAATCTTATTACAAATACATTTTTTTTTTGGGGAAAACTCTAATAATTTTATTAATTAATGTGGATAAAATAAGCTATAACATAGTGCAATGCAATGCAACAGCATTCATGAACTAGTAATAACCATTCTACACACACCCCAAACATCAAGATTCATGTGGCGCCAAGTCAAACGAAGGTTTTTTTTTAAGCACACCCGTAACCACCCATGTGGCTTCGGCTTCGTTGAAAAATACCTAGTACCATTCACATCATGTAACGACCTGTTATCGAGGTCCCGATTTTTGTGGCATTTAAGTATATTTGGTATATGTTTGTAGGTTGTAAGAGGGGGAGGTGGTTGCAGGCAGCAGTTGTCGACAGATTGCCTCAAATCTGTCAACTGATTGAGGAAGTTGTCGACAGATTGCATTGAATCTGTCGACTGATTGATGAATCTGTCGACAGATTACTTGAGACTGTTGACCGATTGTTACCTGATTCAGCTTCCCAGGCCACTTTTAGGTCAGTTAAGCAGTGGTGGAGCTCGGTGGGTGTCTTCTAGAAGACTTTGGCATGTGCAAGGGCATTCCTACATCATCTAAGGGGCTACATAAATAGAGAGAGGAGAAGAGAAAGCAATCGGCTGAGAAAAACCGAGAGGAAGAAAGGAAGGAAAGAAGAAGAAAAGGAAGAGAAGGAGGTAGCAACTTAAGGCAATTCCTCCTCTGTTTAAGGGAAGTTCTTTACCCCTTTTATAAGCTCTTAACCTTAACTTGGCCTTGGAATATGTTCTTCTAGTTACCAAATCCTTAGGTTTGATCAAAGGAGCCTTGTTTTGAGAAGTTCTTGAGTCTCTTGATGTATTTCGTTCTATTTGGCTTGTATCACCCCTCAATTTTTGTGGAATGATGCCTTACCTTGATGGGGTAGGTTCTAGATGGGTGGATAGTTGGTTGGTGAATTTTGGTGTCTTTGTATGCTGTATGGGTTGCTGGGCGTTTGGGTTATCAACCATTTGGGCTTGGTTGTCGACCGTTTGGTGTTGTGAGAGGGAACTGTCGACTGGCTCGAGCAAGTTGTCAACCGTTTTGCCCCTAAGACACAATCTGTTGACTGATGTCCTAAAATTGTTGACTGACCCTGCCCTGCTTGTGATTTTGCTGCCTTTAATTATGTTGATGCGAAGCTGGGGCTAGGGTTTGCATCATTGGGGGGCCACATGCTATGGATGCTTGGGCTCGAGCATGTTAGAATGATTAGGGTTGTGCATGAGCATTGCATTGCATTGCGTGTGTATGTCCGTGGGTGAAACATGGCTTGATGCTTGGTTTTATGGAGACCTTGTATCACGTTTATGCTTACTATGCCATTGCATTTCCTATGTGTTGCATTGCATAGTTCCAGAAATCATGACAGATTTATCCGCGGGATGTACATCCACGGGCTCGAGTGATATGAGGACCGTCTCGTGGGAGTTTCAGCTCAATATATTGGTATGGGAGCTTTAGCTCAGTTTATTGTTGTAGGAACTTTGGTTCGACATGTTGGTATGAGCACTTGAGCACATGGTGCGGATTTTGGAGCAGCGGCTCATATTGATTTGCTTGCTAGTTCATGGTAGCAGGCAGGTTTGGATTTACAGACTTGGGTGCCGGTGTGTCTTATGTGGGCCCCAATGACCATTATATGTATATTTATTTATACGTTTACTGCATGGTTTGAGGTTCATGGTATGGATGTGTATATGAATGTGCACGTGTTGTGCGAGTGGTGTGGGTTATTCCCTCATCTCTATTACCCTTTTGTTCTTTATGTTTGCTGAGTCTTGTGACTCACCCTTACTTTACATCATTCCAGGTAAAGGAAAGACTAAGATCAGGGGAGAGGGTGGCAATATCTGAGTTGTTAGGTAGCAGGGTGTACAGGGCGGTCCCAACCATCGAGTCATGGGGGAGTCTTGTAGCTTTTGCGTGCTTAGAGGGTGTCTATTACCGCCTGGGTTGTGTTGTATATATGTCTTTGTGTTATATTATGATGTGGACACCTCCACGTCTCTTTGGCTATGTATATATCATGTTTCCGTTGTGCTAGGTTGTTGTCCCATGAATGTGCATGGTAGACATTATGCTATCTTATTATCCTCTCGTGGGACTTCTTTTCGGTTTCCTGTGCTAACGAGATATCCGGTTGGGGGCTCTCACACATCAAAAAATTACATTGACCACCCTTACTTTTTGAAAGTTCTATCACATTCTCCCTTCCCATTACAGAGTCATTACTAACGTAACCTACATTTGCTAACATATACAAAATATGACACATTGCCAAAAATACCTTTCAGATAAGTAAATTGACTAATATAACATTGAAAATTATGCAAAAAGTATCAAATAACCCCCTTGGTACATTTTTCCTTTTGCTAGCATATTTTCACTTATATAGAAAATATTTTAACAAATAAAATTCGAAAAAGCAAATTCTTGTACCTACCAAAAAATTTATGCAAGTAAATTTTTACTATAGCTTTGTACAAGAAACAAATTTACATAAGGAAAACTTTGACAAAATAAATTACATAACTGAAATGTTTGTACAAACAAAAAATTATACAGGCAAAATTTATAACTTTGATAAAGCAAATTTCATGCAATCAAATTTTTCAATCATAATTTTGTTAAAAAATCTTTGTGCATCTTGCTTAAATTTTTTTGTATTAAATTTTCAATATAAAATTCTTATAAAGAATAAAAAAATTTATTCTCATAATCTTTTATAAAAATTTTCTCAAATTGTATATTTTACACACGCAAAACTTTATATTCTTATAAAAATTTTGGAAATTTGAATACTAACAAATCAAACTTATTTCTTCTCATATAAGTTTTGCTTAATATAAAATTTGTTTTGTCAAAGCTCATTTGTACAAAATTTTTCAATAAATTATTGTATTTAGTGGCAAAATGATCATTTGATTTGGGTATTAATGTTTGATGGGAGAAAAACACTGACAAGGGTGGTCAGAATAATTTTTGAAGCATGAATGGAAGCAGCACTACTATCTGTTTTTTAGACCAAATTCAATGATGGTCATTATAATTTACCCTAAACTAAAATACATCTTCATAAAAACAAAGAATCCTAATCTTCTAAAGTTCCCAAAAGAAGAAAAAAAATCCTAACACAACTAGAACTGTAAAGTTCTAAAAAATAATTAGAATATTTGATCTTCACAGAATTCCAAGAGTTTGAGTTAATCCTCAGGCAACCAGTTATGAGTTGTACCTCTTAACAATCCCATCAGCCTTATGTTTGACTTTGTAGCATAGCAGCTTTTTCCAAGATAGGAGAGAGACTAGCTCCCTAGTGTCATTTTTTGTTAGAGCTTTCAGCTTCCATACCATAGCCTTCAAAGATTGTGGTATGACATCAAGGACAAGGATGAACATGTTCACTTTTAGTCATATCTACCCTAGTCTTTCAATAAATATGCCTCAAAAGAACCAAGGAAAGATTTAATTTTTCTGAAGGAGATATGAATCCATCCTCTTATACATTTCGCAAGTGAGATAAAGTCAGCCCCATATTCATTTACTAAATGGTGATTTGTTTAAAGCTAACAACTAACTAATGCATATGATAAATTTACCCAATGGATTTCATGGACTGAAACTCTTCAAGCAGTCCAATAATCACAGTCAACTTTTTTCTCCAAATTTTATTGGATGTGAAACCAATAGCACATAATGCAAAGTCACATAGCTGATTGTCTTTCATCAACACAATTCAGCAAGAACTTTATGATCAAGCCGCAGTGCAGAAGGCAGAAGTCCTAGGCAATAGGAAAGAACCAATGAGATAACAACCTATTAGAATAAGGGTCCTTGTTGTACTTTCATTAGCTTTCCTTCTTATCAAGCTTACTATACCCAAGGAAAGAACAAGCATGAACACAAATGAATTAATTATAAAAGGATGAAAGAGGAGCTATTTTAAATTGCAAACAGTAGTACACACAAAATAAGAAATTTTCATGTAAAGCATATGTTTAAGTATCATGTTCAAGACACAAATAAGGACCATATAAATGACAAAGATAAGACGAAACTTCGATATGATATCATAGTTTATCAATTTAAACAGGGTCCTCATAAAGATCACGAATTCACATGTTTTGAAACAATTATAAGTTAAAAGTGAGATAGCAAATTAGAAAAAGCTCACTAAAATACAAAAACAAGTTTTTGACCTCTTAATGGGTTGGCCTGCAAAAAGGTAAACTTGAAAAACTGCAACAGAGGCTGGGGTACAATCATAGGATTCCAGAAGCAAGGTTAAGGGTTGGGATATACTGATCACTAATATGGAGCCCCCAGAAGTAAAAGGGGCAGAAAGAGGTAGAGAGAAACTGAACCGGTCAAACAAGATAGAGAGAGATCTTAACAACCTTCCTTGATGATCTGTCCACTATTCATAGGTGATGGAGAAAGGGATCTTAACAACCTTCCCTAAAATCCGAGGGTGGTTCGTTATAACATAGGAAGAGGTTGGAGAAAATCACAAATGCAGGTGGAAATCGGGTTAGCTGGTTCCCATGCAAAGTGGTTACTTGGATTCCCTTGATGTGTCTCTAGAACTCAGGGACATTGACTATACTGGACACCATATCAACCAAAAGACCACTATGGTCCCAAATTTCCAAGTGCCTAAAAAACTTGGTTGTTTACTTGCCTGATAAGGAGGTTTATGTCAGATCCTCGAGGATCTGGCAATGGTCAATTTGGAACTCCTTCCGAATTGACAATGGATGCCGGAAATTCGAGAGAATTCCCCGGTAAGTAAGACGGACAGATTGATAGAGAAGAGAGAGAGATTAGAAGGACAAGAGAGAGAAAGAGAGAACAGAGAGTTTGGAGGGAAATTCAGAGAATTCTGTATTCAATTTCTGGATACCTCTCCATGTGGGGTGGGTTGCAATTTATACCCATTCCCCGCCTACATATACCTGTTCCCGCCAATGGCTAATTACAAATAGCCTAACTACATTCTGTTATTACTTTCTACTACTCTTCCACTTGCATCGTTACGTTTTACCTAAGTACCCTCCAAGTACATAACCGTTTAAAGCATGAAACCAAGGTTGAACGACTTGGTCCTACGGAACTGGGCTGAGGTCAAGTGGCCTTGGTCCAAGGAACTGGATGCCTACAGCTATTAAGTTGCATGTGACTAAAATTAGTATAATTACATACTCTATGCACTCTAGAAAAGACCACGGCACCAAACAATATAAGCAGACTGATCTTGCTTTAGGGAAATTGTGGCTTCCCCACAAGGGCCATCACTGAATCCTATCAGGGTCCAATCTCAATAACTTCCATATGTTTGACAGAACCAGCACTTCCACATCCATAAGACCAACTTGATAGGGGCCTCCCTCCCTCTCTGGTTTGGGGGAGGGGAAGGGCATAATGCAGTTGAATTTTTTAACAGTAACAATAAGAGAATAAGCATTTAATTGGTTTGATCAGATAAAAGGTAGTTCACAATTTTCCCATGGGAAAGCAATACCTTAAACATCGAAGTAAGCTCTCAGCAGCTGAAGCCTCTTGCATTGCTTCAATGGCAGCTGTTTGTGCAGCATCTCTATGCTTCAAAACTTCCTGAAACATAAAGGCATACAAGTTTTTCTGTGAGCATCAGAGAAGCATGGAGCACTTGTGCTTAACATGGGTCCTTAGATACTGATAAAACTATGAGAGTTTGAATGTGAATGTACAACATATCAAGAGGTCAACCCACCACCAATGTGAAAATATACAACTTATACTAGAGGTGTCTTTCCTTCACATTATTACTGATTAATTAGCTGTGATTGAAATGATAGGTTGTGGACTTGCTGGTACCCCAAACACTACCACTCAAACCATGTAATATTCTGGGGTAATCTCCCGCAAAGCATAAGTCAAGTAATGCATTTGGAGGCCAAAAAGAATAATTACAGAACAATAAAGATCAAAAGTTCCACTAGGAATCCAGGCAAAATATGTCAAGATTCAAGTGATTATAAAGTATTTACCTTTCCAAGCTTTGCAAGAGAAGATGGAAGTGCACCCCATGAAACACTTCCATCTGTTCTCCTATTACTAAGAGAAACTTTGACAAAGTTTCCAGGTAGGCCATGATTAATAACATCTCCAGATGATTTCTTTGACACGGAATTTCTTTGCCTAATTGATTTGCCGATGCCATCCACATCC
Source organism: Diospyros lotus (assembly GCF_014633365.1). Taxonomy (NCBI): domain Eukaryota; kingdom Viridiplantae; phylum Streptophyta; class Magnoliopsida; order Ericales; family Ebenaceae; genus Diospyros; species Diospyros lotus. Next base: position 17,997,278 of record NC_068346.1, on the reverse strand, counting down.
CCATTTCTAGTGACCCTTTTTGTAGGCACTTGCAATTTGTTTTCCTCTTTGGGTGGTTTTGCCAATATCTGGACCTTGTTGTCCTCTTTAGATGACGGCCTTTCACTTGTTGATTTTCTAGGAACCTGGCATATATTATTCAGTTAGCAGCACAAGAGAGATAGAGAGAGAGAGAGAACTGACACAAGGTTAAAGATAAAAATCAATTGACAGCAACTACATGGTCCGTAAGCAAAAAGGGGAGAATAAAACATTTGAAGACACTAAGACAAAGCTCAAAAGCAGTAAAAACTATCCAAACTTCAAAGCTATTTCAGCAGTCATTCTGATGCAAGTGGATAACAGATTTAACACGTAATTTATATCTTTAGCCATGCAATGGAAACTAAACAAGTTTCTTAACTGAACCTTTTAGAAATGCCAACAAAAGAACCAACAAGTAAGCAAATTGAATGGGAAGAATAGTCTAGACATTTAAGGAAAATTAGAGACAGGAGACTAAATCAGTTTCCATCCTTCAACAGCACAAAACAAATCAAATAGTACACCAGGTAAATACCAAACAAATTTTTAACAGCCTTTTCCCTTCAATTCTCTGATATAAGCTTAACAAGAACTTACAGAAGTACTCCGGGATTCAGGCTTTGACTCAAGCTTGGTGGGCTTCAATCTGGGGCTTTCTCGACTCTTGGTCTCTGTGCTTCCTTCCCAACTCTTTCTTAAAGCCTTAGGCCCTAAATCAATCCCCTGAACAAAATTCTTGATCGAACTTACAGCTGATGCCTTCTTTGCAGTTGGACTTGCGGCACGAGCTGAACTGGCTTTTTCCCCCAACCCTAATTTAGCTGTTGCCTTCTCCAAACCCTTGATCTTTGTCTGCTGCTTAAACCCATTTGTAAACTTCTCAAACGAAGTGGGCAATGAGTAACAACTTGTCGGAGATGAAGGGATGGACTTTGAACTTGATGACTTTGATTTTGTTAATAATTCCTTCTTCTCAACTAAACTCAAAGCCTGTTTTGATAATTGAGACTTCGATCGACTAAATACTGGTGTATTCTTCTCTGATTGATCCTCCTTAGCCCTAACAGTTAATTTCAGCTGGATTGGATTACCATCTTTTGCTCCAAGATGACTATTACCCAATAACTTATTAGCCGATTTTGATTTATCCAAGGGTTTTGAACCCAAAGAAGAATCAGAATTGTTATTGAGAAAACCCAAAGAATGGGTTGCAACAATATCTTCAGGGGTTCCCACACAAGGGTGGCGCCCAGGGACCGGCCTAACCCCGTGAAGAATGGGGACTGGGGAGGCAGCCTCAAGCCTCTCAACATGTATGAATTGACCCAATTGGATTTTGTCACTGAGAATTAGATCATCATGTTCATCAGGGAGAGAGACATAGGTGGCATGAGACGAGTCTGATACCTTGAGGTAGAATCCTTGGTTTGGGAAGAGATCACCGCCCGCTAGAGCAGGCACAATGCTAACTACTTGCAATAGAGATGACCTGTACTCACCAGCAATCTTCACATCTGTATTCATATGCTGCAGAAGCTTTAGCAGAACACCAGGGACTAAAGCAGCCATTCTTGAAGACTTCAATACGCATCACTCTGAGAAAACCCAGATGGAAAATTTCAATATTTACAACCGATATCACAAAAAATCTTGTGAAACAACAGGAAAAGAAGGGTTTTCATTTACTGCCCAGATTGAAATCTGGGTTGACAAATATGAACAGAGGGTTACAATTTCGACCCAGATGAAATTGGGGTCTACAAACCCCAATTTTGTACACTTCAAGATACAAAAGACATCAAGCCCAGATCAGTTTTGTCATCAAAATAGCATTTGTAACAAAACCCTAAGAGAAGATTTCAGGTAAAAGGTTCAGCCCTTTCTAGAACTAATGATTGAGACCACAAACCTTCCTTATTGATGTACATACAACATGTGAATAACAGCAAATAAAACGTGTACCAGAGAAAAAATATATATATATAAATAAAACATTATCATTTTTTTTTCTGTAAAGTTCAGATGGGAAGCTATAAAACAAGATTTTTGGAAATTATTGATGGCCACATTGAATGCTCAACAAAATCGACACCAAATGTGTACAAAAAACAACTTATTGAGGGGCTCATCAGAAAATAAAAAAGAGGAACCTTCAAAAGAGTCCAATAATCGATGACAGGGAGGAACAGACACTGAATGATTGATCGATGCTTGTGGAACTGCCTAAAGCAGTACAAATTTGGAAGCCGACCCGCTCTTTGATCATCAGTCCCATGTGAGAGACCAACCCTTTAGTTTGATGGTGGTTCCCCCAAATGAAAGCTAGAAATAAGAGAGAGAAGAAGAGAAGAAGAGAGCAGAGTTGGATAGCCAATGAAATGAAGCGAAAGAGGCTGCGAAATTCGCCAAGCACAACCACTGGACGGAGAATCTTTACAGAGAAGAATATATAATTTAGTTTTTAAATATGGGTTTGGTTTGGTTTCGTTTCGTTTCATCGCTTTAATATAAAAGGTAAAAGAGGAGAATATAACATTTGATTTTGTCAGAAAGAGATAAATTGAAACTAATCTGTCGGTGTATGTATTTATTATTTAATTAAATTTATTTATATTTTAATTTTATGTATTTAATACTACGTAGTTAATAATAATAATAATAATATAGTAGCATTTTGAAAGATAGAACAAATAAAAAAGATGTGTTATAATATAAATCAACATATTTTTATGTAGATAAAAAATTGAATCTTTCCCCTTTTGACTTGTCCCTGTTCTTGTTAGCCGTCCAACCAACAAGTTAAAATATTACAACTTACATAAACGTAAGAAGCATTCAACTTCAATTAAATAGAAATCAGATCTAATTACAAACTGATATGGAGAATTTTCTTAATATTATATATATATATATGTATATATATATATATGTGCAACTCTAAGTAGCCCTTTCAAAAAATGAGCAAATCATATGACTTACTTATTCTTTTGCTATTAGGAGAAGCGATTCACACATATGATATCTTATTCTATCGTCCAAACATCCTAAGAGTGATCTTGTCCAAAAGTCTCGACGGACAAATGTGCCAAGGTTCTCATTTAACTTTTAAGAGTTTGACACCTATAAAGGGTAAAGTTTTAACAAATAATTCTTTCTAACATTTTCATATGCTCAAGGACTCTAGTTTTCATCTTAACTATTTTTTAAGTATTAATTTAATCATCAAAAACTAATCCGAAAGAAAAAGCCTCACCCTTGTAACAGTTTGACGCTTGGTGATCCTTTCCAACAATATTAATTGGTGCCTACCTTAGGGCAAGGCTGCTTTGTAATGTGCATAATCAGGCTCTCGAACACTCTCTCATCATGCCTCCTCGTCGCACTCCATTAGCCTTAGCTTAAAGCTAACAAAGTGGAAAACACTAAAACTGTGTTCTCTTTACTTTTCAATTTTCAGTTTTGAGTTTTGAATTCATTTTTAATTTTTATTTTAGTAGTCTGTTTTTAGAAAATTGAACACGTTCTCTTTATCATTTTGAACTATTACTCAAAACAGAAAATTAGAAAACGCGTTCTCTTTGAAATTTTTGAAAATAATTTTTTAATGATATTTTATTCAATAAATTTGATTATTCAATAAATTAGAAATATTTAATGTTAATATATTATTAAAAAAATATATACATTTTAAAGTTAATGAATTTTGTAATATTTTTTCCTATTATAATAATAAAATATGAATAAATAAATAAATGTATTTTGAGTTTAGAGTTTGTTTTGAATGAAAACAGTCAAAACAAATTTTTGTTGTTTTGAGTAATCTATACAATCTTTTTTTTTTTTCAAAAATACATTTTTAAAAACAGTAAAGAGAATGTGTTTTTATTATTTTAAAAAATCAAAAACTAAAAATGACTTGAAAATAGTAAAGATACACACAACCTAAGCTCTTTCAAATGTTAATGGAGTTCATCCTCCTTTTCCTAAACAAGTTATCATTAACAATTCAAATTTTAATGGAGTTCTTCCTCCTCATCCTAAGCAAGCAACCTTGAGTTACAAGTCTAGTTGTTGATACAAATGCTCTGTATCATGAATATGAGTAGTTTATGCATCGAGAATCCAAGAAGGACTCCAAGGGAGAAAAACCCTTTAAAATTGAAAAGCATAAGAATAAGCTTGAGGCTTTTGCCTCTTCGGTCCACAATTGTCCCCAAGATGAGCAAGCTAAGCAAGAGTGAAGAATTCAACATTTGGAGAAGGAAATCCAATCCCTGAAAAAGAGACGGGAACCCCTTCCAACGTAGAGCTCGAATGAACCTATTAGTTGCCTAATTATGGCAATTGTCTTTTTTAAGAAGTTCAAAAGCTCATCTATCAAGCCATACAATGGCTAAATTAACCCAAGGGATCACATAAACCTTTTCTCGTCCTATATGCTTGCCCAATCAACTTCCAATGGCATGTGGTGTCAAGTATTCATAGCTACACTCAAAATGAATGCTTGGCTTTGGTACTCGAGAATATTGAATGACTCTACCACAAGCTTTAGGAAACTCAAGACTAAGTTTCCTATCCATTTCGCATCTCGTTAGAGACATCTCAAAATCTTGATGACACTAGTAAATGTCAAGTAGAACAAGGGAAATCTCTCAAAGTATATGTGGCTCATTTCAATAAGAAATCCTTAAGTATCTAGGATTTCAATTAGGCGTGGTTATAATTGTAACGCCCCGTTTTTTCCAAGCGTGCATTAACTCGAGATTTCGGGAATATATATTTTTTTTTCATCATACACATAACATAAGTCTTTTGACATACATACACTCAACATAAATCATTTCCCGACAATCTCGATCTACCATCTTAGCATATCAACTTAAAGGAAGAAGTTAAGACAAGTAATATCATCACATCAGCGGAAGCAGAATCGAAACCTCGAATTTCACATAACCAAATTCACTTTGTTCATAATGTAGAAATCGAACCATCATTTGACATGACATCTTCAAAACAGAATACAAAGATATTCAACTCTCAACAACAACTACTAAATACTTCTAACATAGACAAAATATACGCTAAAGATCACCAACGTAAATGACGGTTACATCTCAATAACCCATTTTCCTTTAGCACCGCTGCTTTCACCTAGAACGTTTGAATATTTCAGGAACATAGTCCAAATTAGATGTTGAATCATCTTAGTAAGAGTTCAAAAATATTTTCATAAATATATGCAAGACCATAAAATAAAACTGATATATCCCGACATGTCCCAGTCCAAGAGAATCCCACATAACACTTAACCAATACAATCTCTCCAAGGCAACACAACTATATCGACACATTAGCATAACACAATCCTGTTTAAGAATGATAACCTTGACGCATGAACCCGGGTATCACCCCACTATCATGTCAGGCTTTGCGCTTCCACTCAAAAGCATTTCGGATCTCAACACAACCCTGGCCACAAGATGATCAACATTATCCTTAGAATCAACGTCCACCTAGGCAGTAATGTTATTTCTCTAAGGAACCTGGGATGGTATCCACTCTTTGCCTCGCCACTTGAGTACAATAGGGTGAAGTTCATTTCAGCCCCATCTCAAGTGGGTCACATAGCATTAATCTTTCGCACGCATCCTGAGTGTTATCACTCAAATGCCACACACACGTTGACAACCCACATCCCACATGGACAATCAAATAAACATGCCAGTGTCGCAACACATAACATGCATCATATAAAATCAACTGTTCAATGCATGAATTTATAACGCACGAAATTCAATGCACATGCATAAAACAATTTGGGACGAACCTCCTATATAAAACCAACCTATCGTAAGTTAAATCATTTGTATAAAACAAATCAAGTACAGGGTCGAACCACCCAAAATAGACTAAGTTTTTAAGTAAAAATACTCACAATAAACCGAGTTATAGGGCGAACACTCACCTTGAAAGTATCTCAGACCACCTCGATTCTCGTGTCAACCTCGATTTTCTCACCAATCCTCAAGTAATCGTACTAATACTCAACCTCGAGCCTCAATGGTCCCTAGACATCATATTCATTTAAAAGAATATCAATATCTATTTTTTCCATAATTTCCTCATAATTTCTCCTCATTTTCTCCCTATTTTTCCTTAAAAATTCTAAAATAAATATCTCCACAAGATTTTTCTCAATTTTTTCTTCATGATAAATCATAATTTATTTTTCTCAAAATAATAAAAAAAATGAAAATTACTTGACCCTTCATGCCCTGGCATGTGGGTTGCGCGTGTGAAGCCGCGCATGTGACGCACGCGCATCTTCTTCTCCAACGAGCCTCTCGTTGGCCGACGACCAAAATTATTCCCCAATCATACTGATGTTCTACCCTTGTGCTTAGTTTTGATGATGAAAAACATATGTTATTAAATCCCTAAGTCATGAATCAAGGTGGTGGTTTTCAACAAAAATCAATTTCAAGTGCATTGTTAAAATGAAAACCAAAAAGATTTATGATTTTCTATTTCAGTTAGAGATTTGCAAAGTCAAGTTTTTAGTCTTAAAAGAATCTCCTAAAATAATTTTCAAATTAGCTTTGAAGTCGTTGGTCAACATAGAGCTAAAATTGTTCTAAGGCAAAAGACCAACTTGAACATAAATGTGTTTGATGAAAATCCAATCTTAAGTATGAAAAATCATTTATGTTAATCTCATTCTTCAGAATAAGTTTTCATATTTTGAAGCATGCATGAAAGGTTTTGGTTTGAAACTTAATCGTATGAAAAAATCCTTTAGTTCATGCATCATGTCTTGAAACTCGTTTTGATAACGCTTCAATATTTTTCTAAATCTGGAAGACTAGCACCTTATAAGGAGACATATATGAAAATGTTTTCTTTTTAGAAAACTAACTCCTGGTAATTCAATAGCTAACATTCATTAGTGATAAAATGATTTTTAACGAATTTTTCAAGAAATAGAAAGTGTATATCTTGGAGGTGGTAAAATCGCAAAATCCTAAGTTCCTACTAAAATCCAAATTCTACTTTTTTATTCTTATGGATTTTGATTTTTTAGATATTTTTATTGAATCCAAATGGGGGGTACTTTCTTATTTACATTTATGTATTAAAGTAAATGGAAGGTAAAATATAAATTAAACAAAATGAGGACATTTACTTAAACTAAAGAAATGTAAATATGTTGTAATGTTTTTAAAATTCATTCTGTTGAAAATCTTCTTCATCTGTCGACTGTGTGCTTCAATCTGTCGACTATGCATAAGGATAGTCGACTATACTTCTTCAATCTGTCGACTATATCTTGCATCTGTCGACTATTTTTGTGTCTGTCGACTATTGTGAAAGGATAGTCGACTATGCTATTTCATCTGTCGACTATTTTTGTTCTGTAAATTCAAAATTTTCTTCACATTTTTGCAATAGTCGACTATGCATATGTATCTGTCGACTATGGGATTTTTGTGTTATAAGATAGTCGACTATGCTTTTCTGTCTGTCGACTATGGCTAGTTTTATTTGATAAAATAGTCGACTAACCTATTTGTTCTGTCAACTATGTGTTTCACAGAAACTTACAACGGCTAGTTTTTCAATCTCCAACAGCTAGTTTCTCATTCTCCAACGGTCACAAACGGATTCATTTCTCTTCAATCTTGTGGGAAGCTTATATATACATATCAAGGAGATCAAGAGAAGGCTAATGGACGGGAATGAATTAATTTGAGCTTACTGTTACTCGTTTGTATTTAGAGTGATTGTGCTTCAATTTTTTTCTCTCTTCAAGGCTTTGATTTTAACTTGTATTAATTCATTCAAGCCTTGTTTTTATTGTGAGAGAACTTGTAACTAAGAGTGCCCACTCTTAGCATCTCGTTTACATTTGTATCACTCTTACTTTCCTAGCTTTGTGCTAGAAGACTTGCTCGTTAAAGCAAGTGGCTGTAATTCCTAGCTAGGTGCTAAAGGGCTTGCTTGTATAAGCAAGAGGTTGTAATTCCTAGTCTTGGACTAGATGACCTACTTGGTTTAAGTAGGGGGTTTTAGTGGATGGTTTAAAAAATCCTTAGTGAGGAGCTAAGGTAGTGGATTAGGCTTGGTTAGGCCGAACCACTATAAATCCTTGTGTTTTCTTATGCTTGTGTTCTTTGATATATTTATCTTTCCAAGCATTTCATTATTCCTCCTCGATTCTCATATTTATCTTTGTTCATTTGTCATTTTTATGGTTTACGCTTTAAAACTCTAAATCCTCAATCTGTATCAAAAAGTTTTTATATTGATGTTCTATCATCTAAGTTTTTAAAATAACCAATTCATCCCCCCTCTGGGTGTGTGCCATAGAACCTACCTGTTCTAACACATACCACTAGGTAGCCCTCTCCAACTTGAACACGAAGGTACTACCCTTGGCCCAAAACAACCATCGGAAGCACCTCGATTTGGCCAAAAATAGATCGGTTTTGGCACCACCCGCGATTTTTCGGCGACCCTCGAACACCCTTCAAATGCACTCCAAAATGCTTCAAAATCTCCATAAATGATGCTTAAGACTCCTAGAGCAAAATCCCTTCATCTAATCCCTCTAAACACTTCAAAACATGGACCAATCGATGCCAAAATTCTTTGAAACCCTCAGTCGGATTTCTTAGCTATTTATAGTCGATTCTGGCTATTCTTTTGGCCAATGAGAGGCCTTACTTGCTCCCACACGCCTCTTAGACCATATTTGGCCATGTGCTATCAGATTCTGCCATGCCTCGTGCAGAAATTCTAAAAATTATATTTCGACCCTCTTGAAAATTTCTTTTGCATTTTAGCCCTCTCCTTAAAGCCCCCGAGCTTTCCAACTATTCTACTAAGCCCCATAAGTTCTAAACCCTTTATCTCACCCCTAAAGACTCAGAAAAATTATCGTTTTAACCTCCCTCAGTTGAAATTAATAAATCATACTTAGGCCAAAATATACGTAGGATTATGTTTCGACCAAAACTACTTTTGTTTCTTCTCGAAATCACTTAAGGGTTGCTCTTTATGCTAAATATAAACCTCCTCAAGGTTCCGTTAATTTTCTGGAAGTCTCTTATGATTATTCGATTTCTCAGCTTGAGTCATAGTTGTATCAAAAACCGTTTCTGATCTGATTTCTTTCGGCATCACAAATCTTGCCTCGAAACGCTCATCGATGCCATACCCTTATCTTTACGTGTCTAAGTTTTGAGGCATTCCCTACCGCCAATTCGACGATTTATTTTACTTTCAAACCAACTTTTTGATATTTTAAACTCATCTAAATTACATGGCAACCTCTTGTCAATATGGGGTATTACAATAATAACCTTTTAGAATGGCCTAAAACTTTACCTATTCTTTTCTCTTTCTCCAAAAAGCCTCCTTAGTTTTTTTTTTCAAAAATATTGAACTGGGTGCAAAAGTATATAAATGTCAAAGACATCCATCAAGTAAAAAAGGTCAAGCAACCAAAAAAAAAAAAAAAGCAAAGGCGACTCTTAAGAACTAGCATGATGACCACCAGGCTCACCACACGATTATCTAGGTTTACTCAATACCCATTGGTACACTTCCCTTAATAGTTTTCATTCAACTATATTGATGAACATCCAACACAAGATGAGTGTTTGCAGTTAAAATATGTTATTCAATACCTCACAAACAAAGCTTCTTATGTAACTACATTACTTGAGAAGATGGTCGTCTTCCATGACACTTGAAAACACCATTAAACGATGTTGATCTTGAGCTCGTATGTAACACCTTGCTCTTTCGGGCATATTATTATCTTACAAATATAGGATTTTTTTTATTTATCTTTACACCAACACATTATTCCATGAATTTTCTTTTTAATACTCTAACTATAATTAAGGTGATTAATTAGAGTTTTCCATGGAATGCAATCTACATTAAACCTAATTGACATGTGATGAGAATGTAAAATGTCATATTTTACTCCCTTAATGTTTATTCTTTTATATTTATTTGGTGCCTAAATGTACTCATTATTTTTATATTTTGATTTAGGATGCAAATGGAGGCATTAAGTGCAAAACGAAGCTAATTGGGTAATTTTGGATAGTTTCGACATCGCTTCGTAATCCAGGCATAACTCTCTCATTCAATCTCCGATTGAGATGATTCAGGATGCTATGGAATGACAAGAAAAAGATATATAACTTTCATAATTTGAGTTTTGAGAGATACTAGTTGCAATAATATTGAAATGAGGCTTGAAGTTGCTGCTCCTGCACTGTTGACGTTATGGAATGTCCCTTAGCTTACAAGGGAATTTGAAGCGATTTATTTTCTGAAGTTCCCAGATTTGGAAAGACGAAGAAAAATTAGAGCAGAAGCTATGAAAAAATTGCAATTGGTGGATTGGAAGACCAAATACATTATTCTAATCAAGGAAGTTTAAGTGGGACCCTCATTAAATTGAGTAATCAAGTGACAGTTTCAATTAAATAATAAAGCAACGCAAGGCAACAAGCAATTGAAGGCTAAATTGGCATTGGAATTGAAGGGCCTCACATATAATATTATATTCAAATTAATAATTTTTTGCTGCGTAAAAAATTATTAGATCATAGAAAGAACGCTTGACTGAATTAAATACAACCGCTTGTGCTTGTGTTGTTTAGCTTCATCAATCTCTTTAATCCTTAAGGCTGCTACTAGATTAAACCTTTCGCACTTATCTTGAGTTATTTAGTAGTTAGGGTTGATTAGATCGCGTGTTTTCTAATTAATTATGACTAAAAATAGATAGGAAAATAGTTCCAATAGTAAATATTCAAAATGTGAATAGATATATTCTTGCATCGATGATCAATTGTAAGATTCCAATGGTGGATGTTGCCTTAGACCAAGGTTTGTTCTTTTGATTGATTTTGATATTTCAATTTGAATTGCTCCTTAGTCGTTTTTCTTAAAAATTGTTTTTGTTATACTCAACCCTTATCATTGTTCACGTAGCATAAACTAGGCTAGATACTCTCCATGAGAACGATCCTTACTCGCACCACTACAAAAAATTTTAGGAGTACAGGTTTTTTTTTAGTTGCTTGCAACAACACACCAACATGCAACAACTGAAATTTAGACATTGAAATAATATTATTACATGCCTCAGTCGAGTCTAGTTGACTATGACAATTTTAGAAATATTAAGGTACAAAAAATTAATAGTAAGGAAAGAAAAATCTTTCATCTAGTCGTCTTCTCCTTCCTCTTTGATGTGCTTGGAATACTTGTTAACACGTGTAAATATGTCTAATTAGATGATGAACCACTTAGTGATACTTCAAATATAGTTTTTTTTGTGCATATGTGGAGTGATAATTACCATTTATTATTTATCAAGTGAACCTATGTCATTTGGTTTGGGAAAAAATGTCAATTACTACCTTAATAATAATGTATCTCCTATTTATCTACCAAGTTACAATAAGCAATGATATGACCACATATGCATGCTTACTAAAAGAAAAAAAAAATTTAATACAATAATCGTAAACTTTTTTTCGTGCATAAATACAAGGATATATTATAGTTTATGTCAATTAAACAATCTCATGCCTAATAAAATGAAAATTGTAAAGTGTTGGTGTAATTTGAATGAAAATAGTGGTCGTGTGCATAATAAATTGAAAATTGATGGTTTATTTTAATAACCTATAACTTTTGGAGATAGAATTATCACCTGAAAAACTTAAAAAGTTTCAAGAAATTCCTCCTAGCTCCTTATTCTTCTTTGATCTGCTAATCACTGCCAGCGAAGCTCCAACGATCCTCGATCATATCCTATCACCTTAGAAACTCACTGTCGACTACTCTACATCGTCGTCAACAGCCATCCATCCCTCATCACCATAGGAAAACACAAAATAAATGTCAAAACCACTGTCTATTCCACTTTTCCAACAAAATTGGGTTGTCGAGATGGTTTCTTCAATGACCAAAAATCATGAATATTTCTCCTTTTTTCTTCTCCTTCTCATCCCATCTCGCTCATGCATCAAGATTGAAAATAAGACCATATTTTATAGTTGATTATTTTTTAGCAACCTGTACACACAACAATCACATCACTGTTCATCTCCACCAGTGTTAGTTGTTGCTTGACACGGTTGGTCACTTCTGACAACCATTGTGTTGTCTTCTCATCAACAACCATCCTCTATCCTATTGTTTCTGTTTTTGCATACTTACATATGCATGATCTTTGATATTTTTGACTCTTTTTTTTTTTTGTTTTTGCAAAATTTTCAGCCATTTCTTGTCTCCAAATCTATTGTGAACAAACCAAGAAGTTTATAAATTAAATTAATACAATTTCTTGAATTTCCTAGTGGATTCATTGGCATTTCCTTTGATTTTTTAATTTATTTCTACAAGCTTTCGTCTTCAATATTTTACTCATGTGATTAGAAATTAGTGTTGAATATATTAACTTGTTCTCCATGTTGTCTCCATATATCGTGAAATGGTTTGATTTGATTCGTAATTGAAATTTTGGCTTAAAGTGGTTTACCCAAATTATTCATCATGTCTTGGACAACTTTTTTTTCTGGAGTCTTATGAGCTCGATTTTTTTGATTTGAGGGTTGATTGTGAAATTTGATTTACCATTGTGTTCTCGATTATGCCTATTTGGATATCTTTCTTTTGATTTGTTTCAATCTAAGCAAGATTGAATTTTTTTGGATTCAGGGTAACGACCTATTATCAGGTCTAAGTTATTTGGCTGTTATTTACGTGTGTTGTATTTTGGGCATTTTTCTTCGGTCTAAATGTTGCAAATATTTAATGTGTTGTGAAAAGTCAAAAATTAAGTGAAGTTTGTGTGTGTAGATAAAGGCAAAGGAAAATGAATATACGTGAAGGTTGAAAAGTCAAAAGAGTTGAGAAGGAAAAATTCAAATGAGTTAAGTGAGAAAAGTCAAAATTGGTGTGCTTAGATTGAAAAAAGTAGGCTGCCAGTTGTTTGTGTATATATATATATATAATTTACATTATATTTAAAAGAATTATAATAATAGGGATATGTGGGTGTCAATACACATTTGTGTGGGGGTAAAAATGGGAAAAGGGAAAAGATTTAAAAAAAAAAAAGCAAGCGGAGGCTTGGCGAGCATGCCATTATTCTCTCTTTTTCTTCTTCTTTTCTTCTTGTTCCTTCCTTCCATTCTTCTTCTTCTTCTTCCTGATTTGGAGTTCCCAAAGGGTTAAGTTGCAGATTTCAGAGGGTTATTCTCTGGTTCCAGCGGCTTGTTTTGTGGCTTTCTTCTTCTTTCGGTTCATCTATCAAAAAGTTCTTATAGACAAGTTCTTGTTCTTATTCTTTTCTTTTATATAGCAAATTCCTCTCATTCTTTGCTTCTTGTGAAATTTCTCCTTCTTCTCCTTCCTTCTACGATTGTATATCTTGATTTTTCTCTTGATTCAATGTCTTTTGGATGCTTGAACCCCGTGGTCTTAGAAAATGAGGGTTTCCACCAGTTTGTTTGTAACTCATGTAGTTTTTATTAGATTCTTGGAAAATCGTTCTAAAGATCCAAATGGAGTCTTGGTTCACTCCATCTTTTATAAGGAGTAACAAATTTATTGTTAGAGTTAAGTTGCATGCAAGAATTTGGTGTTGCTTGCATGTATTTTTGGCTTCGGGTTTAGTGGTCATCATATCAGGGGGGGTCTGTCAGTAGACATATCAAGCCTCATTTGTTGATCGTTCTCCCCAAAGGATTTTTCCTATTGATAATTCCTTCTCATCTGTCAACCGTTCACTCAAAATGGTTCTTTCGATCAACAATTCCTTCTCATTTGTCGATAGTTTAGGAGTTGTTTCATGGTGTGTGGCGTAAATTGCATTTTTTTGGTCAACAGTTCCTTCTTATCTGTCGATCGTTTGCTTAAAATGGATTTGTTGGTTTACAAATTAAGCCTTATCTGTCGACCATTCGTGTGATAAGGTTCTGCCAGTCGATAGATGGGGGTAAATTTGTCTACCGACCATGGCATTGTCTTCTGGCAGTCAACAGTTGCCTTTCATTTGTTGATTGGTCTGCCCCTTTGGTCGCTTGTTTCTTCTTTTAATGCCTCCAATTCACCCAAATCATTATGCAAGCTTCTAATAAGCTCCTCCATTAACTTGTAATCTTGGTTGCCAGTCTTAGAGGGTGGGAAATTTATTATGTGGTCATGTGTGTATTTGTTGGATGATATGTTGTGAGTGATTAATGGGTATGGATAGTTATGATGTGCATGGTGAAATGAATAATTCCAAGTATGTGAATGGATGTTTAATATATGAACATGTCCAGTTCATGTGTGTGGTGGTATGGTATGTGCATGGTATATATATATATATATATGGAAAATAGCCATATATTATTTTGTGTGGTGATTATGACTGCGAATGAGGGAAAGGATATCCTAACAAACTGACAGGCATTTGCTTGACTATGGGAGCTTCGACTCATAATGCTCGCTAGCATAAAATTAGAGCGTGGGTGGACAATAGTCCACACTATGATGTTATGGTATTATTATTGCATGGGCATATGATGTGGTTAATGATGAGGCATGTTGACATGTGATGTAAATGGTGAGAATTTACGGATTGTTGTGTGAAGTTCTATTCTCTATTGCTATTATTATGCATGCCTCATTTCTTTACACTTTTTGCTTGCTATATTATATACTTGCCGAGCCTTACGGCTTACCTTTGCTTCTTTTCGTCATTCCAGATAAAGGTAAGGCTAAGGAAGCGGCCGGGATAAGCAAAGCTTGAGTGTCGCAAGGTATAGACAGGTGTACAGGCTTCTCCCAACCAAAAAGTCTTGGGATGTGTTTTGAGGGCAAAGACAAGGTAGCTAATGTTGTATTTTGAATTATTGCCCTTTTTATTCTATGATAAATGGGCAGTTTAGCCCTAAGGAGTTGTTAAAAAAGCAAAGTTGAATGTAATCCTAAAATATGTATATATATTTTTATGGTTGTGATATCTAGTGAACTCAGTGAGGTTGGTTTAAATTGAGATTTTACCTCTACCTATATTGTTAACGACCTTCTTCTGGACGTCCTATGCTAGCGAGATCTCCAGGAGTGGCCCGTTACATTCGGAGTGGGCTATTCAACTACCTTGTTATGCATTTGAACCAATTTTTGGCTCGAATAACTTTTCATCAATTTGTTGGTTTCCTTTAATTTTAGATCCCACAAGTCCATCATAACCACTTCTATGATACCTAGTATTAACCTCGACCCAATTTGATTTAGTTTGGTCTAATTTTATACTCAAAATTAATTCCTTAACTTCACAAAATTAGCTCATTTTTACAATTTTCAACCAATTTTAGTTTAGCCCAATTATTCATAAATTTGTGTTTGTTCTCTTGGATTCCTCTTAACGTCCAATGATTCTCCAAATTACCACTATACCCCATTTGAGTCTAATTTTAATTAATTCAAAATTAATTTTTTAATATCCAAAATTTTTAAAATTTTCAGATATTACAACACAATAAACGGGGACAACCAGGCCACTGATGTTGTTTTTGAACTCCTTAAATATAGGAATGAAAGTAACCCATTAAAGAGCTAGAACAACCTTTAATTATGTTCATCTTTGCAAGTGTGGCCTACCCCAATGACTAAATGATTTGGGAAACTTCTTAAAGGCATTGATGTTATAAGTTGTTACATTTACAGTCAATGATCTACTTAGCAAGCTGAATTATAACTATTGTCTTGTCAACTTGGCTAAGGTAATTGACTACATAGTTTAGTGAATTTTGGTGCATAGAGGGAGTTTGTTCTAAATTCTCTACCGAGATGCTTATTTGTGAATGAGATATAAGACGGAGGACCTTAAGCCATTTAAAACCCCTTTGATTGGATTTAATGGCTAGGTGTTGGAGACAGATGGACATATCCAAATGCCAATCACTATTAGGCCTACACCTAGCGAGTTCATAATGATGCTAAACATCCTCATTGCTAAAGCACCCTTCATCTACAACACAATACTATGGAGATCAATCTTAAGTCCCCTTCAACCAATTCCCTTCACATACCATATGGTGCTTAAGTTCCCAACATCATAGGGGGTTGGTGAAGTTTAGGGGGATTCAAAAGGCTACTCAAGAATGTTATGTTGCTTATCTCAAGGGCAAATTGCTAGGGTGCCATGACCATTAGTAGTTACCTTTTTTAAAGTTCAAAAGAGTTGAAAACTACCAAACATGTGGATAAACTCATCTATATACCATTTGTTGGGATTACATAGATCTTGTCATATGCATAGCGGAATAAAAATTTAGTCTGCAAGTATCCCGTTTTTCAGAAAATGTGGTTTAAGAAATTGAAGGCATAAATCAAAAATTACCTTTTAGATGAAATCCTATTTCACCGTTAGGTTTCCCGCTGTATAATTCTCCAAGTGTAGGATGCTGAGTCGGTCCACCTAAAACCACTTCTATCTAAGAATATCAAGAGAAAGATAAGTAAAAGAAATTTTTCACAAAAATTTCTAACTTACCTTTTGGATTCAAACATAATTCTTCAAAACTCTCTCAACACTCAAAAATGTTTCAAGAGAAAGAAATGAAAGGTTAATGGAGCTATTTATAGAGTTTCATTAACCTTACTCTTTTAATGGGTTGGGCTTCCCAAGCCCATTTCATTTAATACTATTGGGCTAAGCCCAATCAAATGGAGTTTAATTTAAATCCAATCTAATATTGCAATTGGACCAAGCCTAATGTGCTAGCAAAAGGCTCAATCCAATTAATAATTAAATAATTATATTCATAATATAATCATTTAATTATTCTTATTTATTTAATAAATAAATGCACTATTGTTAGTAATTATAAAATTACTAATTTATCCATCTTCCCTTGAAAGTGATTTCTTTTGGATGGGACTTTCTAGGTTCACAAATAAATTAACAATGAGATGAATTAACGATTAATTTTAATAAATCATGAGTAACATCTAGTATTATGTCATGATTACCTAATTTATTGTGAAGAGGGTATTGTAAACCTTTTACTACGTTACCATGCAATACGGTCCTTCAATCATCTTATTTCTCGACAAGATATAAGATAATGGTCAGTAGGTTGAATCTCTTAATCTCGTCATATGATCAAATCCAAAATCAATCTTGACTAATTATGACACAACCCTTATGGAACAAATTCCATCGTCATATTACCTCGGCCAATGATTTATTGTCAAGTGATTATTGGATTGCATAGGATATCCTCCTCATAAATCTCGAGGTGATAGATTCCATGTTTAATGCACATATACCTCATGTATCATTGAATTAGGAACATAGATACGTATGATTATTCTTAATTAGAATAACCATATAATATCATTGATATCCTAATCCACCAATACATAGATATCCATGCCATCTCAGGTTTAAGGACTAGTTGTACATCCACAACTAACATTGAATCATTAATTTGTGAGATATAACCCATGTGATTCAATGTTAACAGTCTCTTTCAGTGAACTCATTACTACAACAAGCACCCACTTATCTTCCTTCTACATCTCATACAGAATGGCATGAGACTCACCAACCTTATCTTTTCAGTATCTCATACTGAAGAATGAGGAAGATGATGTGCTGGCCTTTACGAGTGGCTTGTAACACCCCGCTTTTTCTTACCGAGCATGTCACTATGCTGGGTCTCAACATAAATACATAAATTCCTTTTTTTCATGGTACATATCTTAAACCTCAAGTACCGAATTCCAAACAAAACCCTCAGCATATCATTTACAACTGCAGAAGCTAAAATCGAAACGTGATATGGTACATAATCAAATTCACCTTAATCATAACATATGAATCCATACCATAGTTAAACACCATATCTTCAATACTTAAACACATGAAAACTCTTTTCTCTAGATAACAACTAAGCACCTCAGATATAATCTAATGATACCTCAAAAATACATTAAACAGTAACAATTATACATGATCATCAATATGATATAAACTTCTAAACATGACTAAAAATATATCCTGAATCCTCATGAAGAAGCAAATACCAGAACAACTTGCCAAACCCATTGGCCATGCCATCACACGCCGTTATGTCTCAATCATCTCTTTGCCATATCTGCAAGTCTCAATTGGAACGTTTGAATATTTCAGGGACATAACCCAATTAGAAGATGAATCTTCTAGTGAGCATTTTAAAAACAGATACATGAATGCATGATGCAAATACATGAACAAACATTTGCCCTAGTATAACTTCCCAGGCCTAGCCCGGCACAGAACCTTAGAAAGAATCCTGACCTACTTTCAAGATAATTCTAACGTTGTTCCATCAATTGCCTTTGGAAAATTACGGCTACACTATCGAGGCGACATCCCAATCCCATGCACAAGTATCAATATGCCAATAACATCATACCATATGAAAATCACGACTTTGCATGCAATCGTATATGAAAAAATACGACAAAATGATCATAAATTTCGTGACTAACATGCTCAACATAACACATATGAGTTTTTGGGAAAAATCACTCACAAAATCAAGTTTAGGAAAAAACTACTCACCTGATGCCCAAAATTTAATACACCTCAAAAAATATGCATTGCCTCAATTCTCGTGTCCGGCCTCGAAATGCGTTCCCTAACAATTTTATTTCCAAAATCTTCGAAATATTAATAAATCTCCATTTCCTATTTTTCTAAAAATTTTTAGCATTTTTTCACCTTTTTTTTTCATTTTCTTTTCTCTTTTTCTTCTTCTTTTCTTTTTTCTTTTTCCTTTTTCCTTTTTCTTTCTTCTTCTTCTTCTTCTTCTTCTTCTTCTTCTTTCTTCTCTGCATTCACACTAACACTTACGCGCAGGGCCGCCAGCCACCGCCGCTGGCTCTGCCAACCATCGCCACCCTTGTTGTCCGTCGCTGACAGCACCACGTCCGTTGCCTCAACCCACTACCGCGTGCACTCCTGCACACTGCAACTCCAGTGTGTTTGCCATGGCTGACCGTCGAAGCTCCTGGCCATCTTATTGCGGCCACCTAATTGCTCGTTGGTCGCCTCCAACAGCTGAGCAACCACCACACAACCACCGCCTGCTTCGCTGCTTGTAGTTGTTGTGCGCTGCCATGGCCGCGCCTTCGGCCATCTCTACCGCTTTCGAGCGCCTCCTCGTGCCACCGCATGCTTGTTGCCTTGGCCGACCTCTGCTTGCTAGCTGCTCGTGCTAATTTGAGCTTACTGCCATGGTCAAATTCGACCATCTCTCTTTCTCTCTCTCTCTCTCTCTCTCTCTCTCTCTCTCTCCCTTTGCTTCCACCTTCCTCTATTTCTCTTATCTCTTCTCTCGGCCTAGCTTTCTGATTCACCCAAACTCTCTGCCATTCTCTCTCTGCAACTCTCTCAATTCCCTCATCTATATATAGGCAAGCCACCAGCCTCAAGAACCTTGGCCAACACTCCCTCTCTCGACAATCCTCTCAAACTCTCTACAATTCCTCAGCTCAAAGCTCACAATTGAAGAACCCAAACCAACATCTGTAGAACTTGCTCCCTATGCCATCCAATATGCTGTAGAAATGCCTCCCACACCTCACGTGCACAGACAAAAATATGGAGCTTCTCCCTGCCCTTCATGCGTGCATATATATATATATATATTACACATTTTAACCCCCAACTCTCATTAATTACACTTGAGGGATGGATTAATTACAATTTAACCCCTCGTGAAATTCCTTAATTTCACGTAAGGACTAAATAATTGCACTTAGGCCCTCCAACACTTTCATTTAATACCATCAAGGCACCCAATATCTTGATTTCTCCAAAATTAATAACCGACATTTACTAGATAAAGACCGATTTTGTCCCTGCACCCTCACAGGACCCTTGTTTCATCCCGAAACTACTTCAAGGTTGATTCTTACAAAAAACCAGAGCCCCCTCAAGGTCCTGTTGACTTCCCGAAAGTCCCCTACAATTATTCAATTTTTCAGCCTAAATCATAGTTGCATTTTAGCTGTACCAAAAATCGTCTCTGATTCAATTTCTTTCGATGCCATAAATCATGCCTTAAAATACTCGTCAATACTGTATCATTTTCCTTAGACATCTCGATTCCAGGGCACTCTCTATAGTTGATTCGATTACTTTTTTTGGGCTATTTAGATGCCAATCTTTCCCAAAATTTTACTTTTTTAATAAAATACTTATTCTCAAATAATCCAAATTTCTTGGGTATTACATTGCTATTATCTAGATTAGAAACTCTATGGCCACGAACTTGTTTGTAGTATAACGAATTGTGAATTATCCGTAACTCATATTCTTAACTCTTAAGAATGGTATCCACTCTTTATTATACTAATAGATATATGTTTTTTTTAATTTAAACCATATTACTGTTTAAATAAAAACATAAACTTGCCATTTAAATAGCATTTAAAGAATTACAAGATTGAGTCCATTTGTATCATTAGAATCGGTCTTCAAGGCTCATATCTAACACCATTGAGGTAGGAACACTTGAATAAAGTGGTTAAAATTAATGTCAAGCTACATGACCTGATCAAAAGTGAGCTTATATCATTGCTCCATGAGTTTGCTAACTTATTCGCACGGTTAACCTAAGATATACTAGGAATTAACATGAGCATCATCATGCATAAGTTGAGTTTCAACCCTGCATACTACTTGGTAAAGCAAAAGAAGAGGCAATTCACCCTTAAGTGAGCAAAGGTTATAGAGGGAGAAGGTAGATAAGTTATTCATTTCTTGATACATTAAGAAGGTTGATTACCTCATTAACTAGCTAATATGGTTCTAGTGTCTAAAAGGCAGGGTAAGTGGTCATTGTGCATTGATTTCATGAATCTCAACAAAGCATGGCCTAGAGATAGTTACCCACTATCGAGGATAGACGTGTGGGTAGTTGGGGCAACGGGGTGTCAGGTCATGAGTTTTTTTAGATACATTCCAAGGTTATCATCAAATCCCACTACACCCAAAGGATTAGGAGAAAACATCTTTCATTATGGACAAGGTCACTTACTGCTACAGGGTCATGCCATTTGGCTTGAAGAATGATGTGGTAACATACCAATGGTTGGTGAATAAACTCTTTAAGAGTCAAATTGGAAGGAATATGGGGGCACACGTGGATGATATGATATAATTGTATAGTAATGGCACCATAACCCAAGAGGGGAGTGAATTGGGTTATTTTAAAAAAATAAATTAATTGAACTCCTTTTTGATGAAATATGAAAATTTTAATGCAAGTGAAGATAAATGGGGATTTTCTTGGCACAATAAATGAAATAAAGAATGAAAGTAATAGAGGGACACCAACGATATATAGTGGTTCAGTCAAATGACCTTAATCCATTAGGTTCTTACTAAGGATTTTAAACTTTTCATTACAGCCTTCTACTTTATCACAAGTAGACCCTCTAGTCCTTAAGACTAAGAAATAAAATCCTCCTACAACCAATGTAGGCTCTCTAGTACACTTGCTAAGAAAATACAAAGGACTTTACAAATAAGAGAGTCTAAGAGATTAACCTTTTAATTACAAGATCTCTAAAATAAATAAATACAAGACTTGAATTGAATAAATACAAATAAAGAACAAAGCCTTTGAAATTTTTTTTACAACACTTGAGCATAAGAGAGTAGATGTGTTTATTTCCTAGCAGGTGTGTTCACGAAGGTGAGGGGGCGTTTTTCCTATGCGAGATATGTCGCTTCCCTAGGCCAGGATTTTAATTGCTTAGGTATGTGGCCCTATTGTAATGGCGTCTTTTCGGCTGCCAGATATTAGGCGTTAATGTCAGGACATGTGGCGGGGTCATGTGTGGAGGTGGACGATGCTTGGCCGTTGGATGCTTCCCATGACGCCTATAAGAAGGGGGGGGGGGATCCTACCTTTGCTCCATCCTACCTTTGCTCCGAGCATCTTGTAGTTGTCTCTAGTTTCTTCTTCTTTTTTTTTTCTAGGAAGCCTTGGGGTTTGAGGGATGAAGGTGTTAATTCGAGTCGGGGCCCTGCCGACCAGCGGTAGTACCTCCGGTGGTGGTATTATGGGGTTGGTTGTCGTTCTCGTGGTTGGAGTTAAGCGAGATTGGGCGAGGGCGGTGTTAGGATCGATGATTTTGAGCGAGAGAAGTAGTAGGGTTGGTGGTTTTGGGCGAGAGCGGTATGAGGGTTAGCTATTCCTCAGCCTTGAAAAGTTCACCCTTTGCTACCCTGGCCTTCATTCCTTCCCTGGAATTCCAAGCTCTCTACGGGTTTATGATCGCCACGCTAGGGTGGTTGCATTTCTTGGAGCTCACTCTAAAGTTCTTGCCCTCGTTCCTTCTTATGGATCTGCATCATTATGATGAGGCCAAGAAGGCTTCTAGTTAATTTGAGCCGTTTGCCTTGAGATCATGTTAGGTCTACCCATGTTGCCAACATTAATACATGGCAAGGCTTCTTGCTAGGATACCCACTTGCCCTGATATGTCATGGGGGGCTCTATCGATGTATGGATGGTGCGTGTTCAACAACTGTGTTGGCTTTGTTGTATTATAGGTTGATTATCATAAGGTAGAAGGCTAGCTCTGTTGTTTTTTCGTAGTGTTGTAAGTTGATTATCAAAGATGTAAGCTTTGTAACGAAATGAAGTAATGAAATGAGGAATTTTTCGAGTACCTTGTAATTTCTGTTCTTCCTTTACTTTATAGTACATGTTCGGATGTCTGGATTGGTGTAAGTTCTAGGTGAGCCTAGGTCTCCGGACATGTCTGTTTTGAGTCATAGCTCGGCGATATCGAGGTGGTTGGAGGTCTGGTAATACTCGTATCAGACAAAACATGAGTTTGGATAGAAGCGAGGTAACTCTAGATCTGTAGATGCCTGTTTGATTAAAGGCGTAAGTTGGGTGGGATCGAGATAACTCGAGATTTGTTAATGCCGATGCCTGTTTGATACAAGGCATGGTTGGGGTGAGACCGAGGAGACTCGAGATCTGTTGGCGTCTGTTTGATACAAGGCTTGGTTAGGATGGGACCGGGGAAACTCGTGGTCTGCTAGTGCCTGTTTGATACAAGGCTTAGTTAGGATGGGATCGAGGTTACTCGAGGTTCGTTGGGGCGAGATCGAGAAGACTCGAGGAGTATCGGCACCTATTTAATACAAGGCATCACTTGGACGAGGCAAGGCCTCGAGGTCCGCCAGTTGGGTTAAACCTGGGCGCTTGGGGGCAGATTGACTGTGTCAGTTTGATACACAGAGCATGGTTGGGACCGAGATGACTTGAGGTCCGTTGGGGCGAGACCAAGAAGAATCAAGGTCCATCGACGCTTGTTTGATACAAGGAATTGCTTGAGCGATGCGAGGCCTCGAGGTTTGCTAGTCGGGATAAACTCAGGCGCTTCGGGGAAGATTGACCGCGTCGATTTGATACACGGAGCACTGTTGGGACCGAGATGACTTGAGGTCCGTTGGGGCGAGACTAAGCAAACTCGAGGCCTGTCGGTGCCTATTTGATATGTAACATCCCATATTTTCAAACTCAAATATGATGTAATACCTAAGGTTATTAGGTTCTAATATTTGAGGAAATAGGTCATTTCAAGGGATTATAGAAGTCTTGCGACAAAGGTTCAGTTTCTGAACCAGGGGCAAAATCATAAATATTGAAGTTCGGGTAAAAGTGTAATTTATCTAAAATCTTGGGATACTAGTGTAATTTATCCATTTTTGGGGATAAAAAAGTGCAATTAAAAATGGGCCGGGGACCCAAGTTGCAAAGGGTTTAAGTGCAGTTACGTGAAAAGTTCGGGCCAAAGTGTCGTTTGTTGAAACCTTAAAATATCTCTTCAAAATATCTTGGATTTCAAACTCAAATCAAATGGAGCTTTGGATCATTTTGAAGTCCAAGTCCAAGTCTTTTCTCTAAGTCTTCTTAAAGTCTTCCCTAAATCTTCTCTAAATCTTTTGCTTAGCCTCCAAAATCTCCAAACTTTATCCTCAAGGACACATGGCAAACAACCATTGGGTTACTTGGAAGTTAATTTAAGGCCTCATGATGATGGGACAAGTGGCACAAAGTGATTAGTCACAATTTGGAAGATAATTATGAGTCATGATGAGGGTGCTTGGGTGGCAAGACACATGGTGAAATATGATTGGCCAGAAAGCTTACTTAGCCTCCAAGTTTGCAAAAGTCTCCAAATCTTATCCCTAAGGACATGTGGCAAGCATTCATTGGCCACTTAGGAGATAGGATTTGAAGTCTCATGATGATGCGACATGTGGCGCGATTTGATTCATCGGAGTTTCCTATAAATAAGGGCTTTAGGGTTATTCATTTTGGGCACCAAGCAAGAAGCAAAAGAAAGGGATTTGGAGAGAGAAAACGCTACCAAAGGAAGGAGAAAATTCTGCTAAGAAAGGGGAAGGAACTGCCTCGCTGGAAAGTTTAGGACCGGCACCATAGGTTGTGCCAAACGACGTCAAAACCACAAGAAAACCATTCCCGCTTGTCGTAAATAGTGATTCTTAGGGTAAACCTTCAAGGTGAGTGGTTTTCACATGCTTTTTGTTTCTTCTTGATTATCCTTGATCTCATTTGTGTCGGGTTGGTGGCTTACATCTCATGTTTCCTTCCTTCCGAGCATTTCTTTCCTATTTTGCTTGCATCACAAAGTTTGTTGTTGTGGTTCATCGATGGGGTTAAACATGATTACTCTCGTGCATGGCTTGTGGTTTGCACATCATATTTTTCTTGGTTTGTGCACTGTGCCTACAGGTGGAGCCGTGCCTACTTGATATTCCTTAGTTTGTACATATTCCTTCTACTTTGTCTTCAACATATTGTTTGGTGATAGTGGCTATTAGTGGATCAGGAATTTGTCTATGATGATTGGTCGCTTGTTGGTGAATCGTCATGATGATTAAGGGGGGGCAATCTCGTGCCTACAGGTGGGGCTGAGGGGTCAGACTTTGATCACGTGCCTATAGGTGGGGCTTAGCCTACAGGTGGGGCTGAGGCGTTTCACACAAGTGCCGGCAAGGATGATGGAGGCTCGGGGGAACTTCTTGTTATATTCTATTTTTGCTCTTGCATGCACTATTTCCTTTCTTTCTTGCCACTCACTTAGGTATATATCTAACTTTGGTTGATGCCCCTGGAATGTTCCACGTTCCAGGTATATTGGAAGTAACAGGTGTTTCAGGTTCCATTTCAAGCGTGAGCGAGGAAGTGATGATCGGCTAGCTTAGGACTTTTGGTTTCATTATGTACCCTTGTAACCCAAGTGATGTATTGTAAATAGCAGCTAGGATACTCAAGGTTGTAAAAGGTGTGTGTGGGTATCCTACAATTGTACCTACTGTGATGTGTTGTGTTTTATGGAGTATTGAATGTCGTATAATTTCTTATACCTGTAAAGGAAATCTAGTGGAAACCTCTTTGTTTAGCTTTGGTTAAGCTTGTAGTTCGATCCAATGCTTCCGTTGGTAAGGGTTTCCATAACGCCCGTAGGTGATGTCTTAATTATATTTCAAATTATTGCGTATTTGGAAAAGTAAGGCATTACATGATACAAGGCATCGCTTGGAAGAGACAAGGCCTCTAGGTTCGCCCGTCGGGATAGACCCGAGCACTTGGGGGCATACTGACTGCGTCGGTTTGATACATGGAGCACGGTTGGGACCAAGATGACTCGAGGTCCATTGAGGCAAGATCGAGAAGACTCGAGGTGTGCTGACGCCTGTTTGATATAAGGCATTGCTTGAATGAGGTGAGGCCTCGAGGTCCGCCTGCCAGGATAGACCCGAGCCCTTAGGGCAGGATTGACTGCGTCGATTTGATACACGGAGCACAGTTGGGATCGAGATGTAACGCCTCGCCTTTCCAGGGCGTTGTGTTGATATATGCTAGGATTTTTTTTTTTACATATACGAATCATGCTAAAATCCTCAACATATCTTATAAGAATAACATTTCCAAAATAGAATTAAGGAAATGAAATACTTAAACATAAGTAGAAGCAAGATCAAAACCTTAAGAAGCCTAAAAAATCATAACATACATAAGTTCATACATATTGTTCGCCCAACATAACAATAACAATCAAAACCATACGACAACAGTTATAAACTAAATACAAAACCATATGATTAACTGGTCCTGGCCCTAGCATAGGGCCCACAAAACCTCCATCATACTCATGCCTCGATCACCCCTTTGCCCTTTTGGTCGCTAGTCTCGCCTGAAATGTGAAATATTATAGGGATAGATGTCCAACATTAGAAGATGAATCTTTTAAGAGAGGGTTAAAATAATCATGAATGAATAATACATCGATATGAACAAACGTATGCCCTAGTGTAACTTCTCTGGCCCACCAGCACGGCACATAACCCCATGCAGTAATCCCAACCTACTTACGGGGTACACCTAACGTTGTTCCATCAATTATCCTTGGGGAATTCTAGCTACACTATAAGGGCGATATCCCATCCCGACACAAGTATCGATATGCTAATAATATCATGCCAAGTGAAATGTCATGAATAATGATGCAGCAATACATGCATACATATGACAAAATGCTCATATAACTTAGCCATTTTCGTGACTATCATGCTCAATATAGGCAATTCATATCATATATAAGCTTTTGGGAAAAACCACTCACCTTTTAAACTAGATTCAAAGCACCTTGAAAAGCGTGTACTGCCTCGATTTGCATGCTAAGCCTCAAAATCGCATGATCACTCAATATTGAGCCACAAAGCACCCTATTCATCATATTTATTTAAATAAATATGAAAACCTATTTTTTCACAATTTCTTTCTATTTTTCTTCTCTAATATTCTATAATAAATATCTACTCAATTTTTTTTCCAAATATTTTTCCACCAAAAATCCTAAAATATTTTTCTAAGAAATTTAAAAAAAATCAAAAATTACATGGCTACCACGTACACTCACACGCCTAGTGCGTGATCCACAAGTAAGGACTAGCGCATGTAAACCCACACGCTAGTCGTCTTCTCTGGTGCCGATACATCAGTGATGCTGGCTAATGACCTTGGCTTGCTCTACTCCCTTAGTCGATCACGTTGGTACCAATTTCGGCTTGAAAGAAACACCGAAGGTACCCTAACCGGTCGTTTAAACCCTTGGCCAAGGCTACCATCTCTTTTTTCCGGTGAAGCTTTGAAACCTAACCAAAACTACACGAAAACCCTCCAAATTTTTTTGAATGATCCTCACCAACTTAAGAACAAAAGCCCCTTATCCCTAGCCCTCGATTCAACCCAAAATGAGAGTAATTTGAGTCCCAATTTCTAAAAACCCTCGGCTAAAACTTTCTTTATTTATGGCCAAAATCGAGCCTCTAAATGCTAATGCTTGTCTATTTCAGGGTCCTTAGCACCTCTACTTGTCCTAGATAAGTTCAAAAACCTCGATGAGAGCCCCTAAAAATCTAATTACAATGGCCCAAAATTTTGGCCACTTTTGGCCAAAATTTCGGCCATGATGGCCGATTATCGGCCAAGAATGGCCTAGGCCTTGCTCTAAGGTCCTTCTCATCCACTTCCTCTGGTCTCCCATGGTCGAATTCGGTGATAGGATGGGTGTGGTCGGCCATGGCTGTGGGAAGTTTTGCAAATTTCTACTTTTGCCCTCTCTCAACTTTAGAAATTTTATTTTTAGCCCTTTTCGGGCAACCCCTTGGGTTTCCAAGTATACCATAAGGTCCACAAGTTCTAGATTCTTCATTTCATCCATGAAACTTTTAGAAAAATATCTTTTTGATCCCTCTCGGGTAAAATTGAAAAATTACACTTAGGCCCGAATGAATGATTTGATCATAAATTCTTTCGTTTCGACCCAAAACCACTTAAAGGTTGTTTATCAGGCCAAATTTGACTATTTTATGGGTTTCGTTGACTTTTTGGAAGCCCCTTATGACAATTCGATTTTTCAGCCTAATCCGAAGCTATACAGAAAACTGTCTCTGATCCTATTTTTTTCAATGCCATAAATCATATCTCAAGATGTTTGTTGGGGACATACCTATTTGCTTAGGTATCTAAGCTCCCAGGCATTCCCTTTGGTTGATTCGATCATTTTCTCGGGCTATTCTGATATTGATTCCTTTAGAACTTCGTATTTCTTTCCATATATTTATTTCAAAAGTAACCCAAAAGTTTTGGATATTACACGAGATGACTCGAGATTCGTTGGGGCGAGACTGAGAAGACTCGAGGTCTACCGGTGCTTGTTTGATACAAGACATCGCTTGGATGAGGCAAGGCCCAAAGGTCCGCTCATTGAGATAGACCCGAGCACTTGGGGGTGGACTGATCGCATTGGTGTTATACACGGAGCACGGTTGAGACCGAGATGACTAACGGTTTGTTGGGGCGAGACCGAGAAAACTCGAGGTCTGTTGGCGCCTATTTGATACAACACATCGCTTGAATGAGGCGAGGCCTCGAGGTCCGCCCGCTAGGATAAACCTGAGCACTTGGGGGCGGACTGACCTATTTGATACAAGGTTTAGTTAGGATGGGACCACGGTGGGAGCCAGATGTTCCTTTTGGCCCAAAGGGATGGTCGGACATGAGCTAACAACGGCAAGGAATGGACTTAGATGATCGATCTGTCAGGAGATGGGTGGCATTTGCAAGCCCTTTGATGCTCTAATAAATAAGAGAGTAAATGGGCAGAGTATCAGTAGGTTAGAGAAGAACATATTTTGGCTCTGAGGAAAACTGATTTATATGGAAGGAGGAAAGGCCCTCCTGCATGCATGCGTCGTGTGTTTGCAGGGTGAGAGGACTGGACATCCGGCGCCGGAGCTTCCTGATGGTGGCATGGTGCCGATGAGACTGCCATTAATGTGGATGAGATTTGCCATTAATAAGAATGTAATCAACCATAAATGAGGATGGGATCTGCCATAAATGAGGATGAGATCTTAAGTGAGTGTGGGAGTATCCAGTGTGTGGCTGTAATGATGCTGTTATAGGCTGGCGTAGGGCTAAGATCGAGTTGCGGGCCTAGGGCCGAGATCGGGTCGTGGGCTAGGGGCCGAGATCGGGTCGCGAGCTGGGGGCCGAGATCGGGTCGCGAGCTGGGGGCCGAGATTTAGGCCGTGGGCCAAGACTGGGTCAGGTGCCAAGGGTTAATATTGAGCTGGTACAGTCCAATAAGTTATAAGACTAGCTTTATTGATAACATAAAATGTTAGGTAGTAAAACACTGACACTTGCAAATATGAATGTAATTAAAATGAAGATGCTAAAATAGATATCTAGTGATACAAGAAAATAAAATAAGAAATAAGGGTTTATTTGCAATAATGTTGGAGTTGTTCCTATTAAAGATAAGATGTGTAAGGGGAAATGATTTGGTCATCAAATATCCATGAAGGATAAATCCAAAAGCCTAAAAGCACCCTGAAATGTAGTTGCTTCAAGAGTCCATAATAAAAGCCTCATGAAGGTTGTTCCAATATTCCAATCCAACATAATATTAATAGTAGTATACGTTCTTCTTTCTTTCATATATTCTTTTCGGATGCAAGTTAGGGATTTAGACTTGGATTCATCAAACAATTATGCCATACTTGCAATGGTCAATGAGATGGTACAATCTAGAGTTGGAAAGATAGGGGTTTAGTTGCAGGTAATTACCAGTTTAAAATTATAGGACTTGTAATTAATCATCTACTAAGTAGACTTGTCAAGATAAACTTAATTCAGGGCACCTCTATTCTTTTTCCCCTATTCTACTTTTCTCTTAATCAGTATAATCAATTGACGTGCTTAAGGTCTTAACAAGTGTGAAAATCCAGAATTCTTAACAACTAGTACTGCATTTGATGCCGTGACTATAGCATTGCAAGCTTATTTTGCCAACCGTGACCAGCACTGTTTACTTGATCAATTGATAATAATAAGGGCTGCCCCAGATTTGAAACCTCAAAACAAATACATTACCTTAATTCATAATTAAGCGATTTCCCTTCCTGAAGTACAAATGAACAGATGCAACCAACTTTAAGGAATAATAAGGGTTACAGATTTGAAACCTCAAAACGAATAAATTACCATAATTCATAAGCACTTTCGCTTATTGTTGGTTGTTGTTTCCTTACAACAGCCAACTTTGAGCTATCTAGCTGTATGCAAAGTTAATAATTTAGAATTACCTACCCTTTTTTCCCATAAAATTTGAAAGCATCACTTGTAGTCTTACTGTTTCAATTTTGATGGGGTTCTTGTGTTTATATTAATGGATTCAAAGTGAATTGATATGGATTTGGTTATCAAAGGAACATGGCTTCAATGTTTTTTCAATAACCTACATCTTTAATATCAACTTATGATGTCAAGAATAGCATTGAATATTCCCTCTTCAGATTCATTAATTAAATAGGTCTCCAAGCAGCACACTGTGGGTTGAACATTCAATAGTTTTTGATGTAAGGATTTGAGTTACAGGTGATTCAAGTGATCATATGTTGAGATCAAACATGCACCTTAAGTCAAATGCAAAGATCAACGGAGTTGCTCAATTCGTGGTCATTTGTTTCTGCCAGAGAGTGAGAGAGAAAGAATCAAATTAAAGCCCTAAATCAAACACGAAAAGGATTACTGATCCAATCAAACAAGTAAAGAGAAACAAACCCTACCATGTTGAAATGGAAAATCACTGGAGAGACATCCAAATCGTAGAAGAACCCTAACTGTAAACTAACAGCATGCAATTCAACGTATTACAGAGCCCCTAGAATAAGTTGGTTACAAATGCATCATAAAAGCCTCAATAATACAACTTTAAGATCAAATTGCAAAAAAGTAATTGGCTTTTGAGTACCCTTTTGTCCACCAGTTATTCAAGTTGACAGCCAAACTATTAATCCAATAGTTTATCATTCATCAGGAGGATAAATCCAAAGGAACGCTATTCATTTATTTGCAGGTACAGGCACCCAAAGATACTATGGAAGAAGCACCAGTAAGTATTAATGATATAAAAGATTAGGGAACTCCAAACTCACATAAAGATATTTCCCAACTCTCTTTCCACCAAATTATCACGTAAAAGGGAACAAAACATATATAATTATGTTTTTCTTTTTGATAAATAAATATTATATCATTTAAACCACACAATGCATGGAACGATTATATATTAATCCTTTATAACACACTTAAGTTGGTTTTGAATAGAGTGATTTCGAATTTGACCAAAAATGTATCCATGCATTTAATGAATTTTAAATTTTAAATTTCAGATAATAAAATTAATTAAAGATTCTATCCAAATTCACATAACTTAAAACATGTTGTAGACTATTTCAACCTATCCAATAATCCAAATATTTGAAATTAAACCCCAATTTTCACTAAATTATCTGTTGTTTGGCAGATTATTAAAAGTTGGAAGAAGAAACCATTTGTTACTGGACACTTATATCTTACTACATTTTGAATTGTTTGCTTACTTTAAAATTAAATACACATTCCTGTTGCAGCTTATAATCTATTAATCCTCAAAATTGTTAACAGATTTAAATATATCTTAATCTTTCTAACCCAATTGAAGAGGGCATGCATGCTTATTTTCTCTCGAGTAGATTCAAAATTAAAAATTATTGGTAATGATATTTGTACAGGCAATTAGTAAATTTGAGAAATTATAGATATTTTCTTTTTTACAAAACTGTCAATTAATTTTTAAAGATTATAAAAATATTATTTGAACATTGAATTGAATTAATGTGACATTCAAAATTAATGGTCATCCAATCATTGGTGATTATTCACTATTGACAATTAACTCACCATTAGTACTGTCACACACAAAATGATTATCCAAGTAATAGTTTCTTAAAAATTATACACACTTAGTTAATGGAAGAAATAAGATTTTTAGTGAAAGTCAGGATCATCACTAAAAATCTAAAAAGTATTAGTGACGGTCAGATAAACCGTCACAAGTCGACACTAATATCCTCGTCACTAGTAAAATTAGTGGTGAGAAAGTTAGTCGTCACTAAAATTAACTCGTTAGTGACAACCATTTATGACCATCACTAAAAAATTTTTTTGTACCAGTTCCTCGTTGTCACTAAAATACCTATATTAATGATGATTAAAGGTGGTTATCACTAAAAATGTCATTTTTTAGTTACGACCATGATATCGTCGTCACTGTTGTTTTTGATATTGTTGTCTAAATATCTCTTTAAGAATAGATTGCTTTGTAGCCTAGCTAGCTAACAACCGTTGACCAAGCAAGTAAATTTTATTCAGTTAAGTAGCATCTTAATTTTAAGAAATAAAAATGTATCTATTGGTTACGGATGTGGGGCTTAACGTTTGGAAGAGTAGTTATCCTGTATATTTATTTCTCAGCAAATCATCCCTCTTATCTTAATGTTATTTTATATTAAGGTTTGAAGCAAAATGAATATATACAATAGCTTCGCCAACCCACCAATCCACCGCTTGTCTGGTTTCATTAATCAAAATTCAACCCCTTTTCCTCAGCCCAAAATTAACTCTCATTCGCCCGGGCTTGACTTTGATCTATAGCTATAAAAGGTCATTTCCCTCGCCGGCGGCGGCCAAACCACACTCTGTTCTACAATTCTCATTAATTAATTAGGTGGTGAAATTAAGCGGCTAGGCTTCTCAAGATCGATCAACAGACACTAGTTGCTCACATGTAGGGTTACAAATGAGCCAAACTGTTTGAGTTCGGCTTAATACTCGATTCGATAAAATTTTATTTTAGTTCATTCGTTAAAATAAATGAGTTTAGGTTGAGCTTAACTTTGAAAATCAATTTCTAAACGAATTGAACTTGAGCATAGCAAAGTTCAGCTTGATGGGCTCGCGAACTATCTCGATTATAAACTCGCAAAATGGCTCGAATAGTGACTTGAGATTTAGCTTGATTATAGACACTCGAGCTGACTCAATTATAGGCTCGTGAGTTAACTCGTGAATAGGCTTATATATAAATACATGAATAAAATTATTTATAATTTTGAATATACTTGTTTATAAATATATTAATAAAATTATTCATTATTTTATAAAATTATCAAACTTTATATTATTATAATAATATCAATATATCATTAATAGAATGTGTTGAAAAAAATATTTTTTTGTGACTTAAAAATAGAATGTGTATATGTTAATAAAATTATTCATAATTTTATAGAGATATTATTTAACATAAAATTATCAAACTTTATATTATTATTATAATATTAATATATTATTAATAGAATGTATTGATAAAAGATTTGTTGTGACTTAAAATTAATCAACTAATGTATGAGTTTAATAGAATAATTATTATTTTAATCGAGTAAGAAAATGTTTAGTTGAGTAACAACTAACAAATATTATACTCGACTAATTTTTTATTTTTAATGAAGTAAAACCTAAACATTTAAGAGATTAATCGATTATATATTTATCTTACTCAAGTATATGATAGAATGACATTAATTGAGTAACTACAACATTTAATTTAAGTACCGAGTAATAAATATAGATTAAAATAACAACTCTATACTTGTATAATTAAATTTCAAAAAATTACTACTTAGTAATTTCATATCCCAATCGAGTAATACTTAATTTACTCTACTAACATTATATTAAATTTCAAAAATTAATCATTACAAATAGTATTAAATGCACATTTTAAGTATTTCATTTACAAATAAAATATATAAACTAACATGACACTGTAAAATTTATAATAATTTTATCTAAAATCAATAATAGTTAATAATATTAATAATAGTGATTAGAATTATTAGTATTAAATACACATTCTAAGTATTATTAATTTTAAATAATAGTGAATCGGTGATTAGAATTATTAGTTTATAATAGTGATTAGAATTATTCAATTTATTCTTGGAGGCTTTTGATGTATTGGTATTTTGTAGGTTAATATATGTGATTTGATATATAATTGTGATTACTGATTAATATTGTAATTTCAAATTGCACGTTAATATTTAGAGCCAACTATGTTGAAGTTAAATTGAAAATGTCATTGATGTGCTGTAATTTTGATTATGTTTGTATTTTGAAAATAGTTAGACAAGTATTTTGATTATCTTATTGTATGGTGATTGATATTATTATGTTTATTGTAATTTATAAAATTATTATTACTTGATTATCATGTAGATGTTATATTTGTTGATTATTAGATTGAATTAATTTAGGAATATTTGTTGATTATAGGTTGATATTTTTATTGTACATCAATTTATTAATTTTTTTAAACCAAACATTTAAAAAAATTTCAGGTCAAGGCCAATCCTCAACTGATCTCAAGCTCAGTTCATTAATTCAATTAACGAACTGAGCTCGAACTATCTCGTCAAACGAATTAATGAGCCAAGCTCGAGCTCGATAATGTTAATCGAGAGAAACTCAGCTGACCTAGATTCGATTGCAATCCTACTCACATGCCTGTTGTGAAATATCCAAATTGATGGATTTTAAGCAGCTACCTAGCTGGAGTCAAAATGTGGTGCAGCATTTAATTCCATATTTTTGTAGTCTTTGGAGTTTGATCGAGTGGTCGCTTTCTGTTTTTTGGCAACGAAGTTGAATGTTGAGATGTACATTCATTCATTCTAACATATCTACAACTGAAGCATTTTGAATAAATTAAGGCTGTATTGATTAATCAAGTCATAATTAACTTGGTCAAATGAAATTTATAAAATGAGTTGCTTGGTTCAAGTACAAGCAAGAGTTGAGAGCACCAAACATCAAACTTAGAAATTTTACAAAAGCAGATTTTTTTTTTTAAGTATAGACTTACACGTAAATGTGCCAGAGCCGACGAGTCGTCGATCGGCTGGCATTATTTGGACAGGTAGATGGCAGACGGGGCTTGGCTTGGACTGCAGCAAAACAGCTTTTATGAAAAGAAGACTAAGAAAAGAACGTGGATATATATATATGGTCATGCAGATTGAGAAGCGGTGACGCCGAAGTCTAGGTTCCAAATTTCCAAGGAGCCATTGACAAAGTCGTAGTGTGCTCCCTTTAGTGATAGGGTTCTATTCATCACGCCCGCTCTCACAAATGGATACGTTAATAGATTGCCCAGCGATACGTTCACGGCCTCCTGTGTTGGAGCCACAGCCACCAAAATTAATGTTGCTAAAACTTTCTAAACCATCCAACCAACATTATTAATTCTCAACATAAAAGGATTGGAACAATCATATTCATATGTATTCATACGCTTCAGGATTTATTATTAATGAAAAAACAGAAAACTAAACACGTATTTAATGTTAAACCAATAAAGTATATCTCTCAAATTGAAGTTTGAATTAGGATATGCTTATCTCAACCTATATTTATTGTGCAAATATACGATATGTAAAGTGGAACGCTGCCTCACGCGATGGCCCAAATCAAACCTTTCTTTAGATCTCTCTCTCCTATTCATAAAACCTAATTTATAATGGTCATGATATTCTTACAGAATTATTACTTACGCACTAAATATAAATATAAATAAAAAAAAACACACTTTTACGGGTATTTGAAAAAATACATGCCCTATTCCGTATCAAGATATATAAATTGAAATGAAAGGCAAATAGCCTAGCCGTCATTCAAACATATTAACACTGGTACATGCACAAGCAGCCAGAACAAACAGTCAATGCAGCCAGTAACTATATGTATCTAATTTTCTATCAACATGAGAATAGTACAACATTCTAGTTGTTAGTTTGACAGAAAGATTACTCTCATCATAAGCCTTAGTTGAGGTCGGTTACGTATATTTTAAACCTCCAAACGTTTCAATTTATTTGCATATCTAATATAAAACAGAGATAACAATAAAAATCACAAGCTTTACTTTCAACTGATAATATGCTTTAATTTAACGAAGGCAGGAAGCGTAAAACTATTACATGGAATTTTGGTCTAAAATGGTCGACATGTTTAGGTTCTGTTGCTTTGAATAGACAGATTATGAATGCGACTTGTGTTTCTAAGAATAGATCTGGATACCCAACTTACATTATGGCACCTTTAACAATGTGATTGGGCAATGTCATTGCGTTTAAGCAAAATATCTGCTGATACTGATAACAACAATGCAGATGAGTTTTTGGTCTCTGTGCTAATTGTTTTAACTAGTAACTGAACGTGAATTTCTCACTTGTATATATTATATTGGTGTATGGAAAATGGTAAGAATAGGTGGACATAGAGATTGGAGCCGGCTTTGAAATATAAAAAAGGGCAACAAAATTAAAACTATTTTGCTATGAAATTATTGCTTATATAATGACGGATTACGAGAAATAGTCAGATTTCGTACTTACCTTTTCACAATTCTTGCACTGTTCTGCGAACTCTAAGTCTTTATACTCGTTTTTCACCTTGGACTTGGCGGCCATACAGATCTTGACCCAATTCTCTATGAAATCACTGGCAGTTCAAACGAAACAAACTGCAGCATTAGCCTTTTACCAATAAGCATAAAATACCAAATTATTCTTTTTAAGCCCGAATAATCTAATATAAAGAAAAAGTTGATAGAAACAGCTATTATGTCCTTTTTGCTTACCAAATAATTGCTAGAAAAACCTACCAAATAATTGCTAGAAAAGCCTACCAAACAATTGTTACCAAACAATCTAACATAATCAAAAGCTTACCACGCAATTGTTCCAAACCTTTGCTCTTAATAATTAGGTTATTTTTGCTAGAAAATTACTCTAAAACCAGCACTTTTATGTTTTAAAATTTGGCATAAAAACTCATAAAGTACTTTGTCCAAACATGGGTCTCCCCTGTAAAAGAGTAGGGAATAAATATTTCTACTCAAGAAGGTGACTATATTAAAACCGTAAAGAGTAGGGAACCACTAGTTGGCTACATTGAAACTTACTTTTCCTTTATGTTTTAATACCCCCCAAAAAGTAGGAACCACTAGTTGTAGAGTGAAAGTGACTACTGAAGCCTCATATTTTTAATATAGGAAGCTCTAAAAAACTAAGAAAGACATGCTTGAGGAATATGCTTGCTTATTAGTTCCATTACAAGCTTAATTTCAAATTTAGAAAGAGAACTCACCTAGCAGTGGTCCCGTCCTCTGGAATGGACATGAGGCCCTTTATCCCTCCACAGCAACTGTGTCCAATGACAAGGATGTTTTCAACCTGAAGTATATTCTCTAATTAATGCCAGTCGAAGGTAAATTAATTGTCTTAAGTCTTAAATACCCTACTATATTTGGCATCAGTAGTACCAAAACATATAAATACTCTACAATATTTGGCATCAGTAGTACCAAAACATATAAATACTCTACAATATTTGGCATCAGTAGTACCAAAACATAATTTCCACATTTCAAACCTAAATAACATTATTTTGGTTTTAAAATAAGAAAAAGAAGCTATCTAAGAATATAATTTTTAATTTGACATTGGAAGCAATTAGACTGGTCAGTGTTTTTTGTATGAAAAACAAGAAAAAGAATAAGAAGCTAAAATAAGAAAAAGAAAAAGAAGCTACCTAAGAATAGAATGTGAAAATAATTAAATTTTCACATTTTAATTTGAATAAAATAAGAAAAAGAAGCTCCCTAAGAATAGAAATTTTCATTTGACATTGGAAGTAATTAGAGTGCTCAGTGTTTTTTGAATGAAAATGATAAACAAACAACAGTACCTCTTAGACCAAAAAAAAAAAAAAGAGTCTTGAAAATGAAGCCCTCCAAAACCATGCAACTGTAATAGTTTAAAATAAAAACAAGTACTGTAAGTATTTTAAACTGAAATATTACAGTGAAAAACATTGACATGTCCCTATGATGCTACCAACAAGGGATTTCAATTAGAAATAATAAAAGGATAAGTGCTTTGCCTAATTTTTTGTATGAACAACGTAAAAATAAACACTCTAGGTATTTGATTTATTGCCGGTCTCCAATAAGAAACTAAAGTGTCTCAACAAATTAATTTTACCCATTTATTAATATAAAAAAATAACAATGATATTCTTTTAGGTATATAGTTCCATAAAAAAATTGCTTGCAAGGTAATACTTTTCTTCAAGTCACTATGGCAAATAACAGGAAATTGGTGGAAGGACAAGGAACATCCTTCCACAGTTTCTAAAATTGGATACTGGCCGGATAATAATATCAAAATTTGAGAAAATATTAAAAATTATGTCCCTGTAATTGACTTTGATTACCGACCCCCAACTAGTTTTCCCCCAAAAAGAGAATTAAGCGCGAGCATATTTACGTGCATATGTGACAGTTGTGGTTAAAAGCGATAAAGAGAAGCTCGTGGAGTGGATCTAATTGAATAAATTTGGACACGTTGCTTCCACCTAAAGTTACCACCGCCACCCATTATTGAGGGACAGACTAGAAACGTAAAATAAAGTAGAATACCGAGAAAAGGGTTTTTCTATACGGTCACCTTTAGATGTAATACTGCATATTCAATTGCCGCCCCCACTCCGGAGTATTTCTTTGTCTGCAGCATATAATTAATTAAAGCAAGTCAAGCAAACAATAGTGTTATTTTATGCAGCCAATTATCCAATCCTTCAGAAGACAATTGAATAATTACCTTTCAATTAACGATTAAAAATGGAAAATAAACATAAAAACAAGTAATGAAGGTTTGTTTAGAGAACCTGGTCATATGGAGGAACCATATTGGCGATGTTTCTGACCATAAAGGCCTCCCCAGGTTGGAAATCCAAGATATGGGAAGGGCAGACACGAGAGTCTGAGCAGGCAAATACCATAAACTGCAGCGATTGACAAAAATATATAATCAGCTCAAGAATCACCAGCAGGGTAGTATCCCCAATCCCTCCTACATATTGAGCGTTGTATATTTTGACATTTATTAGTATTATTATCATGTTTTTATTTACTAAGTTGAGTGCATTTTATGTCTGACGGAAAGCAAACCAAATACAGAACAGATCTGACCCACGCATGTTGAATATTGTTGATATTTGATCCAAGAAGAAAGAACTTAAAGGAATTGTCTTTTTGAAGAGCTTCCAACTGGAAAAATTTGTAAGCCGCAGACGTGTGCATCAACTTTTATATATACTAATGGGTGTACGTGTAATGCATCTCGAAGCTGTCCTACTTTCTGAGGTCATTTTCGAGCTCTCAATGAGCCTAAAGTTTAAGGGGAACCTGGAGAAAGGGCAACGCGTGGTTTGTATTCGCCCCCATTCTATGTGGCTGTAATAGTTTTCCTTTTAGATACATAGAAATTTATGTGGCTCTAACAGTGAGCCTTTAACGTGAACTTATCCCCCCTTGAAATGTTGTTTTCTGGAGATGGCACAGCAACAAAATTTAAGAAGACAGAATTTGCCAGTAAAATAGATTATGTACTCTAGTGTCACTGACCTTGGGGCTCTGGCCTTTGGCAAGTTCTCCATACAAGTCAGGATTTTTCCTACAAAGATAAACAGGGGACAAGTGATGAACCCAGAAAGCGACTACACACAAGTGGGCAATACAAATATGATATAACGAGACACTATCAGCTAGTGGGCATGAGATTACGTGAGTCGTAAATATCAGTTAAAGGACCACTGAAGCATATGTGAAAATTTGGTCTGATCAACAATTAAAACCATCAATACGTGGGAAGCAAAATTTCAAATTTCAGTTTCTACGTTAAATTTGTTGACAAAAAATTGTTAAATTTATCTATTCATAGAGTTATTTTCTTGTTCATTTATTTATAAAAATTAAATGCGAGTACGTCATTCCCTGTTGCTTTCCCATTACAATTTCAAAAGCAGTATTAAAATTTTAATTATTTCCAAGATAGAAACTGCAGTTTGTACATGTATATGCTTGCGCGTTTAAGTACAAACAAATATTGGAAATTTTCTATTGTCAGTGGCGAAAGGAATATTCAAAAGTACAACATGCCGGAAGTACGTACTCGAATTTTTCCGTCTTGAATTGAGCGAATCCGGTTTTGACTCTTTCAACCGGGTCGAAATTACTGGCAGCAGTTGCCTCTAGCTCTGCAGTTAAATTCTTGATCTTTGCGGCGGCAACGTCCCCCAGCTCCCCTTTCTTACTGAAACAAAGGATAAAAGAACAAAATCAAAATATCAAAATGGCGATTAAATAAAAAAAATAGCATTTCAATTTCCATTCACAATTTCTATGAAACTATTCATCATAATTATGTCCTAGGCTCCTAGAAACAATTATGAAACAAGTTATTCTGAAATTATTATTTATTTGTAAATAATATTATCAAGTCAAGTTAGTGAATTACGTACTTTGAGATTGAAATTTTATATGAATAATTTGACTCCATTTGCCTATGGCTTCTTTGCACTATTTTCTATTCAAGTTGCACTCCACGTTGGGCCTGCTTAGATGACGATGACTGACGAGATATCTATCCACGAGATACATGAGTCACGCTACAATTGGTTCCCGTTAACGCGGGATGAAGCGATCCAAGAGTCCCACTTCGTAAATGACGGAAGAGGACTTAAGTTATGCATAATTACAGGATAAAACTGTTGATGACTGATGACTGTCCGACTCCCGGTGGCTTTGACGGGCAAATCAAAGAGGAAAGCCAGAGAGAGAGAGAGAGAGAGAGAGAGAGAGTACCTCAGAAGGTCCTTGAGTCCTGCAATGGCCTCCTCGTATGAATCGGTCGCCATCTTATCTTTCTGCAATTTCCAGAGACAACTGAAAAGCTTACCATCTGAATGACCGAACCGTCGGTGCGCACTGACGATATAAACTACAAAATTGATATGTATATACATGCATAAAATGACTGATTTCCAGTCTAAATGAATAGAAACACGGATTAAAGCGATCAATTTGGATGCATATGCAACCAAAAACGAAGCTGAACCAGAAGCTACACTCACGTTTCGACTGAAAACAACTCAGCAGACAGAAACCAGTGATTACCAGAACAAAATCTCAAAATTCAACAAACTAATCAACAATCATAGCAAAAACTTTTTCTAAAAAAAATCGAGTATACATACACATAGA
Source organism: Diospyros lotus (assembly GCF_014633365.1). Classification (NCBI taxonomy): domain Eukaryota; kingdom Viridiplantae; phylum Streptophyta; class Magnoliopsida; order Ericales; family Ebenaceae; genus Diospyros; species Diospyros lotus. The sequence goes on along the minus strand of NC_068346.1, from coordinate 17,956,055 downwards.
AAATAATTAATTCCAACGAATTTAAGCAAATATTAAAGAGGCCAAATCGGATGCATACGCAACCAAAAACTGATCACAGCAAAGCTGAATCAGAACCTACATTCATGTTTGAACTCAAAGCGATCTAAGCAAACAGAAACAATCACCAGAACAGAATCTCAAAGCTCAACAAACCGATGAACATTCATCTGCAAGTCTAACTTCGACCAATGAAGCACAGAATAATTATACCGGCCAATCCGGATTCATATGCAACCAAAAACTGATCAGAACGAAGCAGAATCAGAACCTACACTCACGTTTGAAGTAAAAAACAACTTCGAAAACGGAAACAATTAATCACAGAACAAAATCTCAAAACACAATCTGAAAAACCAGAAAACCAAAATTCGAGCGAACTCTAGACAGTAAACTCAATTACGTGATCATGCACCTGTACGGAATTCTTTCTCCGTCTCTGCCTCTGAGAACTACTATTGAGTGATTGATCTCTCCGCAGCACCGTACATAGTCCAGCCTTTATAGGGGCAACTAACCGAGGTTGAGTTAGCTGACTAGACACTTAACCATGGTTTGTCTAAAAATAGACAAATTAGTTGCGAGTTCGTGTTTTGTGGATCAAACAAACCGAACTCCGACTCAGACGGCGAGGATGAATTATTTGGGGTAGGATATTAAGTTGCGAGTGATGCCGTCAGCGGCGGTGATGTATTTAGATAAGATCGAGGGAGAGATCCAACGGCTGAGGATTGGTTCTGATACGGTTTTGCTATTTTTGGCGTGATCTGGAGGGTACCTACCGCATTTTTGCGGTAGGTAAGGTCGACCCGATTTGGGGTTTTACGGGGATTAAAGAAACAAGCGTTAGGTTCAGATGATCAGAGGGGTGATTAGTGATTACTTAGCAATGGCCACTATTATATATAGGACCTTTTGAATAATAATAATAATAAAGAATAAGATAATGAAGACAAAGGGTGTTAATTACTAGAAGATTCCAAAGTTTTAGAAAAAAATTTATGTTAAAATGTTATTTAATCATGTGCCGATATCAAGATGTTATAATTAAACCAGCAGTAGTAGTCTAATGGAACAAGACGATTTATATATATATATATATATATAGTTGAACTAGCTAGGTAGGGTTTTGTGTTTGGGGTAGACCCCTTAATTAGTTAAACTGGCTAGCTAGTGGGTGTTCTTTTGCAACTTTACCTTAAATGCTAGCTATTGGATATATATATATATATATAGGTGATGGTTAATTAAATTGAGTCATTATTAAGATGCTAAAATTATATATATATAAATAGAAAAATGAGGATGAGGTGATGTAAAACACATTCTAATAATAGCCACGATCATCATGAATTAATTAATTAGCCTCACTTCACCACCCTTTTCCTTGATTCCATTCATTCAGTAATTAAGTATATATGTACGTATATATGTTATTGTATGAAAAAAATTTATAAAGATAATATCTATTTTAAAATAAAAATAAAAAATAAAGAGCTTACCACCTGGCCCGCCCTTGAAGAACAACATAGCATCATGCACCTTCTGAGATGTCCTCCTCCCATGGTTTGGTTTGCTTGGTTTGCTTCTCCTCTTCCCAGTGGCCACTCTCACCGCATGCATGTATATATATGCTGTCTCCAAACACAAATAGCAAAAGATAAATGTCCCATAATCCACCAAACTAGCTACTTGGAAAAGAAGTCCCTACATACTAATACAATTAATTAAGAGTGCGTGACTAACGATGAGAGCGATTAAAAGGTATGTAATAATACTATAACAATAATGGACATATATAGACCATTTCAGAGAGAGAGAGAGAGTATACCCAAGAGTAGGAGATGGGGCAGAAAGAGTGAGAGAGAGAGAGAGTTAGCTCCCCAGGAGGATCATCTCATTTTTCCCTGCAAGAGAGAATGTTGGGACAGAAATTGTAAAGCATAGGAACCACGTACTCTGCTTGGATAGGGTTTACTATGTGTGGCAGCCCAAAATGGAGACAAATTCCAGAGTAATTATCAAAACCATCATTTTTTTTAAAAAAAAAAATTATCCTCAAAATATCACCCTTTAATTTTAAACAAATTTACAAAATACCATTATTGTGTTAAAGTAAAAATCCATTAAAAGTCCAAGAGTCCAAAATAATTTTTTGGGCTAAAAAGTATAAATTTCTCATACACAGAGATGTCTCACACAAACACGCAAACTAAATAATCCCGACATCTGAAAATTTGTCTAAAAAAATAATTAATTATTTATAAAGAATTCTAATTCTAAAAGGATTATAAAATACATGGATGAATATCATTTATAAGAATCCTAAGTCCAAGCGAATTAGGAAAAATCAAGATAAATGTTATCTATCTTCTAATTCTAACGAGTTCTAGAATACCAAAATAGATATTACCCGTAAGAATATTAATCTCAAATTATTTAAAATTATTTTATATTTCTCTATAAATAAGCAGACACTTATTCTTAAAAAGATACGCTTTTAATACTGATTTTATTATTTTTAGTGTCTAACTTAAATATCAAAGTGTTTGCACAAGAATCTCATCGCGCTCTCTAATTATTTTCTTATTTTTATAGATTCATATGCCTTAACCACTTGACAATAACATTTTTAATCAACTAAACTCATTAAAGAATGTTGTAGAGGCAGTGGAGCACAAGACAAGAGTCAGCTGTGCAACTGTCAAGGAGGAGGTAGTTTGGGAAATAATTTCAAAACGTGGTACTTTCAAAATAAATTTTGAAAAAAAAAAAAAAAAGTAGTATTGTTGACAATTACTCCAAAATTCAATCAAACGGCTCCTAGATATGTGATATGATATCTCCCCTCTCCAGTGGACAAAGACAGCGAGAGGCAAGTTTACAGCTGCTGCAATCAATAACATTTCTGTTTATTGGGCCCGTTAACTGGGCCAAAGCCCATGAAACAATTTTGTATTGCCATCCTCCTCCTCCTCCTCCTCCTTCTTCTTCTTCTTCTTCTTCTTCTTCTTCTTTGTGTTTGTGTTCTTTGAATTGGGAAATTGATTAGTCGGCTATCAGATTCGGCTGTTTACTTCAGCAACTGTATCATCACCGTATATATAAATTTGAGAAATCATCCAATATATACATTTGTTGAGCCCCAACTTATTTGTGTTAAAATACTTTCATTTGACATTGTTTTTGCTTTTTATAGTTCGAGTTATTGAAATATCTTCAATATTTCTTAATAAAATATATAAAAATAAAAAATTATTAAAAATATTTAAAACATTTCATAATCCTAACTATTAAAAATAAATGCAGTTCGAACCGAAAATAATTAACTTCACACATGTATATAGGTAGATTATAATGTTGGATGTGTGTGTGTGTGGTTTTTATTTTTAATTTTATTTTCTTTCTTGTTTGGTCTCAAGATGTTTTAGAACAACTTGGCCCCCAAGTTCTTCTAAAAATACTTGGTCTCCAAGCACTTCTTGATTGGCTTGGTCTCCAAGTTTGGTGGGTGCCTATATATATTGGTGTGAAGTTTTCCATTCTTCACAAGCTCTCACAAGCTCTCACATTGTTATATCTTCTTAAGTTTTATCTCTCATATTGAGTTCTTTTCTTTGAGCTTTGGAAGAGTTTGGTATTCTCAAGTTTTTTCATCACTGAGAGTGAGCCCGTCTTGAGTTCTGCTAGCTCCGGTTGTTCGTGGCTGCCGTTCACCGGAGAGGTCGTTTCATCCTGCTGAGACAGTCGTCGTAGTCTGCTTGTCGCCGGTGTAGGGCGCTAATTGTCTTCAGGACAGCGCAAAATGCGACTCGACCTACTTCTGTTCCTGCCCCTTCCACGATCCAGAAGTTTGTTCCTGATTCCTTGTCGTTCCAGTTGGAAGCAGTGCTGTTCAACCATCTTCTCTGATTTACTGTTTTAGTCTGGTAACCTCTGTTGTTGTTCATTTAATTATAAACTCTTGTTACCGTGAATATCAACTGTTATAATAGTGGTCAAGTATATAGTATATGTTTCTTGTATCGTAGCCGGTTAGAACTACTTTCTTGTATCAAGCAAGTTATTTTTATATTACGTACGCATCTATACTTTCTGTATCCCTAACACATAATGCCTCCATTATATAGTTTCCCTATGTTTATATTACAAAATGAAAACAAAACTATAAAAAATGTGCTTTTTTTAAATATCTTTTTCGTACTTCTCTGAACAAAAACCTTGTTTTATAACCATTTTTTTTTAAAAGTTAGGTATAAATGTAACTTTTTACAAATAATAACTATATATAAGAGACCAAACCCATATATATGCGAAATGGGATCCAATGGAGGATTGTATTGGTTACAGATAAAACACTAGACTAATAAAGAATAAAAAATCGAAATTTCTCTTGAAAATATGTAGAAAAAACTAATGAGAAACTGAATAAGTACTGGCAAATAAATTATAGATAATTAATCAATTATCCTAATAATGCTTTGTGAACATAACTCTGGTTTCATAAAAATATAGCCTAAATGTACTCATTCTATGATTAGGTTTGGATAGGTTTATTTGATCACATCATTTGAAATGTCAAATCTATTATTTGGTTACTTTTAATTGTTAAAAATATTTGATTTTTAGGGTCACATCCACCTTAGATTTGAACTCAGAAAATAAAAAAAAAAAATTGAAACCTAACCATTTATAATGACAAAATTTGATGAAATGACATCATTTCAAATCCTTATATCTAAAACTGTCGATGTTCAAAATCAACCGACCATGATTCGTAGGCCCGCAATAAGTAAATAAGCTGAAATCAAGGAGGAATAACACAATAGAACGGACATGGGGAATTTTTACGTGGTTTGGCCAGAACGATGCCTACTCCACGACTGCCATCTGGATATTCCAGCAGAGTAAAAGTATGTTATTCTCATTGTTCTCTCTCTTTAATGATATTTTTGACCCCTATTTATAATAAGGGGTGTTTACAATTGCATAAGATATAAAAGTATAAAGATGATATAATGGGGGACAAGCTATCCTTATCATTTGCATAAAATCGGGAGTGGGATATTCATTACGAGAGATCTGGCTTGCCTCAGATAAAGTATGTGGGTCCCTGCCTCCGATTATTCAATAGCAATATTGTTATGCGAGCTGAATAGTTTGACCGGCGAGCTAATCGGTTAGGCCAACGAGCTTGAAGCATTACTGGGAGCTTGTTGAGTATATCGTTGAAAGCTCGCTAGAAACCTTGCTGAGAGCTTGCTTGGTTTCGCGATTTGAGCTCGGATTTCAACGATGTACGACCTCATTCTGAAGGTTTCGGCCTTGGGCCTATTGAGTCTCGGCAGATTGGGTTGGCCTGCTAGGTCGAGACCAGCTCCCTTAGCTCTTTCCAGGAAATACCCATAACATAAGCCCCCCAACTCGTAGTGCGATCTTCAAACTGGGAGCTGATACAAGCCATTTGAAGCGGGCTTCACGAGCTGCCAATCCGTTTGTCAGACCTTTTCCCAATCAAGCTTGGAGTTTTAAGTGAGATTTCGACAATATGACACTTGAACCAATCTTTCGGATGTAATTTAAAATGAGCCCCATGAAGCTTCTGCACATCGAGATAAGCCCAAGAGTACAACTTGGAAAAAGTTTTCAGAATATAAACTCGGAATGATTCTACCGAATATAAGTTAAGATAAACCCAAATAAATTCCCAGCTCGCGACTTAGCACATTTGCAATAGCTCGTCATTGATCGACGTAATAAAGGATATGTTCAGTAGGTCGCGAATAGCCATACGTAGGAAAATCAAGGCAGATCGTAATGAACACGTCCTGATGAAATAATATATGAGTCATATCGAAAACATTGCTAAGATATATGTCCAGGTAGATCGTGTTGCGATCTCAGCTAACATACATGGCTTTCTTTTAGCTAATTTGGAATCCAAAGAAATGTCAACTCGCATGTTTGAAATAGCTCGTCATTCACGGACATAAAAATCAAGATGAATTCAGCTGTAATGGCAAGATAATGATGATCCATTTGCGAGATGATAATCAAATTGATCCGAGTCTCAGCTGATGCATCATAGAGAGATCTGGATCATATCAGAAACCCTGACAAGATATATGTCCAAGTATATCGCGTTGCGACCTCAGCTAACATACCGTGGCTTTTTGCAACTTTAACGAGCTAAAATGGAACACCTAGGTGGGTTACAGACCATGACTTGAGTCAAGATGAAAGGACCCCAGCTAGTGAACCCTTAGCACGAAATAATTAATGGAAGTGGTTGCTTAATAGGTGTCAAACCATGACATTAAGTCAAGAGGAATGAGTCTCAGCTCGCAACTTTAAAGATATCCAATCGAATATCAATAAAAAATAATTTGGTCGAGAAGGAACACTCAAGTAGGTCGCAGACCACGGCTTAAGCCAAGATGAAAGGACCCCAGCTAGTAAACCTTCGACTTGTATTGCCAAGTTATATGCCCAGGTGAATCATGGGTTGGTCCCAACTAGCATACAATGGCTTATTACAAGTTTAATGAGCTAAGAAGAAACATCTAGGTGGGTCGCAGACTATGACTTGAGTCAAGATGAAAGGACCCCAGCTAATGAACCTTTAGCTTAAATAATAGAAGTGGTTGCTCATTAGGTGCAAAACCATGACATTAAGTCAAGATGAATGGGTCTCAGCTCATAGACCACGACCTGAAGGGGGGACCAAGATGAATGCTCAGTTAAGCTGCAAACCATAGCACGATGGCTAAGTTGAATGGACCCTAGCTCGCAGACTATGATTTCTCAACCCTTCATTTTGGAGATATTCAATCGAATAATTCATGGGTAGTAAGGACGGAGGTGCTCCGCATTCCAAACTCGTGGGAGAGTATCCCCATCCATATTTGCCAAATGATATGCTCCGTTTCCTAAGTTGTAATACCCTAGGACACCGTAAATAAAAATCATAATTTTAAGCCCTAGAGAATTATTAAAATTTTAATGGGTATGTATAAATTTATTTATGTTATAATTAAATGAGATAAGGTATATAGTAAAAATATCATAATTTTGTGTTGAAATTTGGATTTTGTGTAGACTTGTATGTAAGTATGTAAATAGGTATGGGTATATATGTATATGTATGTATATATACGTATATGTATTAAAAAAAAAAGGCAAATCTTGCAAAAAATTGGAACAGGTGCGCGCTATGCTCTGGCAGCGCCTACAAACAAGAAATCAAAGGTGAGGAGGGCATTGATGCCCCAAAGGACGTCGAGTATGGCTTCTAGGACGCGTGGCGATCGTAATGGGACAATACACGTCGAGTTTTCGCTATAAATAGCCGATGATCGAGCGAGACCTTCATCAGAAATTGTTTACTTCATAAATCAGTCGATTGGGGGAGTGTTTGAGATATTTGAGAGTGGGGTTTCGGTCCTCGCATCATGGGCAAGCTTTCTGCCGAATTTGGTAGCCATAATGGGGTTCGGGAGGTCGAAATTAAGGGGGAGTGAAGCTTTTTTTGAAGTTTGGAGGCTCGGTATCGTCGCCGGCTACAAGAGGGCCACCGAAGAAAACAAACCAAATGGGTGCGTGGCTGCACACACTCGCGAGTGGGAAGAAGGCGCGTGCCCTCCATGCGCCCACAAGAAAAAAATAAAGAAAAGAAAAAAAGAAAAGAAAGGAAAAGGAAAAGGAAAGAAAGAAAAATAAAATAAAATAAAATAGGAAAAAGTTTTGAAAAATTTCGAAAAAATTCCAGAAAATCTAGAATATTGTTTATGTCTTATTTTGTAAAAAAAAATCACTGGAAAATACTAAATTTATTATTTATTTAAGTAATTTTTCTATTATGGAAATAAGGAAAAATAGGAGTTTAATTTGAAAAATTGCAAGAAAATTTCAGAAGGCTAGAAATGTAATTTTTAAAATATTAGTGGAAGAAAATTAGGATAAATGAAGCTTTAGATAATTATTATGTAATTTTGAAAGAATTAGGCTTAGAAATAAAGAGAAATTATAGAAATTATGAAAAAAAAATAGCAAATTAATATTCCAAAAATAAATTTAATGTTCTAGGGACCATTGGGGCAAGAGGATTGGGAAATAGTTGCTCGATGCAATTTTTGAGGCTGACACGTTTCTCGAGACAACTTAACAGTAAGTGTACTATTACAAGCCTAGTATGGTTAGAAATGTTTATCTTCGAGAATGCTTTCATCATATTGACATACTCTGATATGTACCCATCATGTTGACTGCATACATGACATGACTATGAAATGCATAAATACATGTTGATATCATTAATCACACAGATTTGAGGCCGTATGGAGTACGAACTGGCACCGCTACTTTACCAAATGGTGCCCCTAGACACCCCAGTTTCGAAAAAGGTGGCCGTAAAAACGGTAGGTAGCATGAGGGGTGCAGTTGACACCTACGATGAAAGACATTGCATACACACATGATATAACATTATGTACCCTTACTTAGATGGTTCATCATCTAACTTGGGTTTTGCCCCTGGAACATTTGACGTTCCAGTCGGGACTTACAGTGATGATACGGAAGTCGAAGATAGGTAGTGACACGAGTCGTCAAGAAACGAGCAAGGGTGACATGTTATGTATAATATGAATGTTTCAAGAATTATGTACTTTTTAATTTATCTTTAGAAGCCTATGTATCAACTTTGTAATAGGTGTCAAGTTCAGTCATTTATGTATGTAACGCCATGAGCAGGTTCGATTTAGTTTCCGCTTTATACGATTGTATTTATCTCTAGTGTATAAAATATTTCGTGAAGCACTAGATAGGTCTTAGGAAATTTCGGGAATAATGTAATTTAGAAAAAAAAAAAAATAAGACCCAAATTTCCTAAGGCATAACACACCCTGAGTAAGTGGGCTGTTACATAAGTTCTCTTTGATGACGAAAGGTCATTCCCAATTGGAGCTTAAAGGGCTGTTACTTGCCATGCGAGCTCCTTGTTGCGCCTCTAATTGCTGGACCCTTTGAAACAACTCCTCAACGGTTGAATCCGGGTTCGCAGATCGTTAGGCCTGCGATCTTTTGCTTCTTTCCCATTCTGGAGAGTGATAATTTGGGGGCAAATAGTTTTCTCCGATATCCTTCTTACTCGGTAGAGGTCTTTCTTGACGAACCCTCCGGGGTGAAAGGATTTCCGATGGTCCCTGGATAGCCTGCACTTGAGCTTGGGCGAGGACCTTGACAGCGTCAGCGTGCTGCATGATTGTGTTCTCTAATGCCTTCTAGCATTATTGTCAGGCCTGAATCATCTTCATTCCGGTGGTATAAGTGACAGATTGGACCAAAGCCAGTAGGGGCATATCGATAGTGGCTCTAATCGGTGGTGGAAAAGGGGCACCCGCTATAGAGACAACGGGTCCTCCAACTAATGGAACATCCAGCGATTGTTCGCGGTGATTCTTTGGCAAATCAACCACAGCATCAGAGCTTTGGGCGTTCCTTCCTCTTGACATGACTATCGATCAGAGCGGGCCCCTTCCTCTAGATTCAAAATGTCGACGTTCAAAATTAGCCGACCGTGATTCGTAGGCCTGTAATGAGTAAATAAGCCGAAATGCAAGGAGGAATAACACAATAGAACGGACACGAAGAATTTTTACCTGGTTCAGCCAGAACGATGCCTACTCCACGACTACCCTCTAGGTATTATGGCAGAGTAACAGTATGTTATTCTCATTGTTCTTTCTCTTTAATGATATTTTTGACCCCTATTTATAATGAGGGGTGTTTACAATTGCATAAGATATAAAAGTATAAAGATCATTGTTGTTAAAATCCCAATTTTACTTGTACGATTTTATGATTTTACGCTTCGGAGACCCCTAAACGATTCAAATCCCATGTAAAATCTTATTTGGGGTAAAATCTTATAAAATTCCTATTTTAGGTGTACAATTTTATGATTTTACGCTTCAGATACCCCAAACGATTTTACGTTTCAAGTATAAATTGTAACTTAAATCTAATGGAGAATATTGAAATCATCCTCTAAAGAATTTTAAACTATATTTTGCTGTTAAATTGACTATACCAAATGTTAGTTTTGAGTTATATTTTGGAAGTATCATCTTTTGAATTATAATAAGGAATAATCAGATTATTAAATGATATTAATTTATTTTTTATAAAATTATGTTATTATAAACATATATTTATAAAAATTAAAGGGTATTTTTAATTGTCTCTAAAATTTTACGATTTTACGATTCGATTTTACGATCCAATTTCATGAACCCTTTTTCGATTTCATTTAAAATCTCAATTTTAACTACCTTGATAAAGATGATATAATGGGGGACAAGTTGTCCTTATCATCTGTATAAAATTGGGAGTGAGATCCTCATTACAAGGGATATGGCTTGTCTCAGATAAAGTAGGTAGGTCCCTGTATCCGATTATTCAACAATAATGTTGTTATGCGAGCTGAATAGTTTGACTGGCGAGCTGACCGATTAGGCCAACGAGCTTGAAGCATTACTAAGAGCTCGTTGAGTATATCGTTGAGAGCTCACTGGAAACCTTACTGAGAGCTCGTTTGGTTCTGCGATCTAAACTCAAATTTCAGCGATATATGACCTCATTCTGAAGGTTTCGACCTTGGGCCTATTGAGTCTCAGGAGACTGAGCCAGCTTGCTAGGTCGAAACCAGTCCATTTAGCTCTTTCTCGAAAATACCCATAACAAAGACTAATGTGTAGAAAATTTTATCATGTTTGAGATTTAAAGGCTTCATGTCATTATTGGAAGCTTGAGGGCCTTTACATCATTTGCAAAATCTTAAGGCCCTGTAGTAATTTTTTAAACCTTGAAGGCTTTTCTACAATTTTTAAGTACTCAGAGGATTTGAAGTCTAAATAACAAGAATTCTTATTATTATTCTTTTGAAACTAGTAAAAACTAAGTCTAATTGGACCCTAAATTGGGTTGAGGTTACAAAATTAGATTATTAATGGAGATAGGATCACCTAATTAGCCATGGTCAGTTGATTTTTCATTTATGTTTAATTTCTATAAATGGATGAACGATGATTAAAGTGTCATTTATTAATACCACTATAATTAGTTGGAGAAATGCAAGGTTTATAAGGATCTGACTAATTAAAGATGAAAAGAAATAAACAAACAGAGGAAAATCTCACTTTGAAAGTTTTCTTAAATCTCTCTTAATATTTTTTTTGACTCTCTTTCTTTTTGTTACTTAAATGGTTCTATTGTCACACATTGCAAATATAGGCCTCTGATAACCCTACCAATTGATTCATCCTATAACTTAATGGTCTTTTCATTTTTTCCAACTCTCTTTCACACTCATTCGCTAGGTTAATTACAAGATGATAAATATAACATGTCCCAAATAAAAGAGCGCAAAGCCTTAAAAGAATTTTTTTATTGGACTAGACTTTGTCATCTCATATTTCGCTACAAGAGTTTTAATTTTGTCTGACGGTGAAAAAATTACCGGAAAAAGTTAAAAAATCGTCAGTAAAATTTTTACCGACGGTAATTATAATCGCCAAAAATATCGCCGTCGGGAAAGTTTTTCGGCAGTTTTCAACCACCGGGAAAAACTATTTACCGGCGGTTTATGAAAACTCATAAACCACCGGCAAAGGTTACCGCCGGCAAAACCCAAAAACCGTCGGCAATTTTTAAAAGAAAAATTAAAAAACTATATATACAATTTGTATATCAATAACCTGTATACTATTACCTGCATTGATATAACCACGGCAACAAAAAACCACCAACAATTTTAAAAGATTCACCCCCACACAATAAGTATAACAAATGTATACAATAAATTTATTTAAGTACAACATCATTTAAAAAAATTAATATCTTGTCTGGTTTCATTACACAATACCATACTCACATACAAAGAACTCTAAACTAAAACATGTCTTAGTGGCCTCAAATTACCCTTGATTACTCTACCATGCCATTCTCCAACCAAAATTGCATATCATATTTTGTGGATCTACATTGAAAAAAAATAGATCTATTTAAGTATGTATGTTAACTATGAAATTGCATAAAACATGTCCAAAATTACATAACAATGGTATACAAAAATAATATATCAAAACATAGAAAACTAAAAACAAACATGTATGCATACCACATCCTTAAATAACATATCAAAACATATGTGATTTGGATTTCTTCCAGTAGCCTTTTCTTACCTGTGTCTTGAGAAATTTGGTGCATTTATATTTCAATGCAATTTTATATTACTTGACAGACTTTTTTTCTTTTTTGTGTTTTAATTACCTTACCATCTGTGCTCTAATAATTTTTTTTTTCATTCTTGTTCAGACTTACCAGCTTTTGAACTCAGATGATCATGCCAATTTTTTGAAAAGAAATAACAGAAACCCTGCTGATTAATTACCGCCCAGATATTGCTCATCAGGTTAGTGAACTTTAGAATTGCTGACTATCCCCTTTCTTGAAAAGTTGCTTGCTTGAACTTCTATCAAGTTTTTTATATGCTCTATATTAGTATGTATAATCATCTGTTAGGACCAATTGTCATCCCAATAATTTAGGGCCTGTTCTCTTTGCTATTTTCGGACTGTTTTCTGTTTTTAGTTTTTCAAAACATTCAAAACGCGTTTATTTACCCATTTTCAAAAATGCATTTTTCAAAACACCAAAAAACTTTACACACAAAACTGAAAACGCCAAAAATACGTTTTGGCCGTTTTCAGCCAAAACCATGGTGCCAAACCCAAAACACGAAAAACGCCTCCTTGCCCTTCTGTATTCTCCTCTCTCTCTCTCTCTCTCTCTCTCTCTCTCTCTCTCTCTCTTCTGTATGATCTTCACTCTTCTCCTCTGTGAAACACCATCGTCGATCAAGATCAGCCCTTCGGATCGCCGCCGTTCGTTCTCTTCCAGCCACTATCGCCTCAGATCGACCCTCTCCGACAGCCATCGCCTCAAATCGACCCTCTCCGAGGCCGCTGTTCGCCCTCTAGCCACCGCTACCGTTCGTCCTCAGCCATAGCCGCGGTTCGTCCTCCAGCCACCACCTCTTCCAGTAACTCAGATCGGCCCAGGTTCGCGGCTTCCTCCAGCCAAATCCGCCGCCTCCTCTGCTTTTCATCTTTTGCTCTTCCTCTTTAGGTTTAAGAGGAAGAGCAGAGGAGGCGGTTGCGATTGCATCACCGCCTCCTTCAATGTTTTTTAAAATTGTTTAAAAATTAAAAATACAGTGTTACAAAAATACACTTCATCATCTTTATATTTGTTTTAATTTTTTAAATAATAATAATAATTAATTTTAATTTAAATAGCCATTTAATGTTGAATTAGCTTATTATTATTAAGATAAATTCTTAGACATTATCATTAACAACTAGGTATACACTGCATACAAATAAAATAATTAAAAATTGGATTAAGTAGATGATATTTTGTGAATAAAATAATTTATTTGATGATGCTTTATGAATAAAATATCATAAAATAATTTTTTTTAAATTTAAAAGTAAACGCGTTTTCAATTTTTAGTTTTGAGAAACAATTTCTTAAAATGACAAAGAGAATGCATTTTCAGAAATCTCAAAATAAACACTCAAAACACAAAATTCAAAATGAATTCAAAACTCAAAACTCAAAAATGAAACACAAAGAGAACACTACCTTAGTGTTCCTAAAAATGGAGATTTCTATTTGAGAAAACCTACATTCTAGATGTGTTACCACTTTTCCTAAACCAAATAGGATGATTGAACCTAAAATTCTTGTACAGTAGGATGAAAGATGAAACATTTAATAAAAAAAAATGCTCCCTAAATTTAATGAAACAAATTAAATAAAAAAATAGACCACTGTAAATGTCCGGGCTTTCTACAAAGACCTGCACCATTGGGACATAGCAGTATTACAAAAATAAAAGTTTTTCATCATTTTTCATTTTTGTATTTCTTCCTAATTTGATGACACGGAGCATAAGGCTTTAAAAGAGATTGCATGACTATATTCAGTGCCGGCCCTAGAATTTTGGGGGCCCTAGGTAAGCCTATAAACCAAAATTTTATTGGGGTCATAGGCTTTTAAAACTTTAGATCAAATCTAATATTAACAGTTTACACAATTAACTTTCAAATTTAAAAAAATTAACTAAAAACTTGCAACGGTCTAATGACTGAAGTATTAATATCATGTGTCCGGGCTTTCTACAAAGACCTGCACCATTGGGACATAGCAGTATTACAGAATACTTAACTAATTACAGGAGACTTCATGTTTCTTGCTCTGTATATTGACAAGTTTGATGAAGTATGCATAATTTTGATGGCTTGCCATGTGTTAAACTCATGCTTGTGTCGCATTGTAAAAGTCATAGGTAGAGGACTTCAGCAACTTGCTTATGCCACTAAAACAAGACAAATATTTGGAGTTTTGATAGCAGCAACAGGTTTATGAAGTATCAAACACCATAATGCATTTTAGCAAGTTATATTTACAAGTCTCTGTATTTCTCACCACAAATACTTAAATCTCATTCCAAGTTACTGCATCTCACTGCGAAATCCAGTGATTCTTCAGGACATTTACAGTGCTCTAATGAAGCATTATATAATATGAATTTTAGGATCTGAACTAATTCTAGTGATTCAACTTACTTGATGATTCAAAGAGAGGCAGCGACTGAGCGAGAGAGACAACGTGACTCTCAAGGCTAAGAGCGACTGAGCGTGAGCGATTGAGAGTGAGCGAGCGAGGTCGAGAGCGATTGAGCGTGAGCGATTGAGAGTGAGCGATGGCGAGGGAGGCAGCGATGAGAGCGAGCGAGAGAGGGCTAGGGTTTGCAGGGGGGATTTTGGAAGAGAAGGGGGTGAGGGGAAGATTAATTTGGGCGGGGTGAGGGCTGGGGCGGGGGCTCACGGGGCATATAAATCATATATCCCTGGCGGTTTTAAAAATCGCCGGGGATGGGCCAACATCACCGGCAATTTTTAAAATCGTCGGGGATTATGGTGTTTTCCCAACAGTTGTTCAAACTGTCGGGAAAAGTTCACCGGCAATACCCCTTTTCCTTGTAGTGTATATATTTCCATTGTATTATTATTGTTAATTCCCAACAACATTACCAAATAAATAGAAAGATTTCAACTTGGCCCTCATGCTATACTTTTCCCTGACTTCATAAGTTTTTCTATAGATTTTTGACATGGTATTTAGAAATGATTTAAGATGAAAGAAATAACAATTAATTAATATCCCTACTAATTTATCTCCTAACCTACTTACTATTCTAATGATAGGTAATACAAAATAAACACCTAAAAGATTTAGAAGATCATACCCATTAATTAATTAAGCACCAATTTCTCTCATCGATTTTATTTTTTATATCTAACATTTTTCATTATTCATTCTCCATGATCTCATTTTTCTTCTTACTTTTTTAATTATGAATTTTCTTTTGAATTGCTAAGAAAATTTGTTAATGCCTTGAAAATGGTCAATTATATATATAGATCAAATATTTATTTTTTTCATAAATTTATATTCATTTTCTTAATTCTTGTTATCATTAAGTAGTTATGAATTTCCTTTTGGAGTTAGAAATAATTTAGTGCTGATATTAATTAATTGATATTTCGGTCGTTGACAAGTTAATTTTTGAATGATGTGTCAAAAATCTAAGAAAATACATGAATTAGAAAAAACATAGAAATGATCGTTAGTTAAAATTGCTGATTGTTGAGTATTCATGAGAAAAATATCATTTTTTTCCAAACTCGAAATATTATCTCAAATTTGTCTCTAAACTTATTCAATTGTAAACAATGTATTAGTAAACTATCGTCATTACTGTTATTCTTTAGCAAATAAAAATAAATAATAAAATAATTTTCAAACTAAGTGCTAAAATCATTCAAGTCAATAAAGAAAATCCATTCAAAATTTATAATACAATATTAAACTTTTAATAATTCTATAAATGCAATTTACATTGTATTTGACTGGTCAAACTGAAGTATATTTACACTACCTCCTACTGTTTGTGATTAAATTGACTTAAAATTTTCATTTTGAACTCAATTAAAACACTTGATATATGTACAAGTGCGCCTCAGGGTATAGATCAACAAGTGCGCCCCAGGGTATAGATCAAGTGATTAGACAAGTGATATGTTAATATCAGTTTAGTGAATCGTGAATTCGATTTTCATTTTATGCAGTGAGACGAAAGCCTCACGCATATGATTTATCTCTTCTGACATAATTGAATAGACGAGCACCTGAAGTCATATCAGAACGACCATCCTAAAATTGAAAGATAAAGATGCAATCTAGTTGAGCCAAGTAAAGCTTTGTTGAGTTAGACTTGGTTTACTAGATAATAATTGGGCTCGGGCTTGAACTCGAGCTCGATTGACATGAGTTGGGCTCAGGCTCGACCCAGCAGCAGAAAAGTCACCTGAGACGAAGAGGTCTGCCTTGCCCGAAGGAGTGAAGACGGCGACAAGGAGGGAGGCGAGGGAGTGAAGACGACGGTGAAAGAGTGAAGATGACAGCGACGGAGTGAAAGAGGCCTTCGGAGTTCAGAGATAAAGAGGGCACAGGGCTATGCGGCGCTGACGACGGTGTTCAGGGAGAAAGGAGGGCTCGGGTTGGTTGTGCGACTGTGTGGGTGCGACGCATTCGGCTTCAGCTTTGTGCAATCGCAGGAGGCTTTGGTCCGTGGACCAATGGAGACTGATTGGAGTGTACGTATATAAGTAATAAGTTGTATGAATTGGTCCAGTTGGACCGTTTGGTTAATGCCTTAATGGTTATTATATTTACATATTAAATTATTTTAAATGATGAATTAATATATATAATAGTTTTCAGTATATTAAATTTAATGGTATTATTATAATAATTTAATGTTTAATAATATTAAATAATATATTTATAAAATTATAAATATATTATTTAATATGTTCATGAATTGAACATATTATTTATAATTTTTTTATTGAATATGTTCACGAATTTAATCGGTCACGTTTACAAGCTACTAATTGAACATGTTCACTAAATTCAACAAGTCTAACTTTTGGAGCTCAAGTTCATCTATTTTACAAATCGAGATTCAAATTTGACTCATTTATCTTAAACGCTAAACAAATTCAAATGAACTTTTATCAAGTAGAACACCAACCAACTTATAAATGGCTCAGCTCATTTGCAACCATACCAAAATGATAGCATTTTGACATTTCTGAAATATTTCATACCTCAAAATCTTAAGAAACACCAAAAAATTATTTTCAGGCTACTTTGGTAATTTTAAAAATGTTTTAAGGTTGTTTCACAATTTTTGACAAAAATTGAAAACATGTTTCCATTTCCTATATTCAGCAACCATGTCAGAGCTCTAATTGAGATTCGAGGTTAAACCCGAATCTTATTCTTCCTTCTTTATTTTGAAAAAACTTTTAGCCTTAATCTTCTTCTACCTCCATTATCGTCTTTTTGTCTTCTCGTCATCGTCCTTTCATCTTCTTGTCATTCTATCATTTGTTTGTCTTCTTGTCAGTGACTAGCAACTGTGTAACAATTATTATCTGTGAGCTCTTAAAGTGATGATTGCAACTCTATCTATTTCTTGCAAATTAATGGGAATTTGATGTCAAAAGTGATTAAGACATTTTTCTTGGATATTTTTCTCGAAGTAGCATAGAGTCTTTAATAAAAAAGCTTTGGTTGTAGAAGAATCAATCCTCATTGCAATTGATGATTCTAATTATTTCTTAGCAAAAAAATGTGTAGATGATAATCACGTGAAAGGAACCTAGAAAAAATTTAGCTAGAAAATAAAGAAGATACATCTTCAAGTAGAAACCATTTAACGATAAACCAAGAAAAGAAAGAATCTTCTTTCCCAAGAGAAAGAATGTAGAAAATAATGAAATTATTGGTAGTCCCTCCCAAGGAATAAGAACAAGGTCCTCAATTAAAAATGAATGTAGGATTCTAGCTTTTCTACCTCAAAGAACCTAAAGACATAAATGAAGCCTTAAATAATGAAAGTCGGATCTTGGTTATGCAAGAAAAGTTAAATCAATTTGAAAGAAATGATGTTTGACATCTTGTAACTAGACCCAATGATCATCCAACAATTGGAACTAAGTATGTTATAAATAAAATGAATGAAAATGGAATTGTGGTTAGGAAAGGCAAGAATAGTACTTCAAGAGTATAGTCAAGAAGAAGGAATTAACTATGATGGGACTTATGCCCCAATAGCTAAACCAGAAGTTATTAGAATATTATTGGCTTTTGCATGTTATAAAGATTTTAAACTTTTTCAAATAAACATGAAAAATACATTCTTGAATAGATTCATAAATGAAGAGGTTTATATGGAATGACCTCCAAATTTGAAAACCCTCATTTTCTTGACCATGTTTTCAAACTTACTAAAGTAACCTCCTAGAGTTTGGTAAGATAGACTTAGTAAATTTTTACTAAAAATATTTTAAAATAGGCAAAATTGACCCAACTCTCTTTTTCAAAACACATGGTCAAGATATGTTAACAGTACAAATCTTATTGATGATATAATTTTTTCAGCCTCAAATGAAACCTTATGTGAAGAATTTGTAAAAAGTATACACAATGAGTTTGAGATTAGCATGAATGAAACCTTATGTGAAGAATTTGTAAAAAGTATGCAAAGTGAGTTTTAGATTAACCTAATGGGGAACTAGCAAATGGATGAGGGGATTTACATTGGTTAACAAAAATACATCAAGGACCTCTTCAAAAGATTTAAATTGCAAGATTGTAAACCTATATCAAGATGAGTAGCTCATCATCCTTAGGCAAAGATAAGATGGGAAAATCGATAGAAAGAAAACTGTGTATAGAAGTATGATAGGTTGTTTGTTGTATTCAACTATATCTAGGCTAAACATCATGTTTAGTGTATGTCTGTGTGCTAGATTTCAATCTAATTCAAAAGAATCTCATCTCATAGCAATAAAAAGAATTTTTAAATATCTAAATTCATTCTTTAGTCTTATACTATTCTTCCCTAAATCGAATAATTTTAATTTAGTTGCATTTGCAGACGCTAACTATGACATATGTAGGATTGATAAGAAGAGCACTAGTGGGTCATATCAATTTTTAGAAAACTCCTTAATTTTTTGGTTTAGCAAGAAACAAAATGTAACGGCCAGCCTCCCGGACCTCCCACTAACATAGAGGATCCGTGAGAGGGTCATCACTTTAGTGATATAAAACAAAAACACTACTAAAACTCACACATAACCTTTATCTAAACCATATCTTTTTAATCATATAATATCTTATAATCATCCTTACATAACCATTCACCATGTGGGCCCACCTGGGCTTACATAACCTGCACCTACCTC
This sequence comes from Diospyros lotus, assembly GCF_014633365.1. NCBI lineage: Eukaryota > Viridiplantae > Streptophyta > Magnoliopsida > Ericales > Ebenaceae > Diospyros > Diospyros lotus. The sequence continues at coordinate 17,936,586 of NC_068346.1, read as the reverse complement.
AAAAGCATAAAAGTATTATTCTGACCAAACAGTTGACACCTAGGATCTAATCTCGGGAGAGGTCTTCACTTGCTATTATGGCTCGATGAACTGAACCCAACACCGTCGAATGTACCTATTCCCTTGGACAACTCTCTTACCTGGAATGATGGAAAACAAAGATGAGTCACAAGACTCAGCAAGCTCATGAAAGAAAGGCAACTGGTTACGGATATGACTCTTCCCAATATTCCATGCAATTCATGCCAATGCAACCATATCATGTCATGATCCATACGTGTTTTACTTCTAAATGCATAACATAAAATCAACTACCCATAAAGGGTTATTAGGGCCCACATAAGCCACACATTGGCATCCTTTTATAGGCTACCATATCATCACTATTCCAAACATGCTCTCTCCTGTCATCATATCGTCTTATCCTGCCGTTGTCGTGGGACTCTAACCCCTGGTCTTGTTGTTGTCGTGGGACTCTAACCCCAGTCTTGCTGTTGCCGTAGGTCTCACCCCAAGGTCCTTCCCTCGGGCTTCCCCTGAGCTAATCTCTAAACCGAGCTGAAGCTCTCCTGGGCCTGTACTCCCGACACCCGGTGTAACACCGAGTGTCATTTTACATGCATTTATAAATTTTGCGTAATTTTATTTCTTATGCCATAATAAATGATTCAATTATAATTATTATTGTCAATTATTGAGCCTTGTTATGCAGTGGAAGGAAATGGACGTCGTCACGCTCAATGTGCTAAATAGAAAAAAAAATTAATTACTATGATAATTTGTTAGTATGCAATTTAATGTGTTACTATTGATTTAAGAATTTTCAGGTGTATTGTATGTTTATCAAATCCAATTCAAGTGGCTAAATATATTTATTTGGGTGTGAATTATATAGCACTCAATAGGACCTAAAATACAAATTAATTTAAGGTTGGGCCTAATTTATAGAAGACTCATTTTTGGCCCAATAAGAGAAAAAAAAAACTCAAAAGCCCAAAGCCCAAATAAAACCCACCCAACTCAAAACCTAATAAAGGAAAGAGAAACCCTAATATATCTTTCCCCTCCCCAAACCTCACGTCTCTCCCTCACCCATCTCACTTCCCTCTCTCCTTCACCCATCTCACTTTTCTCTTCTCTCTCAACCCACATATCACTTCTCCCCTAGAAGAAGAAGAAGAAGAAGAAGAAGAAGAAAAAGAAGAAAAAAAGAGGTAACTATCCTTTTATTTAATTTTTCCTAAAATCTACCTTTAATAAGATGGGTATTTTACATACAATATATATACATAGATGTGGCAGAATACATATGATTGGTTTGATTTAATATTGATTGGGTATTATAGAGGCATGAAATTTTGATAGATCTAATGGAACAATAATACTGCCTAGATTTAACAGCTTTTCTACTCTTACTTTAAAAATTCGCTAAAAATTGTATATGTCAAATTTTGGGGAGATTCTTGGAAAATGAACCCCTATGAGTTGTCTATCATCTGGACTTGGAATGACCTCATTTGGATGCTTGTATAAGTTTTTATGACATCTTTCGTATACATTGACAGATTCATACGAGAACAGTATTTTTGGAGGATAGAAAAATATTTTGGAACCCCAAACGTTGCTATAATGAGCTCATTTTTTTATGATGAACTTATACGAGTTTACTAAATCCTGTGTAAATTTTATAATTTTATGATATCGTTTCCTATTTTTAAATGATTTTTGAAATATTTTACTGCATGCTGCCAGAAAAGAAAAAAATAAATTCTGTTTGTGAATTTGGAAAAATATTTTGAGGGTCTTGTAATCTAAATCTTGATGTGAATTTAATTGAGAATGTATCTCTATGAGTTATTTAGCTCACAAAATTGGATTCACGTGATTTTGGTGCTAAGAATTTCAATTTATGTTTGTCTTCGTAAGGGCCAACGGTTTAGATTCATAAATGGGTAATGTTTCACTAGTAGGTTTATATTGTAAATATTTTCTTTATATTTTTTTCATTTAATACTATTTATACATATAGTATCATAATAAATTAACTTAAGAAAAATAATAGTGAATTGGAGTCATGTTTAGAAGGTAAAGATTATTGAAAAAAAAAATTTAACGTCATTGATAATGAACTAGGATTTTTGGCACATTGACGTCGTGGGCCTCTAAGACTCTTCCACTTGCAAATCCAAGGAGTGAACTTTAAAGACTTCAAGTAAGTAAACTCTCTCTAATTTTCACTCATATGGAACGGTTAATGTGGAAAAATTGTGCTTAGTGGTTGGCTTGCAGGTATTTAATGCTAAATCTTTTCATTACTTGTGTCATTTCCTTACATACAATGAAAATGATTAAGCATGTACATATATATATATATCATGCCATTGCATCAATGAACACGCATAGGTATTGATTTGAGAAAGTTAAATGTTTTCAAAGGAAAGATGTGTAAAGGTGCAAATTTTCTTTCAAAGATATGTAACTCAAGTTTAAAAGGAAATTGGTGAATATCTATGCCATGAATAATGTGAGTGGGAAATGGGGCATGGGGGACCAGCGCACTCGATTGATAAAGTAATGTGAATGTGAAAGTTGAAAGTGGAAAGAAATTTTTGTCGCTTTGTGGTACCATCGGTGGAATGAATCTAGTTCCAAATAAGAATTGCCCATTGCATTTTGATTGGCTAGATGACACACCCTATGAGCTCACAATAGAAATGAAATGTTTTGAGAAGTTAAAGTAAATGGGGATGTAGTTTTCAAAATTTATTCAAACCTTGCATGTCACAAGCATGCATCATGTGCATGGAGTTTACTTGCTGAGCTTTAGCTCACCCTTTTAGTTTTCCCTCGTTTCAGGTGATGAGAGCTAGATGAGTTGAGGAGATCGCTTGGAGGCAGACTCACCCAGTAATCCATGGCATGTGGTTTTAGTTTTGGACTTGTGGTTTATAACACTTGTTCGTTAATCATTTATTTACCCCTTTCTTTAATTGTTTAATTTTGAGATTTCGAATATGATAGTTTTGGTCTGATTGGACTCAAATCTTCTATTTGGACAGAGTTATTTACTTACTTAGTTAATATTTCTATAGTTGTGGATGCGGTGTCCCTTTACAGGTTAGCTAAGTCAAATTTACAGGGGAGACTCCGCTGAAACTTCTATAAAATTCTTTTTAAAATAAAATATGAAATAAATAAATAAATATATATATATGTGTGTGTGTGTGTGGTAAATAAAGGAAGTAAAAAGAGATAATTTGAAGATAAATTTATTTTATTTCCGCATTTAAAGTGAAGTAAATGTTAACACATCTAGGTTTAGGATTTTTAAACTTGGGGTGTTACACCCGGACTGGCACAATACTCCCACCCAGAATAACAGTAACAATAGAATCATGCAATGCAACACATAAGAAATGCAATGGCTTCTGCAGCATAAACATGATGGCAAGGCCCCTATAAACCAAGTATCAGGCCATGCTACACCCACATTGGAATACACACATGCGGCATGCTTAAAATGCATATGAACACCTAGGGTACCCAAATTGGCTCTTAGATCAACTGGGTCATGCAAATGCTCACACATCCCATCACACACAAAGCATGTCCCACTAGTGAGTGCAACCCAGTCCCTATGCAACACACACATCATAATATGCACAAACCAAGGCGAGAATCTAGAAGTACTAGCTCTTCTGGCCTGTCTAGCGCTTATCGTAACAGCTGATGACTGGTGCCACGACCTACGGTCGATAGTTAGTGGCTTTGTACCCCATACCCTTAAGACACACATTAAACTTAGTCACTTAAACCCATCATTTCGCACACTTTACTTATGACAACATAGACACCATTATGTCATTCACGTTCTCATCTATTATCATACAAAGGAAACCATCTCCACATTCATGATAACTTATTAACAGAACCCCATAACCTTGACCATAGCCACTTTCTAAGAACTTAGCCCCACAGGTTCGGCATCATTGCCAAGGGAAACGGAGCGATACGAAGCTCCATGACGATCAAAATGAAAGACACCAAGAAATCACTGCTTAGCTCATTCCATTAATAATAAATTCATTAATAAAATATAAGTCATAGGGTAGTTACCACGTGGATTATTATTATTATTGCGTGGAACCGAGTCACAGTTAGGGAAAGAATAAAATACGAAAAACCACGGAGACTTTCACGGGAAATAAAGAACACGAGAAGAGGGTTAGGAGCTTGTCTTTATTTGGCTGATTCTGGCTTTCCTTGCACTCCCGCTGCAAAGTAAAATATTTTATAGAAATTAATAAGATTACGGCTCCAAAATACCTAGATTTAACCGTGTAAAAATTATAATGTAGGCATACGAGACCCCTAATAATTTATCCCACTTACCTGACCATTTAAACTCTAATTAAACCCCAAAATTTCTTGATTTTTCCTCAAATTTTTTTCCATTTCTCGCAACTGCCGCGTCTTCTTCTTCCTTAATTTCTCATGCTCACCTCATCCCTAGAATGCCTTCAATTGAAGCCTTTAATGGCTTCCAACTTGCTGCCCAAGATTCCATTTTATACAAAATTCAAGTGGCTTTTAAGCCACAAAAAAGAACGACCAAGACAAGGCCACGCACACGCATACACACACATATATGTACACATTAATTAATTAATTAATTTAATTTGATTTACTCTTTTATTATCATTATTATTATTATTATTATTATTATTATTATGGTTTCTATTATTATTTTTATTATTTTTACTATATATATATATATTTTATCCCTCCCAAACTCTCAAATACTCAATATGGACTTCCAATAGCAAAACTTAATAATTATTGTTTACCCCAATATTCAGGGATGTTACAGTTACAAAATACCATTGCTCTCATTTATCGAAGCCAAGCATATGGCTACAGAAATTGTTGTGTATAGGTGTTTTGGATTAAACATCAATTAGAAGACTATGGAATTTATTTAGTTCATGTTCCCTTAAAATATGACACACACAAGTGCAACTACTTTAACTAAAAATCCATTATTTCACTCTAGGACTAGGCATATTGAAATTAAACATCATTTTATTAGGGATCGTGTCCAAAAAGGTGATATACTTCTAGAATTTATTGATTCTAACTATTGAGTAATTTGTTAAGTTTTGAATTGATGAAAAAATAAGATAATATTTGTTGAAGATCAAAACAGTGTACTAGAGATAGCAAATGTTAGTGAAAATAATCGAGTAATGCCTATAAATGAATCGAGTATATTAGTTTTCTTAATCGAGTACAATCTTATGTTACTTGAGTAAATCATCGATTAGACATATCATGTTAGAAAGTTTATTCTTTCAATTGAGTATAAAGTTCTATGCAATCGAGTAATTCTTTATATTCAATCTTTTATTCAAGTACAAATGTTGTATAATCAAGTAACGAAAACATTAAAATAAGCCTGAAAGCCAAAACAAATAAGGCCTATCTTTTAATCGAGTAAGGTTTATTTGTATTAGAGTAAGCTTAAGCTTATACTTCACTAAATATACTTTTGTAGTTGAGTAGATAATGCAAGTTTCTAGTTTAACAAAATTAACCGAGTACTTAAAATTTGTAATCGAGTAATTGTCTAAATGTACTCGAGTAAATCTCATTTATAATCGAGTATATATCCTTCAGAAAATTGTTAAGTCTTAGGTATTTTGATGTAATCAAATGCTTGAATTTGTAATCGAGTAAAATTTTGTTTATACTTGTCAAGAAAGATGTGAAAGATGCTTTCAATCTTATTTCCCTTTGAAGGGATAGATGAAATTATATACAAAACTTTCTGCCAAACTAGAAAGTTTCTAAAACACAAAATAGGAAAGTTTCTAAGTTCATATTTGGAAACCTATACAATTTAAGATACAACAAAATATAAAAAATTACAACAATCTATCTGCTAGAAAATACACACTATTTCTTAGAAAGAAAAGTTAATCAAAATAAGAATCAAACTGATATGATCTTACTCGAGAATAAGGACATTATTAGCCTCTTCTTCATTGACACTCCCCCTTAAGAATGTGAGTGGATTCTATACATTCCAATCTTGTTGATCAATCTATGGCATATAGTTGTAGATAATCCTTTAGTTAACACGTATGCCAATTGGTCATTTGAAGAAATATTGAAAGGAAATAATGGCCTGAGGCCAAAAACCAACCATGTGTGGATCAATGCAAGGATTAAGAGGTTTTAAAATATTTTTCAAAACCAAAACATACATTAAAGCAACGCATAGTGGAAGCGAAAACAATCCTTCCAAGACTCAGTATGTATCATCCATATGCATAAACAAATAAACCCATGCCATAAAGGGTTTTATCGATATACCTTTCGGTGAATGTTGGTGCCGATTGTCCAAGTGATAACTCTTTTTCCTTGTCGAACAAGCTTTCTCGAACCAACAACGTTTAGGTGACCACCCGCCTCTCCAAATGCAAAGGACCTAGTAAGGCCAAGCCTGAGATGCTTACGGAACCCTTCAACGGAGTTGTGCTAGAACCTTCTCGATGGAGGTGACTCAAAGATGTTTCGCGATCCCTTATTGGTTATACCTTGGTTGTCCAACATTTGGATCTAATGGGAAAAGAAAAAGAGCAAGTTGCACTAGCTAATCTTTGGAGCAAGAAAAAGATATGGTTGTAGCTTGAGAAGAAGAAGAAGAAACAAGAAAGGAAGAAGGAAGAAGAAGATGAAGAAAGGAGTAGCCATCCCAAACCTTCTCCAAACCCTTTCCAATTTCTACAAGAGCCTATTCTCTTCTTATCCAAGCTTCCCTTTAACCCATACCTCTCATCATGCAAAACATCAAAGCATTTAATGATCTAAAGCAACAAAGCGGTGGAAGTTCAATCTACTGAACTGGTTGAAGATACCAACTCCGCCTACTTCTCATATTTCATACCCCAACCCCGCTATTAACATTTAATAGCCTTTGCACTAACCATTAATGCAAGTGATCTCCCAAATCCATAGATCCATGTGTCCCACACATAATAGCAACCAACATCACTGACCCTCAGTGACGAGGAGCACACTAATAACTACGGATCACTAATCCAATACATTACTCAGTATGCGTGTAACTTTTTACGTTCACAACCATGTAACAATCAGGACACATCAACTCCTTAATGTCGGCCAACCCCATCGACCTACCTAGAGGATTTCTCCAAATCCCCAGAGCACCCTTAAAGATCCTAATTATTCTTTAGCCGCCATGATTCAGGACGATCCTAATGGCAATAACGTCCAACTCCATACGAACCTATTAAGGCTTCTCTATTACTGTGCACTATAGTCCTTCTACTGACATCCCAATCGAGTAAAACCCATGGACTAATTAAACTCATAGGACTCGATAATTGGGTCTAATCTTACAAGGTGTGATCCATACACCACCAACACAGACCACACAAGATGTATGCCTCCGTCCAATGAAGGTCAATAGATCTCATTGACGAACATCTATCTCCATACACCGCCGCACAGAGATTACACAGAGAACATCCCCATCTCTTCCACAAGATGATTCTGCTCAACGGTAAATCTCTGACACCAATGCACAAGACACTATGTCACCTCTAGTTCAAAGACCAGATACACAATCGAGAGCCAGCGACAGATCATTAATCCTCAAGCCATATGATTAGTTGTAGATCTCATATTCATTGGATGTTCTACCAACACCCACTCACATGTCTACTATATTCATCACATGCAATGTGGCGTGTGATACACCATCCCATTCCTATTAGCATCCCATGCTAACAGTGGTAGTAGCCCATGTGCTGGTCCACTGATTGACAAATCATAGTCCTCTTTTGATAAGTCTAAGAACTAGGAATACATTTAAGAAATTGTTGAGCATGAAGAATAGAATATCACCTTCCCGTAAACTCAGGCAACTACAGGAGCTTGAACTTCAGAGGAAGGGAGTGGCTCAATATTTTCACAGAAAATGAGACTCTTCAAGGCTACTTATCACCATGAGCTGTCACAGCCATCTTCTGTTCAAAGACTTCTTTAATTAAATTCTTAATCTCGAAACTCCATGAAGCTAGGAGGGCTCCAGGATTAGAGTCCCATGCTGGCCTTCGCACACCTTTAGTGATGGTAGTGCTCATCACTATCTCCTATCATACAGCTCCCTTGTTGGTATTCCTACACCTTTCCACGTACAATTCCTTGGGCGTAAAGGCGTGCGATTGTGACTTTGGCAGGGCCACCAAGGACTGTGGTGACTATTGTAGTGGTGATGCTAGAGTTTACATGGGAGAGGCGTCGATCCTAATTCCCCCCGAAGTAGAAGGCTTGGTGGCGTGGACTTGTCCAGGGGTTTGCAAGAGTGCATGCAACATCTAAGACAAATGTTTCAACGCCTTGGATTTCTCTTCGTCACTTTTCCTAAGTCCTTATACCTCTGCTATAATTTTTGAAATTCCACAAGAGACACAATTGAAGGCCTCCTGACTAACACTACAAGAATTTGAGGGTTTTACCCACACATAAATTATCTACACATATTATATGTAGGTATTTACCCACACATAATAGTAATATGTGTGGGTAATTAAATTAGATAAACTCGTTACATTATCGACATTTATTATGTGTGGGTAAATTGATATTCCCATACTTATTTTGACAGAAAAAATTCCCTCCACTTTTAGAGCTTGGTGGGATATTTTTCGATAAAATTCTAGCTGATGTGGCATTTACTTTGGAATATATTACCCACACATATTAATAAATATTAAGCATGTGTGGGTAATTGTTTATAAACTTACCCACACATAATTATAAATGTTATATATGTGTGGGTATCCAAACATTAGCTGATGTGTCAGTTTTTTAGACTATATTGCCCACACGTTAATAAATGTTACGTATATGTGGGGAATTATTTATAAACTTACCCACACTTAAAGTACCCACACACAATGGTAATATGTGTGGGTGATTAAATGAGACAAATTTATTACATTATTCACATTTATTATGTGTGGGTAAATTGATGTATCCACATTTATTTTGGCGAAAAAAATTCCCTCAACTTTTAGAGGTTGGTGAGATATTTTTCGATAAAATTTTATTTGATGCGGTATTTATTTTGGATTATATTACCCACACATGTTAATAAATGTTACACATGTGTGGGTAAATGTTTAAAAATTTACCCACACATAAATACAAATGTTATATATGTGTGGGTATTTAAGTATTAGTTGATGTGCTAGTTTTTTGGATTATATTGCCTACACATATTAGTAATTGTTACGTATGTGTGGCTAATTATTTATAAACTTACCCACACATAAATTACCCACACATAAGGGTATTATGTGTGGGTGATTAAATAAGACAAACTCGTTACATTATCCACATTTATTATGTGTGGGTAAATTGATATACCCACATTTATTTTGGCGGAAAAAATTCCCTCCATTTTTAGAGGTTGGTGGGACATTTTTTGATAAAATTTTATTTGATGTGGCATTTATTTTGGATTATATTACTCACACATATTAATAAATGTTACGCATGTGTGGGTAAATATTTAAAAATTTACCCACACATAAGTACAAATGTTATATATGTGTGGGTATTTAAGTATTAGTTGATGTGGCAGTTTTTTGGATTATATTGCCTACACATATTAGTAATTGTTACGTATGTGTGGGTACTTATTTATAAACTTACCCATACATAAATTACCTACACATAAGGGTATTATGTGTGGGTGATTAAATAAGACAAACTCATTACATTATTCACATTTATTATGTGTGGGTAAATTGATATACCCACATTTATTTTGGCGGAAAAAATTCCCTCCACTTTTAGAAGTTGGTGGGATATTTTTTGATAAAATTTTATTTGATGTGGCATTTATTTTGGATTATATTACCCACGCATATTAATAAATGTTACGCATGTGTGGGTAAGTGTTTAAAAATTTATCCACACATAAGTACAAATGTTATATATGTGTGGGTATTTAAGTATTAGCTGATGTGGCAGTTTTTTGGATTATATTGCCTACACATATTAGTAATTGTTACGTATGTGTGGGTACTTATTTATAAACTTACCCATACATAAATTACCCACACATAAAGGTATTATGTGTGGGTGATTAAATAAGACAAACTCGTTACATTATCCACATTTATTATGTGTGGGTAAATTGATATACCCATATTTATTTTGGCGAAAAAAATTCCCTCCACTTTTAGAGATTGGTGGGATATTTTTCGATAAAATTTTATCTAATGTGGCATTTATTTTGGATTATATTACCCACGCATATTAATAAATGTTACACATGTGTGGGTAATTGTTTATAAATTTACCCACACATAAGTACAAATGTTATATTTGTGTGGGTATCCATGTATTAGTTAATGTGGCAGTTTTTTGAATTATATAACCCACACATATTAATAAATGTTACAAATATATATGTTTGTAATTATTTATAAACATACCTACACATTATTACAAATGTTATATACGTGTGAGTATCAATGTATCTATGATGTCATACTTAAATTACAAAACTACGTCGTTTTAATGTTTATAACTTAAAATAATTTATTTTTTATTTTATTTACAAATACAAATAATAAACCTAAAACTAAATCTCTGCACTAAAATTCACCTTTCCCTAAAATTAAATCCTTTTTTTGCTCATTTCTAAAATTTCTAAAACTTTAACAAATACATGATATCATTAACCTCATAATAAGTTTTTATAGGAATAGAGACAAAGTTGTAAAGCTCTGGACCTTTTCCCGTCCTTTCCAACATTTCTCCTACCGGTTATCTTCTTTCTATTTTCTCTGATTTTTTGGTATTTAAGGGTTATATTTACAGGTTTTTCTAATTGAATCTATTTTTATTAATTTTAATCAAAAAATAATTATTAAGATCTAATTAACACTATTATAAGCAATTCCTAATGTAATTCTATAAATGCTTGAATATAATTATTAAGTTATTATAATTAAGCATTAATTATTTGTTGATAATACAATATATTAAAAATTACGAATATATTAAAAAGAATACAATATATGATGTGGATCGTACTGCATTAGCGTATCTGGACAAACACGAGAATTCAAAAATATGATTGTAGTGTCGGTGTTCGATATTATGGACATAGAGTTCACATACGGTATCCGTTTTCAGCCTATAATATATGCTTTTGGGGTAACTCAACGAACCGAATTGAATTAGTCGCTTTGCCATTATTGTTATTGTGTTTTAGCCATTTTAAATTACCTTTTATGATTATTTATGATTTCTTAATTTTACATTTGAGTTATGTCTTTGTTTTAGGCCTATTCTTTAATTCAGGACAGATTTATGCTTTTGATTAATAAATAAATCAAAGCAGCGAAAAAGCAATTTCCATTTCCCTCCAATTCACCCACGATGGCGTCCTGTCCCAAAACATTGACTTCTTTTTACTTGCAATAAACTATACTTTTGATTTAAACCAAAAGCCTCGATAGTTAAAAACTTCAAAAAATAATAATAACACAACTAAATATTAAATGCAATCAAGATCACTGTCAAACAATAAGGATAGGAATCACTGTGCCTAATTAGCTAGTTCACATGTTGAGCAGCCTTTATTAGTAAATCAACCCACCAATTTAGAGTAAGTAGCCACGTGGTGTTACAAATGATAATTAAGTATTACCATTATATTAATGATAATTTTTTTGTAAAAAAAATAATTTTTAGATAATAAATTATTCTATTAGTTTAAATTTAGCGACATCTTGTAATTGTTATAATGATGTCGTATAAGCAATTATTTGAGGTCTTAAAGATCTATTAGTTAATATCTATAAATTTGGTCATTTTATTTTTAATGAATTTTATCACATATATATACCATATACAATTATATAATAAACTATACAAACTAAGCATACCAAAGCTATTGGACTAACAATTAGAAGATAATAATAACAACAGTACTAAGTAAAAGTAAAGCAACTAGTATAGAAATATTAGAATGAAAACTTTAAAGAGCAAACTTTCACATTAAAACTTTCACATTAAAATGAATCGTAGTAGCAGCATTCTCTCTCTCTCTCTCTACCAAATTAAAAATATTTAGAGAATAAGAAAGTGAATGATTTCATTCAATTTTCTGGGATTGATTTTCCTTCAAAATTAAGACTATTTAAAAATGAATTTCCCAATCTGTCCACACAAGGGGTATAGTTGTACCTTCACACACTCAATAAATTGATTAATTCAAATTCAAATATCATTATTGAAAGAGTATTAAAAAATTAAAAATATCATTGTTTTGATTAAATTTTTTATTAATCAACAAAAAGAAAAAGAGTATTAGATTAAGTGGCAAACAACAAACTCCACTTCCTCCTTATATTTTTAATGATTTTTATTATTTTAGGTAACTATTTTTTATTAAATTTATTATAATTATTAAATTTATTATGTAATTAATTTTTTAAATAAATATTAATTTGATATAATAATTTAAATTATTTTATTACCATATTTTAGATTATTATTTAAATTATTATTTTATAAGTTATCATAATCATAAATTATTTTATTTTTATCAATTAAATAATTAATAATATTATTTACATAAATTATTTTATTTTTATATAAAAATAAATATTAAAAAAAAAACATGGGCTGAAACTACACCCACGTATCTCTCTCTCTCTCTCCCCTCCTCTTTCCCCAAATCAGTAAATTCCTAAATTTAACCCTAACTCTAACTCACCCCTCTCTCTCTCTCCCTCTCTCTATCTGTTAAGTACTTCCGCCGTCGACCCATTCGCCACTACCTCCGCCTCCGGTTGCCGCCGCTGCCGCCGCCTCCAGCTCGATCCGGCTTTGCCTCTACGTCCGCCGTGCCAGATTCGCCTCTTAAAACACCCTGTTATACATGTGAGTATATGTCTATGTATATATATGTGTGTATATATCTGTGTAAGTATATATCTGTGTGAGTATATGTATATGTATATATCTGTGTGTGAGTATCCTGTGTGACTAATATATATTCTGTGTGAGTATATGTATATGTGTATATATGTGTGTATATGTATTACAGACTTAACAGAGAAGCTCTGTAACTGTTTCCCCAAAACCCCTCCTTTCACTTTCCTTTTCATCTTCCCGCTTTCCAAACAGTACTCCAGATAAGGTTATTTATAATTAATATTTAATTATATGGTAAGAAATTATAAAAATAAATTGGAGATGCCGCTGTTTGTTCATGAATGGTGCGCCCTGCCCGCACTCATTCATTCATGAATAATGCAAAATTCCAAAGTGAGATGAATCTTATGGATAGGTGTTTGACTAATAACACTTAACTTTTGGGTCAAAATGGGCCAACATGGGTTGAGTATCATCCACTTGACCCGCAGTGTCGGCCTAGGAATTTGGGTCAAAAATCATTGTTGTTGGGCTAATTCTAATTGAAATTTGGATACTACATTAAATTGCAGTGGATGCTCCCACATTCTAGAAATTAAACTGACATTGTTTTATAAAAAACTTTGTGTAGTTTTATGAAACATCAAGCGTACCTCTCTGGAATGTAAATATAACATCAAGGAGTAATTTGATGTTACTTTTGAATAATAAGGATAATTACTATAATTTTAAAAAGTAAGAGTATTAAATGTAATTTATCCATAGGTTGTATAGGTGCATAAGGATTGCATTCAATTCTTCAATAAATGTACGCCGCATATATTAATTTTAATATTGTATTCAATTTTTTTAACATATTTGAGTATTTGACTTAAATATTGAAATATACACACAAGAACTCTTATGTGTTTTTTGATCATTATCTTTCTTGTAGATTTTAAGTGATTTGACAACTACTTTTGTAATAAATAATTTTTTTATTATATTTGAGCGATGATACCATATAAATAAAATTTTAATTTACATAAACATTCATATTGCTGTTTATGTTTTCATTCAACAAGAAGTAATTAAAACGATATCACAACTACATAATTATATGCTCATGACAATAATCACAACTGTTAATTATTCTGCAACCAAACACAAACCAAGTACCAATTATAGAAGATTTCACATTTCAACAAGAGAATTAGGTTTACATATTTGACAGATGAGAATGGATTGAGATGAAGTAATTCATTAATGGCCATTCCAAAGTTCCACTCTCTTATTTGATAAATAAAAAATGGAGAGCCTCAGCCTCTTGATGATGCACCAATTTACATATACATATTATAATAAGAAGAAAATTTAGTTTCAGCATCACTTCATCAGTTGAGTTATTAGTTATGTATCCAATCCAAGGTGGCCATGCCCTTGGGCTGGAGTTTGTCCACCAGGTGAGCCCTCCTTGTGAATATTTTCCGGTGATTTCTAATCTCCACTTGAGCTTGGGAAAATAAAATATATGGTAAGAAATTATAATAGTTTGTTTTTATAATTAATATTTAATGTGTTTAATTGATGGGTGTAGTTTAGATATTATTGTGAATATTTAGTGAATTCTGTCAACGTACACTCAAATTTGACTTGGACCCAATAAAAAAAGCCGGCAACCTGGCCTCCACCCACAACTGATTTGGGTTACTTTTCTCTTTCATTTGCATGATTGCATCTGCATGTATAAATATATATATATATATATATATATTATCTTCCACCTTATTAATTAATTCTCTCGTTGCTATTCTTTTTCTTGCTAGCTGCTTATTGTATTTCCTGGAAAATCTAGGAGGAGGTTACCACGTTACCGGCTAATATTTCACATTAGAACTATTGTGTACTAGTTTCATAAAAGCAATAAAGGTTTAACTAACATTCCTTTGTGTTAACGGTCATATATTTATTTACTTAATATGTCTTAATGTGTTACTTTTGTGTAGAACGTGAAAAGATATAGAGTATGGATCGTGAATGGGTAAAGAACCCGAATAGGGTATCTCCTCAGTATGTGGCAGGGATAGAAGAATTTATAACTGTTGCAAAAGAGAGTTTGAATTCTGCAGGGTTAACTCTATGCCCATGCTCAATCTGTGCTAATAGGAGGTTGCAAAGCATAGATGTCATTAGAGCTCATTTGATTAGAAAGGGAATTGATGACTCATACACACGATGGGTGTACCATGGTGAGAAAGAACCTGAGGAGGAAGAATCCGAGGAGGAAGAAGGTGTGGGTAACGAGGAATTCTTTAATGAGCAATTTGATGAATTGGGAGAAGGATTGCACGATGCGGTTGGTGTTGACCTTTTTAATATTGGGCCTACGAGTGACTTTGTTGGAAATGAACGACCAGCTATTAAAGAAGCCCGTTATGAGAAGCTATATGAAGCTTTAAATAATCCTGTATATAATGGATGTGAAAATTTCTCTGCTTTAACATTTGTTGTGAAGCTGATGAACTTAAAAGTGATGAACAAGTGGAGTGATAATTCTTTTGAGATGCTGTTGAAGCTAATCCATGAGGTGCTCCCAAAGGGTAATAATTGTCCAGAGAACTATTATGACACTAGAAGATTGCTTTGTGACGTCGGTTTGGGTTATGAGCATATTGATGTTTGTCTATATGATTGTGCTCTCTTTTATGGTAAACATAGTAATGCTACAATATGTCCTGTCTGTAAATATAGTCGCTATGTTCGTAACAAGATTCCGCATAAGAGGCTGCGATACTTCCCTATCACGCCTCGTCTGAAGCGGTTATATAGCTCACGACACACAGCTAGAGACATGCGTTGGCATAAAGAAATTCGTGCGGAAGAGCCTGGAGTGTTGCGTCATCCTGCTGATGGGAAGGCTTGGAAGCACTTTGATGAGTTGTACCCTGACTTTGCTGCTGATTCAAGGAATGTACGATTGGGGTTAGCTTCAGATGGGTTCAATCCATTTAGCAATATGTCAACAACACATAGTATATGGCCAGTCATTTTGATGCCTTATAACATGCCGCCTTGGCGTTCAATGCATAAGAGCAACTACCTCTTAACGTTGTTGATTCCAGGACCAAAGTCCCCTGGTAAGGACTTTGATGTATTTTTAAGACCGCTTGTGGATGAACTTAAAGTTTTATGGTGTAACGGAGTTCAAGCATACGATGAATACTCACAATCAAGTTTCACTCTTCGTGCAACAGTTATGTGGACAATTAGCGACTTCCCTGCTTATGCTTACTTGTCTGGGTGGAGCACTATGGGTAAATTGGCATGTCCGATATGCCTTGAGGATACTCGTTCCAGACGAATTCGGGGAAAACAATGTTATACAGGACATAGATGCTTCTTAAGTAAAACACACCCGTGGCGAAGGAGTACAGAGTATGACGGAAAACCAGAAAAAAGGGGACCACCTCGTCAGTTTTCCGGTGATGATATTTTGTTGCAGTTAGAAGAGGTACCTATATGCACCCCTGGTAAAGCACCTAATAATGATGATAGAAAACGTAAACGTGGTGTTGATGAGTTGAATTGGTCAAAAAAGAGTATATTGTTTGAACTACCATATTGGTCAAAGCTATTGATGCGTCATAATCTTGATGTCATGCATATTGAAAAAAATGTTTGTGATAATATCGTTGGGACCTTGTTGAATGATCCCATGAAATCGAAGGATACTGTGAAGGCACGTTTAGACTTGGAAGATCTTAACATTCGTAAAGAATTATGGTTAAAGGAGCGGAATGGAAAATTTGAGAAACCTCATGCAAATTACACGTTGAGTAAATCAGATTGTGAGGGGTTTTGTGACTTTATCAAGTCAGTTCGCTTACCGGATGGGTATGCTTCAAACATCAGTCGTTGTGTGACAGACTCTCATACACTTGGAGGGATGAAAACACATGATTGTCATGTATTGCTCCAAAAAATACTACCAGTGGCCATTCTCCCATACTTAGACAAGAAAATACGAGCCACACTGATTGAGTTTTGCCAATTCTTTCAAAAATTAAGTGCCAAGACTCTATATGTCAACGAACTTGAGAATATGAAGACAGGGATTGTTATCATACTATGTAAACTTGAAAAGATATTTCCTTTGTCATTCTTTACAATCATGGTTCACTTATGTGTGCATTTACCTGAACAAGCATTGTGGGGTGGACCAGTCAGTCCGAGATGGATGTTTGGCATTGAACGTCGCATGGGTACATACAAGGGATACGTTCGTAACTTTGCACACCCTGATGGTTCCATTACTGAAGCATATGTTGTTGATGAGGCTGTGACATTTTTATCTCGATATTTGCATAATATTGAGACAAGATTCACACGTCTAGAACGTAATTGGGATGTACCTAGTACACAACATAAGATGGAGTTATTCAACAATAAGATTCGTACGATGGGGGCCTCTAAATTTGGTAAGCTAGGGGTTTATGACCATGTGGTGCAATGGTACCTTTTGAATAACTGCGGAGATGAACTTGATGGTTACATAAAGTGAGTTGGGTACATATAAAATATTTTTAAAATGTAATTAATGGTTCATTCTAAAATAAGTATTGACCAGTTGTTTCATTACAGTGAGCATAAAGAAGTATTGCGTTTGAGAAATGTGCGGGAAGAAGATTTCGAAGCCGTACAAAAACATGAATTTCCTTCTTGGTTCAAGAACAAGGTTAAAATCTTCTGTATATATATATATATATATATATTTTTTTTTTGTAATTCATCTTAAATTATTATCTCTAATATTAGCTGTCTACAGATGGCTAATCTTAGAGTCAATGGCGATCCTAAAGCAACTGATGATTTGTACTCATTGTCACAATATGCGGATGATCGTTACACAATTTGGCATAGTTGCATTGTCAATGGCGTTAGATTTCGCTGCAAAGAACGTGATGACAAGTTCAAGACACAATGTAGTGGAGTTTGTACAGAGGGTGATTATGAGAGTAGTGATTTCACATATTATGGTGTTCTACTTGAAATTTTAGAATTGGATTTCATCTATCAACGTACGGTATTCATGTTTCGTTGCAAGTGGTACAATACTGATCCGAAAGGAAAAAGAATAGTGGTTAATAATAATTTGACATCACTTGACATTATATCTAATTGGTATGCTGAAGATCCATTTATTTTGGCCACACAAGCTCAACAAGTTTTTTATCTAAATGATCGGAGTCGGGGAAAGAATTGGATGGTTGTACAAAAGGTAAATCATAGGAACATATATGATATAATTGAGCATGATGATGATGAAGAGAGGGTGAACGATGATATCTTTCAAGAGGAAGAATCTAGTGAGTTACCGTATTTTCAGCCAACGGAAGAGATAGTCGACACGTCTTTATTGGTTCGGCAAAATGAAGAACCAATAAGTTTGCCTCATGAGTTGGTGGTTAAATTACGTAGTGAACAAGCATTTCTTAATGATCGAGAACATAACTTGGAAGATATTGAGGATTATGATGACGACGGTAGATTTTTTATTACCGATGAAGTAACTTTAGACTCTGAGACTGATGACGACTCTGATGACCCAAATCTTGATGACGATGATGATGATAATGATGATGCATGATTTTTATTACAGTTCTTACATGGCTCCTGGTGGGCGAAGGGGTAGGGGTGGACGAAGAGGACGAGTTGGAGGACAAACAAAGCCTATTACTACCCCCACTACATCAGATTCTGGTTTGTTGCATTTAAATTTATTGTTGATTTCATGATTTTTCTAACACTTATCTTTGGTGCTTATATGCATATTCATTTTTATATAGGAGAACATATTGGAGGACAGACAGAGCCTATTGCTGCCCCCCTTACATCACATTCTGGTTTCTACCAACCTAAATTTATTGTTGATTTTATTATTTTGCCAACATTTATCTTTGGTGCTTATATGCATATTTATTTTTATATAGGAGGGCAGGTTGGAGAACATATAGAGCCTATTGTTGCCCCCACTACATCTCCGTCAATGGAGCCTATTACAGTCCCATCTCCATCAGTTGTCGCACACTCTGGTTTGCCAACTATCACAATCTGGTTTGCTGCATTTAGATTTATTGTTGATTCTATTATGAGTTTATTTGCTTATAATGTTAGGTTTCATGTAATAAATTGCCAAGTATAACAAAGTCAATTTCTGTTTCTAAGAAATTAAGATTTGAGTCATGATTAGATTAAAGTATAACAAAATCAGAATTCAATCAGTTTCTATGTCTAACATTTTTAGCTACAGATGTGGATGTGCACACCTCATCTCGATCAACAACTGTAGAAGTGGATGTGGATGCACCTGAAGGTTCAAGTGGACGTGGGAGTACTTATGGACAACGTGCTCGGAAGCTGAAGAAACATGTTAAGGGAAAATTAACTGTGGAGTTCAATTTTACTCTTATGCAAGCTATTTGTGACAACGCAGAAATGTTTAATAATGAAATTGGGTACATTGTACGTAAAAATTGTAGCTTTCAATATAAGGAGTGGAGATGTGTACCTTCGACAGTTAGGGCACCGCTTCGTCACAAACTTCTTGTAAGTAAATCATCATTTTGTTACTTTTACTTTGTATATTTATATGTTTTCTTATTCCTAATATTATATGACTTCTTTTCTTTTTTAGACTGTTTTTGATATCAACATTGAGGATAGGAATGTCCAAAAGGTCATCGATAAACAAATGCAACGAGCTTGGAGAGGCCACAAATATAAACTACATGCTTACTTCAAAGAAATTAGAGGAGAGGAAGATCTAATTCAAGCCAAGAGTAAGCGCCATGAGGAAGTGAGCCAAGAGGATTGGGATTACCTTTGTGATCTTTGGACAAATCCTATTTTTATGGTAATGCTTATAATTGTTTTTTAGGATTTCTCTTTCTTATTAATGAAAATATATATTTATTAGTGAATTGTTAATTTTAAAAGGAACGAGCACAAAAGAATGCTGACTCTCGTGCAAAACGAAAGTGGGAATCTAGAAATGGTTCAAGGAGTACAGCGCGTCATCACGTTATTCGTGGAGCTAACTTAGATGCCCCGACAGGACATATTGAGACTTGGCATCTTCGACATTGGCATTCCGAACACGGTTGGTCATCTCCAGAGTTAGAGGCTAAATATGTAAGTATATTATTTTTTTCCTAAGTTAAAAGAGTTAGAATACATAGAATGTTACAAATTTAGCTAAGTGAGAACTACACTCTTGGAATCATCTAGAGTAGATTGGAGATTGACATATATCTTACATTTGATACCTTCATCATCCCTTCAGCTGACACATGAAGATGTTTTTAATTACTAATTAAAAACATTAGCATAATTGAGTATATATCCTATAAATTTAACTGCTTTACATTGGCATAATTGAGACTATATTTTTAATTTAAAAATAGTTAATTAAGAATATGTTGCATTTGTTTACAGGAACAAATGATGCAGCTAAGTCGAGATAATCCTCCAGATAAAATGACTGATAAGGATATTTTAGAAAAGGTTCTTGGACGACAATCTGTTCGATTGTTTGGTTGGGGGCGATCTCCTAGTACTTCCGGGACAACATGCACTAGTGAGGAGTCTAGTCGTCCAACCTACAATGAATTGGTAGAAGATTTGAACCAATACAAGTCTCTTTTTCGAGAGCTCCAAGGAGATGTAAACATGCTGCGACAAGTTTTAATTGAAAAGAATATTATGCCTCCTCCATTCACTCCACATGTACCATCGGATCATAGTTCAGGACGATCCCGCCTCGGCCATTCCCGTCTTGACCCATCCAGCTCTAGCCACTCCCTCCATTCTACTGAACAGGAGTTTGGCGACGAGATTTAATAATTTGTTTTATACTCTTTTTTTTTTCATATATGTTAACTTTTTAGGTGACTTCATAATTTTATGCTTATTTTGTGACTTTATGACTTTTTTGGTGCGTATATATTTGAACTATATTGTAATAGATGTTTCAACAATTGACATTTTAAATATACAATTTTAGTTTTGTCCACACATAATATGTTTTTTAGCCACACATATAAAAATTATCCTCTCATATAGAAATTATTTTTTATATTCTTGCCCACACATAATATATTTATTACCCACATTATAATTTTTTTTACCCACACATATTCTAAATTTTTTTAAATTATTATCCACACATAATATTTGTTTTACCTATACATAATGTTTTTTACCCACACATATGAAAATTATTTTTTATATTATTACCCACACATAATCTTAACTTTACCTACACATAAACAAATACATGTGTCATGCCACATCATTATCCAATTAAAGCCACATCAACAGCCACGTCATTAGCCACGTCATCAACCACGTCACAATTACAACTTCCCGACATAAAAATACCTACAAATACAAAAATATTTACCTACACATATATGTGTGGGTAATATCTTAAGTTTTGCCCACACATAAATATATGTGTGGGTAAAAGTTATTTTCTACCACCTTTTACCCACACATCTTGACATTTGCATTATGTGTAAGGAAAAATTATAGTTGACACATAAGGTAATTTTTACCCACACTTAGGTGTGTGGGTAAAACCCTCAAATTCTTGTAGTGTAAGGAGGTTCCTGGCGTGTCAACTTGGACCTGACACATCCCCAACATCACTAGGTTGGTCAGACTCATGAACCTATTCGGATGGGCGTCCTTGTTGTTCGGAGGTCCACCCGGGGTGTGTATAGGCTAGGCGCATAGGGTAAGCACGTGTTAACGATGAATAATTAATGGACCAATCTTGCTTAGACGAATACTACTAGGTGGCCTCTCGGCTTTATTATCCTTGTGGTAAAGAAGTTGCTCCAAGGCCTATAACCCACGATCCTGGGGAAGTGATTGAAGGTCGCTTCTCAGTAGCAACGTCCTGTTATCCGGGGAAACTAGTATACACTGCCTCAGGTTGGGATGCTCTTGATCAAGAAGACCTTCTTTTTCTCACCATCTTGGAGACTTTTAGTGTAAGCACCCCCGCTCGGATATCCCAACCACTCGTACTACCCGAACGGGAGCGCTTACGGAAGGAAAAAGAATGAAACACAAGGCAAAGGCCACCCTGGCACGCATACACAAAAATAAGAACAGCGGAAGCGAAGCTAAACACATGCATGCACTACGGGTACCCTGCTAGCACAGCGGTCACATGATAAATAAATGGACACAGACTCCTGTGCCGACATACACGAGACTTAAGGAAAGATCTGGCACAGTACAAAATAATAGAGTAAATCCTACTCAGACATCAGAGTTGACAGGGACTAACGGGAATACCTATACACCATACCGACTCTATCGCTAGAAGCTGACTCCCTTGCCCTTGACTCACACTGTCACTACCTATAATGATGGAAAAACAAAGTGAGTCGAGAGACTCAGCAAGCATAAGAAAAGAAAGGCTGAAGGCTGCATAGAACTAGTAAACTTCCCCAGAACACCAACCCCCAAGTACACACAAGCTATGAGACGCTACAACACAATAGTATAACATAATAAAAACACATACCGGTCCTTGGGGCCCACATAAGACACACGGCACCCAAGTCCTATACCAACCTGCCGCTACTCTAAAAGGCAACAAATATCTCCAACAACCTGTGCGCGCTATCCCGGGTCAGTGTTCCCGCCACCCGTGTGTCCGTGTTGGTACTCCCAACACCCGAGCCATAGGCTCCATCGGAACGATCCTCCCATCCGAGAACTAATAACTACCAGTAACCATGCAATGCACATAGAAATGCAATGGCGTAGTGAGCATCAACGTGATACACTAGCGCCCATACATCCAGGCATCAGGCCATGCTCCGCCCACATAGTAAACCACACGCGATGCATATGCCCGTGCTGGATGCAACCTAACCAAACTAGAATGTCCGTGTCCAAGCATACTCAATAAATGAATATCCCCACATGCAACCCGTACCCATGTGCATATCAAACCATGAACGATAATACAACATGTCAAATCATGCAATGAATCACATACTGGCAGTCAGCAGTGCCCGGCACCGATCAACGACCAGTGACTAGGAGTGTCCACCCGACGGTCTACTTCAGGGTCGTACAATAGTTTACCCCGACGTCACCAAACAGCCGACCCCTGCCCCACTACTCGATAGCTCCAGCCGATCTATAAATAAACCCAAGAAATCCATACATAAACCCACACCACTAAGAACCTAGTCCCAAGTGGTTCAGCATCATTCTGAAAGGACTAGGGGTGGTACGAACCCCCGTGGGCACACAACAAATAAAACTCTAGAAGTCCTTGATTTAATTTAAATTAAAATATTTGAATAATATCTCAATAAATAATGCTAGGCGCCAAATTAGAATAAGGGAGGGCATAAAGTACGAGAAACCACGGAGTCTCTCACGGGAATCAAAGAACAGGAGGAGAGGGTTGGGAGCTTGCCTTTACATGTCCATTCCTTGCCTTTTGAGTACTTCCGCTGCAAAGTAAAGCGTTTCCTGATAATTAATGAAATCATAAGTTTAATTAAATAAATCTACCGTGTAAAATAAATAATCTAGCCGTATAAAATTCTTAAACATATACCGCTTCTAATACTTTTTGCCCATGTAGACACACCGAAATAAAATGCCAATGAGTCTCTCATTTATTTTAAATTAAATCATGTCAATAATATTTCAATTCATATAATTAATATATAATAATAACTACTTAATGCTCATTAATATGCAAACATCACTTTCTGTTTAGATTATGCACATAGGGAAATATATATATATATCTTTTATTAATAACATATGCACATCTCCACCATCTCCACTAATATATACACGGCTAGGGCCATTTCTTCTCTTTTTCCTATTTTTTTTATTCTAATTCCTTAGCACTCACACACAGTGATTCTCACACTGTGTTTATATGTATATATATATATATATATATATAGATACATAAATATAAATTGGCACACTCATAGCAATACAGACACTTACAGTCAAAATAATATACACTCTCACGCACACAATGAGCCCACTCCTTGCACACAGTACACTAGTGTATATATATATACTTACACACCAAATTAATCCACGTATCATAGTATAATCACCCAAAATTAATAAAATTAAACTCATAATTAAATTCTAAGCGTACAAAATTATTAATACATAATTCTTTACTTACCCAACTAATTAAACCGTAATAAAACTTGATTTAATGCTGAGTTTCTCCCAATTTTCTCACTATTTCCAGCCTCAATGCGCCATCTTCTTCTTCCGAAAGCTCCCTGCTCGCTGACTGTTTTCCTCCAAATTAAGCTTCAATTGAAGCATTAAATAGCCATCTAATCCCATAGAAAAAATCGGGTAAAATACATGGCCAAATTGGCCATAATTTTCGTGTAGCAGAGGGCGTGGGAGAGCAGCTGCAGGGGCGCACCAGTGCGCGCCACGTGGCTGCACAGTGGGCTGGCACTGGCGCCCCAAAACAACGTCGTTTTGGCAGCACCTTGCTGTCCCAAAAATATTTCTTTTTCCTCCAGCCGAGCGTGCCTCCCGCAGGTTGAACCCGCGACCTCCAACAGCCGCACAAACGCACCCAACCACTCGACCAGCCCACATCTTCATACATATATGCATACATAAATAAATTTAAGGAAATCCCAGCCCATCTCTACAAATCACACTTTAAACCCCTAACTTCCGAAAACCTCCACATACACCCTAATTTCCATTTCCACCTATTACACTTGTACCCCAAACATTCCAAAAATTCTCCCAAATTACTTTATTTTAATCTTTTCCCAAATACTCCCCAATAAATAATTATTTCCTCAAAATAACATAATTAAACATTTTTCTTAAATCTCCAAATATCCAAATAATTTAATATTTCTTTTTAACCCACAAATATAATAATTAATAATTATTATTTATTTTCAAATTTCGGAATATTACATTTAGTTTGCTTCCCACAAATGGTGCCAAATTGTTATTCTAGGGATACAACAATTAAATTTGTTTTTCCTAAGAAACAACTTGGAAAAGCCTAGTGAAAAAATAGGTGGAACAAGGTCTGTGCTGGTGAGTGGCATTGGCAAGTGTCTGGCTGAGAAATGACTCGATCCATTATTCGAGGGATCTGGAAGGGTAACTTGGGAAGTTCCCCAAAGAATGTGACCTTTGGATGGCTGGTGGCCTAAAGGATCTTCGAGAGTAGGTAGTCCCGAGGAGGCCTTCAACTGGGTTCGACTTCGGGAGAGCTATGGGGATCTTCAGGAGAAGCTAGTACTTTATTGTCTCTGGATGGGTCTTCAAATGTTCTGCGGCAAAGAAACAGTTGGAAGGCACACGGGAAACTTTCCCGCGTGAGCCCTTTGATGCCAAAGTTAGATATTGTCATGATGTAGAAGATTCTATGCAGATGGGTTGTGTGTGTCTTCGGGGTTTTCAGAAAGGTTTGGGATAATGGATCTGAGTTGTTGGATTTTGCATTAAGTCTAGATATTTGGTTGTTAGAAGGCACAAATCCAAGGGGTATTTATAGGCATCAAAGACTGGGCCACACATGTAATACCCCAAGAGCCTAGAAGAGTTAGTATATATCGAGGATAGTGTAAGAAAGAAAATAACACCAGTTGGATACCTTTTGAGCTGAATGTTAGCAAAGAACTTCCAAGTTAAGCGTGCTTGATCTGGGGTAATCCAAGGATGGGTGACCCCTGGGAAGTTCGCATAGGCCCATCAAGGTAAGTTATTCTGGATCTTCCTATCGCTCGATACGGGATGTTACAAGTGGTATCAGAGCCGACCCTTGGAGAAGGCGGTCCGATGAAGGCGTGGAGTGGCGCCAGGGCTCAAGGGCCTGTACAATGAGCGGCTTCTGGCAGGCCTTTAGGATGACAGCCTCCAAAGGGGAGAAGGTTTAGGACCGATTGTAAGGTCGCATGACGAGAACGTCATGTGCTCAAGGAGGGAGAATATAATACCCCAAGAGCCCAGAAGAGTTAGTATATATCGAGGATAGTGTAAGAAAGGAAATAACACTAGCTGAATACCTTTTGGGCTAAATATTGGCAAAGAACTCCCAAGTTAAGCGTGCTTGATCTGGGGTAATCCAAGTATGGGTGACCCCCTGAGAAATTCACGTAGGCCCATTAAGATAAGTTGTTTCGAATATTCCTATCACTCAATACGGGATGTTACAACACATGCCAAAGTGGGACACGTGGCACATGCGTGTGGCTCAACCCTTTAAAAAGAGAGAGTTATAGATTATATTTTTGATTAATGACAAAAATAGAGAGCTATGTTAAGCATCATTAAAGTTTTGTTATCATAAAAATTGGTGAGATTGTTGGTTTGATTTTAATAATATTTTGATGATGAGTATCTCAATGCAAAACTTTAATAACCGTTGCTTAAAAATAATCTTAAAATAAGTGTTTTGGATTTGAAGGTTTTGATTTTGAATAAGTTTTGAACTTGTTTTTTAAATAAGTGAAACCTTGTAGATTATAAAATATTGTCAAAAGTTTTTAAAAGGCAAAGAAAGCAGGTTTAAACATTGAATCTAGTGAAAAGATCGTCGACCTATTCTCTAAGCTTATCGACTGGTTTTTTAGAATTGTCGACTTCTTTCCTATATCTATCGACTGGTTCTTCAGAACTACCAATTGCTTCCAAAATCAAGTCTAGCCAGTTTTAATGCATATTTTATAGATTAATATCTCAAGATTAAAAGGTTGGCTGTTTTTCAAATCTAGAAAAACTCTTTAACTGGTTTTTCAAATTTTAAAATAAATTATCGACTATCTACCAAAAATATTAATAATTTTAGGTTAAGAAATTATTAACAGCTATATTTCTATAGACAAACTCTTTGCTATTCTTGTTTGCCAATGGCTAGAAATTTGAAGGAGACAATTAAGGCTATAAATACAAGCCAATTTGATATTCAAATGCATTCAAGAACAGAGGAAGAAAGAGATTTGAGTTCACAAAGTTTCTGATTTTATTGTAACATTGAATTCCCGTCGTTTTGTCTCTTGAAGTTCTATCAAAACTTGATCATTTATTATATATTTTATTTTAACCTTGTTCTAGCAAAACATTAGCGAGATATTTTCTTTTTTTTTTTTGTAATTTATATTTACTATTTTTCTTACCGAATTGTGTTGGAGAGCTAAGTTGAGAGAGCTAGTTGGTCGCAGTTATAGATTATTTTACATAAAATTATTTCTTGTTTATTATTTTAAAAATATCTCCCAATTCACCTCCTTTTTAGGAGTGTCATGTTGTACACATTAAAGTCTGCCTAATAACATACAATAAATATACATTATCAGATATAAATGACACATTGATAATAGCACATGATCGAATCTAAACACTCCTATTCTCTGGCTGTTAGTTATCGTCTGAGAGATAATTTGTCCACCCAACTGCAGATAGATATATATATTTTTACTTTTTGGAACAGTTCATATATTCAATATAAAAGTCCAACTCGTCCATAACAGTGTCAAATTTAGGAATTTGAGAGGTCTATTCTAATCATAGCCATAGCCATAGCCACAACCTTGTGGTTGGGGGGGGTTGAAAAATGTTACTCAGAACTGACGTAAAGTAATTTACAATTACAGAGCTTCGCCATGATTCATCACCAAACAATCTTTAACCTACAAATCTAAACACAGAAAATATCCTTTACGTACAAGTAAAGAAGAAAACAAACGAATGAAATTTGTTGAGAAAGTTTTGAGGAACGGGGGTTGTGCCGCCTAATATGGATGTATGTTCTTGCTTAATCCGCCATGTGTGTTGGTGAAGAATCCAACGAGCTCCGGCCGGTACGGCAAGTACGAACGTCGGCGTTCTGCTTCCCTTGAAGCTTTATTTCTCACGTAATGCAATTCGTGAGCCGAATTACACGGCGTTTGTCCCTTCCCGCTCTTCTTCGCTTTCGCTTTCGCTTTCGCTTTCACACCGGCGGCGGCGGCCTTCTTCGCCGACGCGCCCTCGCTCTTTTCTGTTTTGTCGTCTCTACTCGAACTCGCCGCCGGGGAACCGTTGAGAAACACGAACGCGTCCCTGCCGTCGCTGCTGCTCCGACTGAGCAGGTCCCGGAACCTCCAGAGCTTCGAAAATCCGGTGGAGTTGCTCTTCTTACAGACCACCGGCGACGGCGCTTCAACCTCCTTTCCAGACCACTCGCAGTACGTCCCCGCCGAGGTGGAATCCGCCTCGACGAAGACCTTCTTCACCGGCGGCCGAATAGGCAACTCCACCTCGTCCGGGGCGAACGCGAGGTTCTGGTCAAAAACCGGAAAAATCGGCCTGATCTGACCGTTGTGGAATGCTTCGTCTGCGGAAACCGGTGATTCAGGATCGCCTAAACAGGCGAAGGTAAAATCGTGGTCGTCGACACCAATCTCTAGATCTGAGGGCGGTGATTGGTCGGCGCTCTGGTCATGGCAGCCGTTGAGATCAATCTTGCAGGCAAACTGTTGGGCGAGGTCAGAGGCGGCCGGAGATTGATCAGGAAGATCTGAAGTCCGGTGCATCTTAGGAATGCAAAATCTGTCTGTATGAGAAGCGTGTGGGATTTGCAGAGGGTGAGTTGGATTTGGACGGGGATTTAATAGCAAGGCGATGGGGCTGGTGGCACGCACGCCGCGCGCGGCTGTGAGCTGAGAAGAAGTTTCCCTGAATACTCCTTTCTTTACTAGTAGTTTAATAATAATAATAATAATACAGATACAGATACAACCCACTTGTTTGTTTGGGGAGAAAGAAAGGAATAGTAGCTACGGCACTGTAGCAGGCCAATTAAATGCGCTGCTGCTGCTGCTTATTTGAAAAATCGATTTTATTAGTTGCTATCCATTCTCCATGTTCTAGAAGTAATCCTTCTCTTCTCTTCTGTTACTCTTTTTTTTTTTTTGTTTTTTAACGTTGGCTTGAAATACCAAAACTATCCTTTTCTTAGACATTCCTACACGGAATGTTTGGATACTAGACGTGGACCCGTACACACTTCAATTTACCCAAAATGCCCCTCCTTCCTAACCGCCTTTGTTGATTGATTGATTTATTTATTTATTTCTTGGTCGTTACATCATTCTACCATATTGTAACATTCAAAATGACGTCCATGTCTTTACTTTAAAAGTTTATTTTTTTCTTTGTTTTCTTGTTACATGATAATATAATATGAGTTATTTTACTTAATAGAATCATTAAAAAGTGTTATAATAAAAAATATAACAATTAAAATTTAAGTGAAGGAAGAAGGGTTGCAAAGCAAGATTCAACCATGGTGGGATATCTATGAGTTGTGATTATTTGAAAAAAAATGGTCTTTCTAAAATAAGTACTTTTCTGAAAGGAATTTATTTTCCAAAGGATTGAATCATGGACAAAAATTTCTTTTCAAAAAAAAAAAATAAAGGTCTTAGTGAGGATGTGATTTGTATCGTTGGCCTAATCTTTCAAGAAAAAGTGTTATCGACGAGACTCTTTTCAAAAGAAACTGGAGGTCTTTCGAAGAGCAAACTTCGAATGAATGACGCTTCAGTACTACAACTTGGCTGACGGCTTTCAGAGAGATTCTAAAACATCTCTCCGAAAGAAAATGAGCGGTCTTCGGAAAGAATCTAAATTTCTTTTTGAAGGGTGATCAGGCGATTCCAAAGAGGGTTAGAATCCCCTCTGATATGGGTAAGGTCATTTAGAAGAGAACTGTAAACAACCAATCAAGGGTCAGAAGGTTCACGTGGAATTTTCACCCGCAAAGACCCTCCAATACTTAAGTCAACTGTAGAAAGAATAAAATATTACCGAAAGAAATGTGGATTAGGATTTCAAAAGAAACTTAAAATATTCAATGTATGTAATACGATGTACTCTCAATTTCTCCTCCTATAGGTTGGCTTTTATAGGGTTCGAATATCGAAAATCACCGCGGGAACACATGGCAAAGAATTTGGAGGACAATTGTGAATTTCAAATCCTTCTTTTTAGAAAGGAAGGCCTTCTTTCTGGAAAAAAAGTGTCATTTCCGAAAGAACTCGTTCTTTTTGAAAAAAGACTTGTAAAAGCATCCCTCTCTTATTATTATTTTGATTATATATATATATATATTTTTTTTTTTGATCTTGGAGGAGGTACAATAAAGAGCGTACTGTATTCAAATTTATTTTAGATGTTTCAATTTTAATTATTAAGTTTTTAATAAATTTACTATTAACCTCATGAAAATCTAGGTAAATAATTTTATGGCAAACTTAGATATAGATATATAGGGAGGGTTGTCTAGATTAATATTAAATTTAATTGTGTGTGTGTGTGTGTGAAAACCATATAAATGGAGAGGAGACGAGAGGAGAATTCCAAGGATTGAACAGCTCACCCTCACCCTCACCCTCACCCTCACCTTCCTAAATTACAAATACATTTTAATACTAAAATAAAAAGCAGTTGACAAATGCGTTTAAGTGTTCATCATTTTCATATTCATATTCATCGTCCGCCCACTACGCCTTCTGGATCGGCGAGGGTCAAACCTCTCGGCGCAGGTTAGCGGTGTATCGTAGCCAGTCAAGAAGAGTTGCCAGTAGAAAGTTCCAAGTAGTTCCCAACAAACCCCCCCTCCTCCTCCTACTCCTACTCCTCCTCTTCCTCCCAACTGCACCTCACCTCGCAATTGAAATATATATATATATATATATATTTTCTAATTTTAAGTGGACCCCTCCATTATCATTATTTTCTTATGAGAGCAATGCTCGTAACTTCTTGTTTTATTTGTTTATGATAAAAACAATTATAAATTTTTTATTTCGTATTACTTACTTTGATAATAATTCATAATATTATTATAATAACAAATCAAAATTTGAAAGTTTTAAGCAGATTTCCCATAGACTTGACCACTTCACTTGTAATATTGAAACCTTGAAATTTTATTATATTATTACTATAAAGCCCTAAAAAAAAATATATATGATTATGCCCCCCCCCCATTTGAGAATCTCTCAACTCAAGCTACATATCTATACAAAACCTACTTCTGACTTTTTGGGTTCATTCATCCAAAAAGTCTAAAACCAAAAGAGTTAAAACATATTATTATTACTATTATTATAAATTAAATTATTACATATATTTAATAATTTTTAAGTTCGTTTGTCATCATGTTTTCAGTTTTTTTTTTTTTAATTTTGTATTTTGTTTGTGAATTTTTTGAGATTTAAAAATGTAAATTTATTTCTCTACAAAAGTAAGAAAAACTATTACTAAGGTTATCTCTAACTGATCATCATTTCTCTTACCAAGCCAAATTTTTAATGAGGGGGACGATCGCTATTTGCTCCAATGCAGTTCGCCATCCTATATATTGCTTGCCATTCAAATAGCAAACGGAAAAATTCTCGCCATTTTTGGCTACCCCAGTGTTCACATCATCCCTTATCACAACGATCACCGTCAGATGAGAGACATCACCATTGTCACGAGTAAAGCACAAAGCTCTATCAAAGAAGATAAAAGAGGTATCACCATTGTCGTCGAAGCACGTTGTAGCTGATTTATTATTATTCGAAGACATCGCCATAGTCTACGGTTGGAGAAGACAAAACATCGTTATCACCCAAGGTCTGAAAGACGAATAAACACAACATGCCTTTGATTTATGTAATTGTGGTTCCCGACTTCAATTATGGTTGTTGGGTAAATTTGGTCACTCACGGTGGAGGTGGAGATTGGATGAAAATAGAGTTTTCAGTCGGTCATGACAACAATTGGATTATGGTTAGGTTTTAGTAATATTTATTATTAAATTGAAAAATAAATATTAAATTTTTATAGTAATAAAAATTATAGATAAGGTAAAATAAATTAGAATTTAAATTTATTAATAAATAAATAAAATAAGAAAGTAAATAGAAGAGTGGAATAGGGATTGTGGTTGAAATAAATATAATTTTTGAAATAAAATAAAATTAAAAAATAAATTATTTATAATATAGTAGAGAGTCAAATAAAAAATATGATTAGAGACAAGTGGTTGGAAATAACCTAAGATGCTATATAATGTAACATTTGTCTCCCACAAGTCAAAGGTACTGCTATTTTTTTGAATTGCCTATTATAAATAATGATTAAAAAGAGTTAGTTTTTTTAATCAATCAATCATTTACTAGAAGTAGATTGACGTCACCGTTGATGGAGATCACTATTTAAACTTTAATGCGGCCATATATTGAAAATATTTATGTAGCTTTCATCAACCAACCTTCTTCACAGCTTGACGTTGTCAGTTAGTTGGTCGGCTTATCCAATAACGGATTTAAGATGTTTTTAATTCATATTTGTCATTACTCAAATATAATAATAAATTTATTAATTAAAAATATCTTTATCAAATAGTTTAGACTTTATAAGAAAAAGAACTATTTGAGAACATAGAAATTTTTTTTGTACAAACACTTTGATAGTTAAGTTAAACTTTGAAAATTTAAAGATTGTATTAAAATCAGTATTAGATACACACTTTTTTTGTAATGAGAACTTATTTATTTATAAAGAAATATAAATTTTTTTTACATCCACTAGAATTAAGATTTTTATAAATAATTAATGTTCATCTTGATATTGCAAGTTCTACTAGAATTAGAATTCTTTATGCATAATGTCTATTCTTTTTATAGAACTCTCAAAGTAATTTTGAGATACAGGAGTTATCTTCTTTGCGTTTTGTGTGGGACCCTCTCAGTTAAGGAGAAATTTACTGGTGGTTTACCGTCTTTGAGGGGAAGAAATAGTCCCCTGATATAGATCTTCGGGAGACCGATCAGTGTCCAGGGCTTCTACAACCGAGCAATCAATGGTCTCCCGGTTTCTTAATAATCAGGAGGCCGTAAAGGGTCTCCCATCCAATCAGTTTCTAGGAGATTGTAAGGTCTCCTAGCGCATTGATCTTTGGGAGATTGTAAGTTCTCTTAGTATTTTGGTTATTTGGAGACTTGTTCAGTTTTATGCTCTAATTGTTTTGATGATAATTGCTCTATGTTAAAACTTTAATTTCTTCTTATGTTATGCTCTCGTAGGCTTATTAATATGTTTTGCATTAGTATATTGCTTAAGGATATGTTAAGACTATATGGATGTTAAGCCTATCTTGATAAGTTATATATGTGGAGGTTGTCTTGGTCAAGGAACCTTAATAGTATATTTTATCTATTAATATTCTCATGTGTTAAACTTATTTTAGCCATATACTGTATTAATATATTTTTAATATGTCTTTCTTTAGGGTTATCGTAAAGTAATGTATGAGTATTTTGTAAAGCTCATGCTATGCTAAGTGTTTTATGTGACAATATTATTCAAAGATTAAGAGTAATGTGTTCTATGTTTTATATCTAATGTTTAAGTAAGTAATCATATAATCAAGTGAGGGTACTTGGGTTTTGATCTATAGAATTGATATTGTCTTATCTTTCATGATAAGGTTATTTGTGATTAATCTTGTTTTTGTTCCGATTTGTCAATATGCTTGTTGCTATAAGATTTCATGGGATATCTTAAGTATCTTAACGCATTAGTGTCACAGATAAATATCATATATCCTCAACAACACTTAAAAGTAAGCTTAAGGTTGAAGAATATTTTAAGTAATCAAAGTATGTGAAAGCATTACTCAAGTTCAAAGGTAACGTGATTTAGTTGATGCTTAAATGTCAATTATCCATACTCTTAAGTAAATGTGTATATATGCTTAGGCATGCAATCCTAAGTTCTTTTTCATAAAGTTTAAGTTATCTATTTGATATCATGTTCTTCAGACTCTCAACGTTCTAAAATTTAATAGAAGAACATTTAAGATTTTATTAGTTGAATGTTTATTGCTTTGATTCAAGTATTTATAGGATTGTTGATTTCAAGTAACATCTAGTTAAGTTGCAAAGAATCTATCTTTTCAGGCTTGTAGTCGAATGATGATTAATCACTAGAATAAGAATGTAGATGTAATTAAGTGGTTTTATCTTAAAACATCTAAATATAGTCATAATAGTTCTTGAAATAACTTAAATGTTGTATGTGTTCCAAGCAATACTTCCTAGTGTCGCTCATGTTTAAATTGAATGTATTTGAGTAATAGAATTCTAAAGTTTATATCTTTCAAGAATTACTCAAAGTATGCATTAATAGTATTTGTGTATAATAGCTTAAAGTTTACAGGATAGAAGTCATATATGCTTTGTTAAGCTTATATGTATTCTTAAGTATGATTGAAAAATCATGATGCTTTAGAGCTTATAGAATAAATTATAGATATTATTCGTGTGTGCTCTTGTTTTGAGAGATCATAATGCTCAAGCTAGAGTATATTTGTGTTATATGTTGTGGTTTGTTGTTGAATAACATATTTTGTGCTCAACATATTTGTAATATTCTATATATTTTAGTCAAATAAATACAAGTTACTTGACTTATGAATGTTTCATGTGAGTGTGTTTCATAAAGTCATTTTGATGCATCTTTATCTTTCATGTTGTGAGCTTGGTAGAATGATTCTTATTTTCAATCTAGAAAAGAGAAAGTTCTTAGTTGAGTATTATATATTGTTCTCAAAGCTATGTGCTTGATATATATATCTCTCTTATGTTTTAAGGCTCTCTATGTAACCAAGTGAGTGTGATTGAAAAGTTAGTGTTAATCAACTTTCACAAATATCACTTGTGTTTTAAGCATCCTATTTGGTTAAGCTTAAAGTTTATGTTATTTTGATATTAATGAGAAAAGTGTTTTGATGATAATATTCAAAACAATATATGTTGATTAAATGATAGTCGAGTAAGGTGTTAAGTAAAATCGAGTATGTTTGAATATTACTCGAGTAAGTGCTCGCATTAATTGAGTATGAATTGCAAGGTTTCGACTATATCAAAAGTAATTGAGTGATCAAAGTGATAGTCGAGTGATATATCCTCTTAATCAACTAAGTATTAAGCATAATCGAGTAAAATCTTGTATTAGTCGAGTATGTCAATTCCATAGTTAAGTAATTGTGTTTGAACAATGATTATGAGGTGTTAATCGAGTATTTTTTATGAGCAATTGAGTATAAGTTGATGTTTAATCAACTATTATTGTGTAATAGTCGATTATTTTATGTATCTCTAGGTTGGTAGTGTAACACCCTGTAACACCCCGCCTCGTCGAGCGTGTCACTATAAGGGTATTTTCGGGAATCTTTTTTTTCCAAGTTCATCACCATGCGCGGTGTTTCATGAACAACCTTCACATGCACACACAAGATCCCGAAAACCCCAGTCTTGCCCGTTTAACTTAACAAGATCAATAATCTTAACAGCTAAACGAGACATATCATAACGCAACGGATACATTAACATCAAACACCGAGGATCTTACATAGTATTTCCATAACAAAATATGTAATACAAATGATCAAATGATAACAACGTTATCGTACAATTGTTCATACACAAACTGAAATACATACTAAAACCCCAAAGTTTACAACGACTATCAATCTAAGCACCGTTGACCTTCAACCGGCCATGTCCTTGCCCTCGCAGCAGTCCCTGACTGAAAACAATGAACATTCCAGGGGCATAACCCAGGTTAGATGACAAAACATCTAAGTGACGGCATGAAACAGTTTACAAAATGCATGAAAAACATACGAGCATGGCATACACAAACAAAATGACACATGCAAACACGTCTATCTTGAGAAATCTCTCTGACATACTCAACCTCCCGTGGAAACACCTTCCACACACCGTTGGGGTTGACCTTGCCGCGACATACTTAATCTCTCGAGTGCCCTATCGTGTCACTCGTTCACCAGAATTAACCTTGTCCCATTTGTCAAGAAGACCCCATCCCGTCCCATATGGACCCAATAACGACACGAAAATCAATACCTCGATGATATGAAAATCACACGCCATGCACAGACTCTTTTACAAGTAAAAACAGTTGATGCAATATACCACATGATCAATATGTAAATGATGCCATATATACACGAATAAAACGCATAAGCATAACATCCCGAGTTCTGGTCTCGAGTGCCCTACCGTGTCGCTCGTTCACCTGAACTCACTACATTTACACCAAAACATATCCGAAACAAGGTAAAACTAGAGTCAAACCACTCACCTCAAACATATTCGGATCGCCTCGATCCTCGTGCATAGCCTCGATTTGCGTGCCAAATCACCAAATACTTGAACTTGTACTCAACCTCAAGCCGAGATACTTCCTAAACATTATATTTAATTAAATAAGCATTAAAATCTATTTTCCTCAATTTTTTCATAATTTCCTCTATTTTCTCCCAATTTTCACCTCGATAATTCCAAAATAATTATCTCCTCAAATATTTTCCAAAATATTTCAACATGGTAATTCCTAAAATAAATTAACAAAAATACTAGAAGAGGAAATACCAAAAATTCCCCTGTCACGCGCCCTCACGCGCTTGGCGCGTGGGTACGTGTGGAAGCTGGCGCGTGGCTGCACGCGCCACCGTCTTCTTCGTTGAACCAGTCTTCGGCGATTGCTTTGATGGCCAAAACAAGGGTACCCCCTTGTAGCCCACTTAAAGTCGATCACATGGGTACCGGTTTCAGGACGAAAGGCCACTGAAAAATGGCCCAAACGGCCAGTTGCACGCGGCGGTAGGCGGTCCGCCACCTATTCTCGGCCAAGCTTCGTATGGCCTCCAAACTAATCCAAAAAGCTTCAAAACACTCCCGTTTTCTTCTCCTTGACGCAAGGATCAGAAATCCCTTAATCACTCTCCCAAAAACATCCGAAAACAAGCTCAATTTCACGCCCCAAAATCTAAAACCCTCGGCCCCTTTTATACCCAAAAACCGATCGTATTTCGGCCAATCAACGGCCATAACTTGGTCTCCAAGCCTCACACCGCCGGATACGACCTCCCCCAAGCCTCCCTCAACCGCCCAATCTCCAGATTTGGCCTCCATGTGCGAGGATTTGCGGCGGCCGTCTTCACCCTTTGCGTTCACACTATGCAATTTTTGCTAAATTGCACTTTAGCCCCCACTTTCTTTAAATGACTTTTCTGCCATTTTCAATGCACCCCTGAACTATCCAATACCATCATTAAGTCCTACAAGATTTGTACTTCTCATTTGAACTTCGAAACTCCCAAAAAATTACCGTTTTGACCTCCCTCGGGCAAATTTAGAAAATTGCACTTAGGCCCGATTGATCGTTTTGACCTTAAATCCATTCGTTTTCAACCTAAAATCACTTAAGGGTTGTTTTATACATAAAATATAGGTCATTGACACGCTCCGTTGAATTTTTGGATGATCCTTACGTCGATTCGATTTTCTCAGCCAGATCAACAACTGTACCGAAAACTGTTCCCGATCTAATTTCTTGCACCACTAAAAATCATAACTCGTATTACTCATCTATGTTACACCGTTATCCTTGGCTATCTAGGGTCCGGGGTACTCCTTCCGACTAATTCAGTCATCCAAAGCTGCGATAGTGTACCATATAGCCTCATTTTTCCAAAAATTCCATTTATGCCCTTCATTAAATATTATTTATGACCTCAAATCATTCTCGGGTATTACACACCCTGCTCCTCCCGAGGGGCATTATATGAATAAATAACTTACGGATTTCGAGGATATATATTTTTCCATCAATAGATAATATAAATCGTTCCCCGACAATCTCATATCACCTTCTCAAACTTAAAATCATTAAGCTAAGGCATATAATATCATCATAAATGCGGAAACTAGATCGAAACATGATATGGTACATAATCGAAATCATTTCATCCATAACATCAAAACCGTACCATCGTTTAACATTACATCATCCAAATAAAATACATAATAATCCAAAAGACATGCTCGATCCACTTACAAGTTGCCGTCAATCCTCGGCAATTCCTTTCCCTTTGGCACCGTTATTTTCACCTGAAACGTTAGAATATTCCAAGGACAAAGTCCAAAATAAGATGTTGAATCATCTAAGTGAGAATTCAAGATATTTTCATGAATGTATGCAAGACATGAAATAACTTAAATATCACGATAAATCCCCGCCCAAGAAAATCCCACATAGCACTTAACCCTAACTGGGGAAAATGCAATCTCTTTAAAAGCAACACAACCACATCGACATATTAGCATAATACAGTCCTAGCTTAAGAGGGGGGAACATCAATGCATGAACTCGGGAATCACCCAATCATCATTATGTTCTCACTCAGAAGCATTCTAGATCATGTCAACACAATCCTGACTACATGATGATCAACACCATCCTGGGAATCCACGTCCACCTCGGAAACAATACTACCGCTCAATGGCCCCTAGGGTGGTGTCCACTCGCAGCCCTGCCACTTGAGTTAGTCCAGGATGGTGTACACTCTTAGCCACGCCACTTGTGGACTCGCAAGGGTGGTGTCCACTCTCAGCCCCCATCACAAATGGACATTTTCTATTGGCACGTTTTTCTAGTGTT
This sequence comes from Diospyros lotus, assembly GCF_014633365.1. Classification (NCBI taxonomy): domain Eukaryota; kingdom Viridiplantae; phylum Streptophyta; class Magnoliopsida; order Ericales; family Ebenaceae; genus Diospyros; species Diospyros lotus. The sequence continues at coordinate 17,897,997 of NC_068346.1, read as the reverse complement.
ATCACTCAAATGCGACATCATAAGTTGACATCCCATCCCACATATACAACCAATCACCTTAGTGTAACTTCCCTGGACACCCAACCCGGCACGGAACCCCAGGTAGTTATCCCAACACACAACACGAGATTCCCCTATACGTCATTCTGATAAACACCCTTGGGGAATTACGGCTACACTATCGGGATAACATCCCAGATTGACATCCCATAAAAAAAAAATATGCCAATACCACATACCATGATTCAATACATCATATAAAATAACATTTCGTGTACATAATTTATCGCACAAAATTCAATGCACATGCATAAAATATTTCGGGACAAACCTATATGAAACCAACCATCATAGGTTAAAACCATTGACATGCAATAAAACCTTTACATGTAATCAAATCAAGTTTAATATAGAATCAAATCAATTTTTAAAGCAAGAACACTCACAATAAATCAAGTTTGGGGTAAAAACTCTCACCTTTGACAAAATTCAGGGTATCTTGAAAAACGTGCACTACCTTGATTTTTGTGTCCGAGCTCGATTTTCGTGCCAATCTCAAAATTCGCACAAGTCACTTCACCTTAAGCCTCAAAGCACCCTAATCATCATATTCATTTAAATAAGTGTCAAAACCTATTTTTCCTTTTAATTTCTTCATATTTCTCTATTTTTCTGTCATTTTTCTCTCTAATATTCCAAATAAATACTTAATTAATTCCTCAAATCTTTCTCCACAATAATTCATGATATGCTAAGAACTTCAAAATAAAATTCCAAAACTTACCTCGATGCTTCGTTTGCACGTAAAACGAGGCTAGTTATTACAAACATCGAGAAACTGGAAAGGCCAACTCCAAAACTTTTTGTACAAACACCTAGATGTTATTTTTCTCGATTTTTCAAGAATTTTTCTAGATTTTTTCGGCCTTTCACACACTCGCATGCTCCGCGCGTGATCTGCGAGTGGGAGAAGGCACATGAGCCTCACGCTCTGGTCTTTTTCCCCTACTCCGGCACACTAGCGATGCTAGATTTTTCCATCTTGACAATCTACAGGCCTGGTCGATCAAGATGGTACCTGGAATGGCTCGAAAGGATGACCGGAAGGGGTCCAACTGGCAGCTCGAAGTCTCGGCCAGATCGTCCGCCTAGGGCTCCCGCGAAGCTACGAATCTCGCTCGTTTCTACCCATTTGCTCACCAAAATGTCCAGAAATGCTCTACTACTCTCAAGTATCAAAAGCTCTCTATCCTTGCTACTCAAACGCCTTCGATTAGAGCTTTAATTCTCTAAAAGTTCTCGGCCACTTCGACCCCCACTTATAGCCAAAACCGAGCTTTGAAACCCCCTTGGCCGCTTAATCCAACACCTTAGACGTCTCTACTTCCCCTAGACCGACCTAGAAGCATCCTTATCTAACCACAAAAGCGATATATAGAGCTTTGACAAATCGATCAGATTTTCGGTCGATTTTCTCAAAATTTCGGCCACCCTTGTGGCTGTTGTCGGCCCAAGCTCGACCTTAAAGCATCCCCAACCAACCTCCTCGTGTTCCCCGTGGCCGAAATAGACAGCCGATGACCGATGACCGACAGCGGCTTAGTCGGTTTCCCATTGCCAATATTTTTTTGTTTTTTTTTTTTGCACTTTTGCTCCACTTGTTTTGTCGCTTATGGTTTGACCCTTTTTCACAAAGCCCCTGAACTTTTCCTAATTTCCAATGAGACCCTCAAGTTCTAATCCTTTCATTTCTCCCCCGAAAATCCAGACAAAATGCCATTTCAACCTTTATTGGGCAAATTCGAGAAATTACACTTAGGCCTAAATTTTTGTTTTGGCTGCAAACCTTTTTGTTTCTTCCTGAAACCACTGAAAAGTTGTTCTACATACTAAATATGAACCTACTCGGGGTTTTGTTGACTTCCCGAAAGTCCCCTATAATTATTCAGTTTTTCAGCCTAAATCACAGCTGTATTTTAGCTGTACTAAAAATTATTTTCGATCCAATTTCTTTTGATGCCATAAATTATACCTCAAAATACTCGATAATTCTATATCATTTTCTTTAGGCATCTCGGCTCCAGGGCACTCCCTACAGTCGATTCGGTCAATCTCTCGAGCTATATTGATACCAATTTTCCCTAAATCCCATTTTTCTAATAAAATACTTATTTCCCAATTAACCCAAAGTTCTTAGGTATTGCATTCTCCCCTCTCAAGAAATTTCTTTCTCGAAATTTTGCTCTCTGCAAATCAAATCACCAATATTAGTAACAACTCTCAAAATCATCCAATTACCTCAATCACATATTATCACTAATCTTTTGGCAAATCCCTAATTTGCATTATCCTACGATCCAACCTTACGAGGCATGCCATGGTTCCAAGAATTTCTCGTTGTAATTCTTTACAGGCGATCATCCTTATTCCAAAACGACTCATATCATTCGAAATCTTTTCTAATTGTAACATTGAGAGATCCTTAAAAATTCTTGACTAATTCCATTTATCTCCCAAATTTCATTTTGTAATTCAACCTTCATTATCAACCGAAATCTAATTGAAATCTTCACATCCCTCTCACATAATATCCGATTTCTTTTGTCACTATTGACCATTAATCCTTACCTGAATATTCTCAAGATTGATATAAGAATTCCATGAAATAGACTTACCTCAACTCCACAATCATTGATTCCAAATTCCAAAACCCCTAGAATCCTTGAGATTTCCAAATGTATATGGTTCCTACAAAATAGTTGTTAATACGAGATTCTAATAAACTAAAGTAACTCTAAATTCAGCTAGTCTCCCAAAGCAGTCATACGACCCATCCTGATACAAAGCTTATCATGATATGTTTCCCGAGTATACATTATTTGAAAAAGAAGAACACTTTCTTTAATCATCGCCAAACTCTCTTAGAGGAAACCTTAATCTTGCTAATGGTTTTCAGCTTCAACGCGATCGTCTTAGGGGTAACCTACCCATATAATAAACCGTTAAAATTTCTAACTCTAAAAACCTCTACGAAGTTCGAGACTATACCTTGACTATATCATCCTCTAAGTCGATACTAAACCCAACATACTCGACTCGTTCACATGAGTCGTTTCCTCGAGTTAACTTTACCTCAATCCCTATTTCACCAATTTCGAGATCTTTATCTCACTATCCATCATCAAAATCAAACGTCAAAATTTTCAAATTCTATTCTCAAAAACACTAACCAAACTATCCTAAGTTTTCCATTCCCTAGGATCCTCGATCTATACCAAATTATTCCAAACTCGATCATTCTCAATTTCCACTAGTACCCTTGAGTCTTCAATCAGGGTTTTTGACTAATTTTAACTGTATCAGATCCCCTTAAGTCTCCAAGTCAGGCTTTTTTCTAAGTCTCCAAATAAACGTTCGCTTTGGTACCAACTGTAACAAAACTACTTAAATCTTCAAGTTGTTATTCCCCAAATCTCCAAATAGGGTTAAGCTCTGATACCAACTGTAACACCCCACTCATCCCAAGGGGCGTTATATGAATAAATAACTCACGGATTTTGGGGGTATATATTTTTCCACCAATAGATAATATAAATCGTTCCCCAATAATCCTGTATCACCTTCTCAAACTTAGAATCATTAAGTTAAGACAGGTAATATCATCATAAAGGTGGAAGCTTGATTGAAACTTGATATGGTACATAACCGAAATTATTTCATCCATAACATCAAAATCGTGCTATTGTTTAACATCACATCATCCAAATAAAATACATAATAATCCAAAAGACATGCTACGATCCACCTACAAGTTGCCGTCAATTCTCGACAATTCCTTTCCTTTTGGCACAGTTGCTTTAACCTGGAACGTTAGAATATTCCAGGGACAAAGTTCAAAATAAGATGCTGAATCATCTAAGTGAGAATTCAAAATATTTTCATAAATGTATGCAAGACATGAAACAACTTAAATATCATGACAAATCCCTGCCTAAGAAAATTCCACACAACACTTAACCTTAACCAGGGAAAATGTCATATCTCTAAAGGTAACGTAATCACATCAACACATTGGCATAACACAGTCCTAGCTTAAGAGGGGGGAACATCAATGCATGAACTCAGGAATCATCCCATCATCATTACATTCCCACTCAGAAGCATTTCGGATCACGTCAACACAATCCTGGCCACATGATGATCAACACCATCTTGGGAATCCATGTCCATCTTGGAAACAATACTACCGCTCAATGGTCCCTAGGGTGGCGTCCACTCGTAGCCCCACCACTTGAGCTACTCCGGGAATCTGTACGTTCTCAGCCCCACCACTTCACTTGTCAACTCGCAAGGGTGGTGTCCACTCTCATCCCCTGTCACAAATGAGCATTTTCGCTTGGCACGCTTCCCTAGTGCTATCACTCAATTGCCACATCATAAGTTGACATCCTATCCCACATGTACAATCAGTCACCCTAGTGTAAATTCCCTAGCCACCTAGCCCGACACGAAACCCAGGTAGTCATCATAGCACACAACACGAGATATCCTTGTACGTTATTCCGAAAAACATCATTGGGGAATTATGGCTACACTATCGGGGCAACATCCTATGTTGACATCCAACTAAAAAAAACATGTCGATGCCACATACCATGATTCAATGCATCATACGAAACAATATTTCATGTACATAATTTATTGCTCAAAATTCAATGCACATGCATAAAATATTTCGGGACAAACTCGTATGAAACCAACCATCTTAGGTTAAAACCGTTGACATGCAACAAAACTTTGCATGTAATCAAATCAAGTTTAAGATAGAATCAAATCAAATTTTAAAGTAAAAACACTCACAATAAATCAAGTTTGGGGTAAAAACTCTCAATTTTGACAAAATTTAGGGTACCTCAAAAAACATGCACTGCTTCAATTTGTGTGCCCAACCTCAATTTTCGTGCCAACCTCAAAATTCGCACAAGTCATTTCATCTTAAGCCTCAAAGCATCATAATCATCATATTCATTTAAGTAAGTGGTAAAACTTATTTTTCCTCATAATTTCTTCATATTTCTCTTTTTTTCACCTATTTTCCTCTCTAATATTCCAAATAAATACTTCCTTAACTAATTCCTCAAATCTTTCTCTACAACAATTCATAATATGATAAGAACTTCAAAATAAAATTCCAGAACTTACCCCGATGCTTTGTTTGCACGTAAAATCGAGAAACTAGAAAAACTAACTCCAAAACTTTTTGCACAAACACCTAGATCTTATTTTTCTCTATTTTCCAAGAATTTTTCTAGATTTTTCCAGCCCTTCACGAGCCCGCACCCACCGTGCGTGATCTGCGAGCAGGAGAAAACGCGTGAGCTTCACTCTTCGATCTTCTTCCTCGGCTCCGGCACACCGACGATGCTGGATTTTTGCATCTTGACAATCTACAGGCCTAGTCAATCAAGAAGGTGCTTGGAATGGCTCGAAAGGATGGACGGAAGGGGTCCAACCGACAGCTCGAATTCTCGGTCAGACCATCCTTGTTACTACTCCTTTCTACTCCTTTGCTCACCAAAATTTTCAGAAATGCTCTACTACTCTCAAGGATCAAAATCCCTCTATCCTTGTTACTCAAACGCCTTCGATTTGAGCTTTAATTCTCTAAAAGTTCTTGGCCATTTCGACCTCTATTTATAGCCAAAACCGAGCTTTGAAATGCCTTTGCCCACTTAATCCAACGCCTTAGACGTCTCTACCTCCCCTAGATCGACCTAGAAGCACCCTTATCCGACCAAAAAAATGATTTACAGAGCTTTGACAAATCGACCAGATTTTCGATCGATTTTCTCAAAATTTCGACCACCCCTATGGCTGTTGTCGACCCAAGCTCGACCTTAAAGCATTCCTGACCAACCCCCTCGTGTTCCCTGTGGTTGAAATCGACAGCCAGCGACCAGCGACCGATAGTGGCTTGGTCGGTTTCCCATTGCCAACCTTTTTTGGTTTTTTTTTCACTTTTGCCCCACCTATTTTGTCGCTTATGGTTTGGCCCTTTTTCGCAAAGCCCCTGAACTTTTCCTAATTTCCAATGAGACTCTCAAGTTCTAATCCTTTCATTTCTCCCCCAAAAATAAAAAAAAAATGCCATTTCGACCTCCCTCAAAAAAATTCGAGAAATTACACTTAGGCCCGAATCTTCATTTTGGTCGCAAACCTTTTGTTTTTCCTAAAACCACTGAAAAGTTGCTTTACATACTAAATATGACGCTACTCGGGGTTCCATTGACTTCTCGAAAGCCCCCTACAATTATTCGATTTTTCAACCTAAATCACAGCTGTATTGAAAACTGTTTTCGATCCAATTTCTTTTGATGCCATAAATTATACCTCGAAATACTCGACAATTCCATATCATTTTCCTTAGGCATCTCAGCTCCAAGGCACTCCTTACAGTCGATTCGATCAATCTCTCGGGCTATTCTGATACCGATTTTCCCTAAATCCCATTTTTTTAATAAAATACTTATTTCCCAATTGACCTGAAGTTCTTGGGTATTACAGGCAGCATGCAGTGTATATATAATCAAGTATCTATTGAGTTCAATCGAGTAGTTTAAGAGTATAATAGAGTGTAGACAAAAGTTACTCGATTATTGAAATCTGTTAGTTGACTAATAACAAAATTACTCGACTAAGAGCCAAAATTAGTCAATTAATTTTGTGCCGATACTTAAAAATAGAGCTGTTAAACTAGAAGTTGAACTACCCGTTACAAGTGCTTTTAATGCATAGTTTGGACCGTTAAGGCTTCAAAAAGTTCAAAATTTTACCCCAATCATTTATCTTGATATTTGAATATTTTTAATGATTTTTTATATATATATAAAAAAAAAGAAAGTTGTCTATGTAGATCTTACTCTTTAGACAACAACTATAAAAGGAGATGAAGATGAAGATACAAGACTGTCGTTCTTGAATACTTTCTATTGTCTTGAGCCAAAAAGTTTTTATAAACTTTCATCTTCAATTAGAAAAAGAGAGAATAAGTGCTTATATTATTTTTTTTTTCATTCTTTCTATCTCTCTTTTCTTTATAAGAAATCAATCTTGTTATTTGTTCTCTATTTTGTAGAACTTCTCAAGGTGTTCAAATTATAAACTATTATATGTATTTTCTGATCGCATGAAGCGGGTTGGACTCGATCCAACAGGCCGACCCAATCTCCTGAAGCCCAAATAGGCCCAAGGTTGAGGTCGTCAAAGCCAGGTCGCATGTGGCCTACTCCAAGCTTGAGCCATGAAATCATGCAAGCTCCCAGTCATGCATTCAACTAGGGGTGGGCATGGTGCGGTTTGGGCAGTTTAGGGGACATATAATTCACCAAACTGCACATGCAGTTTGGCATTAAATCAGACCACGCGATCTAATTTGGTGCCAAAAACCGCACCAGACCGCACCGCATTTTGCGATGCGGTCTGGTGTAGTTTCCGCGGTTTGGTGCTTCCTCAGCTACTTTATCTAGTACCTTATGAATTTTTAAGTAAAATAATAAAATCAATACTAACTACCAAACAAAATCTAAAATTATACCTACAAATGAAAACAAATTTTAGACATACACAACCAAGTAGTGATTATCTTGGAAGATTGCAATTTAGTCCTCATCACTGCATCATTGAACTGGAACCTTGATTAATAAACTAAGGGAATGTTTAATAATGCTTTTTGTTTTTGGTTTCTTGTTCTTGTTTTCATTTTTTTAAAATAAAACTAGGAAAACATTGCTTTCATTTTTATAATAATGCATTTTATATATTTTTAATTTTTTTAATTTTTTTTATTAACACACTACTTGGCTGGTTCGGTTTTAACCAAACTGAGAAATTCACAAACCGCATAGTTTGGGGATTTCTCAAACTAGACCGAACCGATCTCTCCAAAAAATCACGCGGTTTGGTGCAGACGATTTCCGTGGTTTATCGATTTTTTTGCCCACCCCTACATTCAGCTCACAGATCGACCATTTAGCTCGCAAGACAAAAAGGCCACGTAATAACTGGAGGCAAGGCCCACCTGCTTTATCTAGAGCAAACCACATCCCCAACAATGCGAAATCTATTCCCAATTTTGTGGAGCTGATAAGGACAAATTATCTCTGTGATATTATCCTGTTATATTTAAAAGTCATCAAAATTGTAAACACCCCACTCTATAAATATGGGTCAAAACACCATTGTATGGAGATAGGATCAATCACATACTGTTACGCTGCCGAAATTATTAGAGAACAACCGTGGAATAAGCATCGTCTTGTCCCAACCACATAAAAATTCTCTTACGTATTGTTTTTTATTTGTGCCGTTTGTTTCTTCCCTTCGTATTCGTGTTTATTTAATCAATGCGGGTTGACGGATCACAGTCGACCAATCCCAAACGTCTACATTTTGGCGCTAGAAGGAGGGCACCGCTCTGATCGATAGCAATGGAAAAAGGAAGAAACACAAGAAGTTCTGAAGTGGTGGTCAACCAACTTGAAGACTATGTTAGCCAACTGTCGGAAGTTCCGCCTATCGGGGGCATAGTCGTTACTGCTGCAACTGCTTCCATTCCCCTATTGGTTGGAACTGCCTCAAGCATCCCCTCCTGGGTTCCCGGTCAGTCTGTGACCCTTGTCCCAGGGATAGAGGTGATCTATACCTGGAAACAACGACATGAGGGATTAGAGAATACAGTCATGCAGCTCGCGGATGCAGTAAGGGCGTTAGCCTAAACACAGGTACAAGTTGTCCAAAATCAGGTGGAAGTAGCACCACCCAAAGATGTCCTACAACCTCCAGATGAAAGACCCATTCTGGACGAAAGGGAAGGTAGAGGAACATCGCGGCAGGCTAGATCTATGCATTCCTTGAACTCCCGGGCCAGGGGATCAGAGGAGCGGCGATCTCGAGGAAAAGAACTGGAGGCACATCCCACAAATCTGAGGGTGAAAGCAAATTGTAATAGAGATCGCTGTCAAGAGATTCATGAAGGGAGTCGGCGAGGTGGGGATCCACGTCCAAGGGAGAGTTCGACCAGGATTAGCCCAGGTCGCGCCACATATTGCAACTCGCCAAATCCTGGGAATAGGAGACGACATATGCCACGAGATTGTTATTCACTAGAGCGAGGTAGCGGATGGGAGAGGCGGTCTCCCCTCGAACAATCCGTGGATCAAAACCCAACCGTGGAGGAATTACTGCAAAGGGTCCAACAATTGGAAGCGCGACATAGAGCTCATGATTGGAGGAGAGACCGCAGCGAGAGGACCCCATTCTCCAGGAAAATCAAGTTGGAGCTTCTCCCTTGCAGATTCAAGGTCCCCAACATCCCTCAGTACAATGGAGATAGCTACCCATTGGTCCCTTAGGGTATGGCTACTCAAGAAAGGGGGTGAATTGAGTGATTAAAATATTTCTCAATTTTAATAAATATTCTCGATTAATGATTTTATTGAAAAATATATATTTGATAAATATAATAATTATATTTGAGATTAATAATAAATGTAAACCACAAAATATAACAAAAATAAATACAATGAGGCACAAGACAATTTATAGTAGTTTGATGTCTTCAAATACACTTATTCCATTCTCCCAATGTCTAACCACCCTTGAGGTTCCACTAAAATAATTTCACCAAGATTTCCACACTAACTCACCTTATAAACTAGATACACACCTAGATTATAATGAGTTTTAGACAACCACTACACCAAGGTTTTCTTCTTAACTTAACTTGAAAACTAGATTTACCTATATTTTAATGGTTCTAGGAAACCTATACAATCCACAATAGTAATCTAAATGTCACAAATAATTTGTCTACACTTGGACACGAATAAGCAATTAAGAACAAATTATACAGGGTAATAATATTTAAATAAATAAATAAATTTATAACCTCAAATAGAGAAGTTTGGATTTGTCGTAGAAGACTTGAAGAATTTTTCTCCTCTTGCCTTGTGGCTCTTCGGTGGATGTGCAATAATATTTTGAGAGCCTTGGATTGCTTGGATGCTTTGCTTGAGAGCGTTTGAGAGCTTTTGGGTGCTTTGGATATGCAATAGAAGTACTTGAATACTAAAAAAAATGAGTTTAGGGAGAATATTTATAAGCATTTTAGCCACTAAAGAAAGGGTTAATATGATATTTGAAATTCAAAAAATGTTTAAACTTTCTCAAACAATAAGAAAACACGTCTTACCTTTAATTCAAAATAAATTTATTTTTTGCATGAGAAATCAAGATTTAAAAATTCAAATATAAGCTTTTGAGACATAAATGATTAAAACAAAAAAACATGTCTAAAAGCAATTCTCTTTTAATTCAAAATAAATTTACTTTTTGTATGAGTAAGAGAAAATATGTCTAAAAACAATTATCCATTAATTCAAAATTTAAAAATTCAAATATAAGCTTTAGAGACATAAATGATTCAAACAAGAAAACATGTCTAAAATCAATTCTCTTTTAATTCAAAATAAATTTATTTTTTGCATGAGTAAGAGAAAATATTTATATCATAAAAATATTTTGTTAATCATTAAAACTTAATTAACATGAGCAAGTTGGCTAAACACGACCCATATGACCATCTGGATGCTTTCAACTTCTAAATGGATCTGCAGACCTCTAGCTCGTTGGTGAAGTGTCGAGTATTCCCCGCAACCCTGGGGACATATCTCGGACATGGTTAAGAAGTCTTCGTCCTTGCAGTATTTGTAGCTGGGATGAGTGTTAGAGGAGGTTCATTAACTAGTACAGATCACTCTGAAGGCAGCTCGCCCCAACATGTCACCTCGCTACGGTTTTCCAGCGATCCAGCGAATCCTTGAAGGACTACATAGAGAGGTTCAGCCGCGAGGTCAATAATGTTGAGAACCCATCAGACGAGAGTATTCTGACTGCAATATTTGTGGGACTTCAGAAAGATGAGAAGCTCTATGAGAGCATCTACAAATCTCCCGCAAGGGACCTGGGCGAGCTCTACGAATGAGCTGTAAAGGAAATTAGATGGGAAGAGACTTTTGGTTGGAAGAAGCGGGTAACCAAAAGGATGAAACCGGGATCTCTAACCAAAACAAGAAGATGGGCAATGGCGACAATGACAAAGGGGGCCAGGAGCGAAATTCCAATGATTAGGTCGCTAAGAAAGCAAGGAACGAGCAAGGAGGCGAGCAATCTCTGCGCCAAGGTCGTTATGAGAACTATAACATCCTGTCTGACACTCAAGATATGATCTTCGCTACTGAGAAGAGCCGGGAGGATTTTGGAAGGCCTAATCCCATAAGGACTCCCAATAGATTCAGAAATAAGGACAAGTTCTGTGCTTACCACAACGAGGAGGGGCACAACACCTCCGAATGTTGGGCATGGAAGGACACAATTGAGGAATTGATCAAGAGAGGTCACTTGCATGATTATGTGGTGAGACCAGAAAGCTAGCAACCCCAACAACCAGCTCAACCAGAGACTCGTCAAGCTCTAGAATAGGATTGAGCACCTGTAGTAAGTACTACTTTTACTATCCATGGTGGGCCTCGTATTGCAGAAACCTCTAATAGGTCACATGAAGGTGGTTGCCTATTAACAACGGGCTATGAGGTATTACAAACAGGAGGATTCAAGTTCGATGCTATGATGTTAGTGATCTCGGGTTAAGCCTTATTCTTCATAGAGCTCACAAGGCTAGCGACCGGACACTAGGCCCGAACTGCGAAGGCCCCTATATTATCAAAGAAAGCATGGGAAACAGAGCATATCACTTCACAAATATAGATGGGGCTGTTCTCCCACGTGCTTGGAATACGGAGCACCTCCATCCTCACTCCCAATGAGCGTAACTGATTCTCACTTATGTTGCAACTTTTTGTTACAATTAACTCTCGTAATTCTGATTGAAATTTATGAATTTTTCATTCTGTAAGCTTACTGCACTTTACTCTTATTCATATTCGATTGAATATCCTTAAAATTGGGGGTAGAGATACCATGGTTTGCGAGTTGGGGCCCATTCATCTTAGCCTTTGTGCTATGGTTTATAGCTTATCTAAGCATTCATCTTGGTCCTCCCCCAGGTCGTGGTTTGCGAGCTGAGACCTATTCATCTTGACTTAATGTCATGGTTTGACACCTACTGAGCAACCACTTCAATTAGTGATATCGAGGTAAGGGTTCACTAACTGGGGTCATTTCATCTTGATTCAAGTTATGGTTTGTGAGCTCCTAGGTGTGCCCTCTCAGCTCGTTAAAACCAAGTAAAAGCCATGGTATGTTAGCTGAGATCGCAACACGATCTACCTGGACATATAGCTTGGCGATGTAGATTAACTCTCGACAGAGCCATGGTATGTTAGCTGAGATAGCAGCACATCTACCTGGACATATAGCTTGGCGATGCAGATCAACTCTCGACAGAGCCATGCACGAGTTGGCATGATTTGAAGTGATTGGGCAGAAGTCAAAAAGGAAGATCGACAAATCGCATAGCCTGATTCAACCAGCATGCATCAGCTCTTAGTTTGCAGGTCGCACTAAGAGCTGGGGGGGTTAATGTTATATGTATTTTTTAATCGCATGAAACGGGTTGGACTCGATCCAACAGGCCGACCCAATCTCCTGAAGCCCAAATAGGCCCAAGGCTGAGGTCATCAGAGTCAGGTCACACGTCGCCTACTCTGAACTCAGGCCGCGGAATCATGCGAGCTCCCAGCAACACATTTAGCTCACAGATCGACTATTCAGCTCGCAAGACAAAAAGGCCGCGTAATAACAGGAGGTAAGACCCATTTGCCTTATTTGGAGCAAACCACATCCCCGACAATGTGAAATCTATTCTTGATTTTGTGGAGTTGATAAGGACAAATTATATCTGTGATATTATCCTTTTATATTTAGAAGTAATCAAAATTGTAAACACCCCACTCTATAAATAGGGGTCAAAACACCATTGTATGGAGATAGGATCAATCAGATACTATTACTCTACCGAAATTATCAGAGAACAGTCGTAGAGTAGGCATCGTTCTGGCCGAACCACGTAAAAATTCTCTTGCGTATCGTTTGTTATTTGTGTTGTTTGTTTCTTCTCTTCGTATTCGTGTTTATTTAATCAGTGCGGGTCGACGGATCACAGTCGACCAATTTCAAACGTTGACATAAACATTATTTACTTTTGTGGTTAGTGCTTGAATCCTTAAAAAGCACCGTGTAAGAGGTTCCAATTGAGCCTTATAAAAGTTGTGTATTTGGTTATTACTAAGCTTGTGAAAAATATAAGTTACAATTGCACTTGTAAAAAACTAAGATTATAGCTGAGTCTGCAATAGTTATAGTGATTTGTTAAATCCTTGATGGGGAGGCAAGGAGGTGGAGTAAGCTGGTTGGGTGGAATCATTATAAATTCTTTGTGTGCTGCATTGTTCATTTTTTTCTTTTATTTCAACACTTTCATTCTTCTTTCAGTAAGTGTTTTATGTGAGCAAAATTATTATCACTTTGAATACTCCTAGAAACAAATTTCAAAAACTCTAAAAGGATAAATCTTATTGTGTTAAATTTAGTTTATACATATCATTTTCTGTCAATATTATATTTTAAACCATTACCCTTCAAATGTTTGAAAAAGGCCAAAGTGTTTTATTCAAACACTCTTTAAAATCAAGAAAAGCTCTTGAAAACTTAATTCACCACTTTTTTGGGTGTCTATTATTTCATTCTAGTCTCTAGGAGACCTTCACCGTTTTGGTCGAGATTTCGTTTAATCGGGATTTTTCGTTTTAAGCCCATTTAATTATTTTAGTATTTTGGGCTTTTTTAATCATTTAACAGGCTTTCTCATGACACATCAAGCTTAAACGAGGGGAAGACACATGTACAGTTTGTATGTATAAGGGCAAAGACGTTAATGGCGATGCATCTGTAACTACCAGCAAGGCTTTTTTCAGATTATTCCGAGATAATTAGGGCGCTAAATCCTGTCAACTTAAAAGGCACTACATTATGTCTTTGTTCACTCGTAAGATTAATAATTTTAAGTTTTGCTAATAAAATTAATTTTTTTTATGTTGTTCCGAAAACCTATTATGTGATCCAAATCTGAACTGGGTGGGTAGGCATGTGATCAAAATGTAACATGAAAGTGTAATCACTAGCAAGAGAAGAAACCATTGCTAATCACCAGAAAGCACAGCAATATACAGCTGATGTTAAAGGTAGAAAGTTAGACAGAAACTGAGACACCTGGCACCAATGGAGAGAGCCCTCAATTCTCCCATTTGAATTGGCTCATTTCATTAAGGAATCTGCCAGCTTCTTCTTCTCTTCATGGATTCTCCATACTCGACTGTCGTGACGATCTGCTCGTGCAGCTTTTGATTACTGAATCTTTCAATGTTTTCGGTTGGATCTCCATGTTGTTCACCTGGGATTTCAAATTTGAATTGAGAGTTTGCAATAAGAACAGTTTTAATGGAGTGTTGACGGTCTCAACTCTTCGATTCAAGGCAGGGAATCCATGTCTGCAATCTTACCTCTACCCGGAGAATGTTCAAGACCTTGCCGTTAAATGCTGAGATATTAGCATCGATCACTTGAAGCCCGAGAGAATCCACAGCCTCCATCAACCGCAGGAACCCGCCCTGCTTCTTCTTGCACAAGCACTTGAGCAAGAAATCCCTTGCACCAATCTGGTTCACTTCCACTTGCACCTACCCAAGAGTCTATAACATTCATTGATGATTTCAATGCAAAAAATGACACAGTAACAATAATATATTAAACTTTTATCTCACTATATATAGGGTCAGATACACTAATTCTCTCACTAGTCATTTTTATTTGTAGGGTTCTCTTCTGTAACATCCCGTTACACAGTCAATGAAAATAACAATAACCATCTTATTTTAGACTTGTGAGCTTTTAATACCTCCATGTGTTTCTTCTCATCGACGCTAGACGGGTCTTTGTTTTGCATGGTGGCATTTGAGTTTCCGGTGCCTTGGTATGCACCTGCTTCTGGGATGTTCGGGTGACCATTCTTATTGTCAAACTCCTCTTTCGCCATTTCTCTGAGCTCATCAACGAGTTTCTTCTCCTCCTCCTGCAATTCCTCGATATATTCGATTGCATCTTTTAGTATTGAAGCTGTATCCATCTGTAGAAACTCAATAATAGAGTGATTAAAGTGCGTTAGCAATCGTAATAAGTGGCATACACGCAAAGTATAGCCAGGCAAACCTTGGTGATCTTGGGGACCAAAGCGCGTAGGGCAAAGTGCGCATTTCTAATCCGCTTCCTCCTGTTTCTCTCCGTAATCAGATTCTTCGATTGGTGCTGTTCCCTTTCTAGGCTCAGCCTCGACTTCAAATTCTCTCTCTCAACCAAATGATTAGGAGTACTTTCAACAAGAAAGCCAAACTCTTGCTTCACCGGCATATCCCTGCTACTAATGGGCCTTTTCAAGGTTGGATGTTTTCGAGTTGATTCACTCACTGAAACATTTGGAGAGGGATGGCCAGAGCATGAATCCATCGAGAAGTGTTCATTTGAAGGATTGGAACTGGCCGGTGATCCTTCAAGGACAGGATAGGCACCGGGTTGGGAAACCCGGGAATGAATTGGAAGCCCAGGAAAAAGATTCAGATACTGAAGGTGAGATAGCCGATTGTTCGAGTATTCAGCATCATGAGGCTGTGCATTGAGCCTCATTGCAGAGTGGTCCTGTGCACTTGTGGCTTTTTGGGCCATTGTGATTTTACACTGATCAGCGACAAGGTCTATTATCTTCTGATCTCTGGGAATCTAGAAAGAGATAGGAAAGAAAATTCATTCGATTCTTTCTTAGTTCAAAACAAGAAAAGCCAAATTCTAAATTAAAAACATACTCAAGTCTTACCTGTTTTGCAGCAAAGATCTCAATAAGACCCCCAACAACTGGGATCAGAACTCGGGTTCCAGTTGACTCCTGCAAGGAGAAAATGAAAATTCTTCAAGTCGTATCGATCAAAGATCAAACTATCTTGTAAAGAAACTCCTCCAGATCCCATAATCTTCTCATCTTTTGATCATAAATTTGATACAGTTACTACCAGTTAGCCACATGCATGTAAGCATCTTTGAAAATAGTCTACGAGTCAACAAAATAACCAAACAGTTGGTGTGCATTTGCTTCAGAGAGCACTCTCATTGGTTCTTACCAATCAAGAAATCGATCAAACTGGCTCAGAGTTTAAACAAACGTCATGAGATTTTGTATAAAAATTATGTGAGGATATCATTTTCACGGAAACAATAATGCCAGAAAGGGTAGAAAGATTCAAATACGCACATGGCATTGATTTGAAATCAATAATTCCTCGGTGCAGCTAAGCCACCTTGCTTCCATTGATATCACTGCCTCCCCATGAACCCTGCTTTTAAAACTCTGTAAATCAGTGTTTCTACACAATCACAAACAGAGATCAAGAGATAAACAAGACATAAAAATTTAAAATATATAGTTCAACACAACAAATGGATAATCTATTAAAAAACTGCGAAGTCCTCCTCCCACTATACGGTACTCTTTCCACAAACAAAATTAAAAATCATTCTACCCCTAAAATTCTATATAATTGGCCACTCACAAGTGACTCCAACGATCCTGAGTATTGGCCCAATTAATCAACAATTAAACCAGAAATAGCTGTTTATACGCGAACAATCTAACGTACGGTTATCTGCATGGAGGTTTTACCCGGAATACAAGGGAATAGAAGGAGGAAAGCGAGAAAGAGCCACACAAGCGCTCGTTTTTGCAGGATGTCTGGAGAACAAGTCCCTGCAAAGCGGAACCAGGCGGTCTTCTTCTTCCCTTGCCCTCTCCTCGTTCACCATGGAAGCAGATGGATGATCACCGTAACCACCATTACAGCAGCAGCCCATCCATTTGATAAACCTAAACGAGTAATCATCAAGAGATTGAAAACGAAATCACAATCACAACCAGAAACCAAAAGGAGGAAGGAGCAGTGCCTGGAAGGGTCATCGCCGAGCTGCCAAACGACGCAGTAGTCCCAGGCTCTGGACTGAACTAGGGGCCTCAGACGCTGCAGAGTTGTTTCCAGAGCTTTCATGGCTGGTGCTGCTGCTGCTTTGTCTCGAGCGCTTGGCTCTGTATACATTGCTGCTCTGCCACGCCGTACGTCCCGTTCTGTTGGACTGTGAAGAAAGCAATCCCTGCGTATCAAAGCCACGTTGGGAGATGAAAGCTATAACCAACTTTTGCAGAGGGAGTATCGTCTTCGGCAGTACCAAATCTGTGTCAGAAGAAGAAGAAGAAAGAAGAATATTGCAGTTACCCTTTCCCAGTTACCACTCCAAATTTGTGTGTAGAAACCAAAATGAGAAAATACAAATTTCACTATTAAAGTGGAATTTATAGTTTGCATGAAAATGGTGGCGGAATGGTTCAAAAGCATCCCTGATGAAAGCTACGGATAACTGCGCCACAACAGAGAGAGAGAGAGAGAGAGAGCGCTATTGATAATTCACTCAATTCAATTATGTGTGATGTGATGGCTCTTAACAGACAGAGGTGGTCTGTTGGTCGTGACGTGGGCATGCAGGAGGTGGGGCCCATGCTAGGACCTATGCCCTCCTCTGAAATTATTATTCGCATCGGACAAATATTGTGAATATAATATAGCATTCCATTAGGTTTTAATAAGTAAAAACCTTAAAATCACCTGTTAACTAATGAAAACAAAAAAAAAAAAAAAAAAAAAAATAATGAAGTCAAACGACATTTGGAGAGTAAGTTCCCTTCCCTGCCCGCTGCCCCTGCCCTTTCCCTCTCTCCTGTGGTTGTAAGCATGTATATATACATATGTATGTTTCTGTGTTGCATGTATGTACCATATGGTGTTAATGATTATAAGGTTTGTAACAAATAATTAATAGCATCATTGTGTGTGTGTATGTGGATGTTATTAGCAAAATGTCATGCCACGTTTAATGGTGTCATCACTAATAATGTAAAAAACTATTATTTGTATAAATAATTAGGTTATCAAAAGGATGATCAAAAGTGTTAAAATTCAAAAATATCCTCACCTAATTTGTTGTTATCGCCTTTTAATGAAAATCCCATCGGATTTCATAAAACAAACATAATAATTGATAATGAAGTTTAATTTATAAAGTCTGGTTCGATTATTAAATTTGTATATTTTATTAGTACATATAACACGATTTAATAATGTATTGTGAATATATTACAGAGATGCTGCTGTATTACATATTTGGTTTGAATATACTAATGATGTTTAAATCATAAGAGTCCTTTTTTTCATTAAAGAATATTTGGTTTAAATTGTAGTTATTATTTTTTATCGCAAACTCATCACCCTTGGCCCTACCATAGTGCACAACTTATATAATTAAGTCTACTACCACATATAAGTTCATATTTAAATTAAGATAATTAGATTCGATCCCTTAATTAGCCACTAATTGTGAATTACCACCAGAGTAATGTGGGTCCTTGCTTAATTGGGATTTTACATTATGTATCATACCTTATTCCGCAAAGTCTTACCCCTTGTTTAATTTTGCCAAGTCTTACCAGATGTCGGGTAATTCTTGTGGTCAAATATTTTTGGAATACTGCTCTTGCACGGCCCTTGTCGCTCGGCAGAGGAAGAATATTGTCGATATAAAATTTTATCCCATTACACATAATAAAAATTAAACTCACGATCCATCAATATATATTTGATATATCTGCCCAATCGCTCGATATATGACTTGACCACTTGTGATCAAATACTCTTCAATATGCCTATCGTGGATAATCTGCCCAAGCTTCATGTACAGAGCTCACTACTCCTCGAAAGGTGGCACTACAACAAAAATTATTTATTGAGGCATTTTTTTTAGGGCATTTTTTAGAAAGTGTCCTCTAAAATACTATTTTAAGGCACAATCTAAAAAAGTGCCCCAATACAATAATTTTAATGAGGCACAACAATTAAGTGCCCTATAAAATACCATTTTAAGGTACAATTTAAAGAAGTGCCCCAATAAAACAATTCTAATAAGGCAAGATAATGAAATGCCCTAATAGATAAATATAAGTGTCTTAATAGATAAATCTAATAGGGCAGAATTTTTGAAATATCCCATTAAAATAATTCTAACAAGACACTCTGATGAAGTGCCCTAATAGACAAATCTTAAGTGCCCAATAGAATAATTCTAATGAAACTTAAATATACTATAAAATAAATATAGGCACATATATTCATAAGATGATGTGTAGATTAGGTTGTCACACGTGTGCAAGAAGAAGGAAAGATTCAGGATTTGATCTAAGGGAGAAGTAAATTAGAATTAAGAGAAGGCCTATATGAAAAATAAATTTATAGTGATTTTTGAGGCATTTTTAAGTGTCGCAATAAACTTAAATTTATAGTTGTTTTTGAGACATTTATAAGTGTCTCAATACATTGTGGGGGCACAATTATACGGGACATTATTATTAGTGCCCTAATAGTTAAAATGTCCCAATAAAATATCTATTGAGGCATTTTTAAATGCCTCTTAATTTAAGATTTGTTGTAGTGTGGGTTCATCAATATCTACATCACATAGCCTCCATTAACAAAACACCCGTTCTATTGGTTAAATTTAAGTGATAACACGATGTGTAAATATGAACAGAATCTCACCTCAACTGAAAAACTTACGACTGATGATAGATGTAGGCCAAAACAGCCATCACCATCTGGCATTAAATAGGTAAAAATATATTTTAGGCCATTTATGTGAAAATTTTTATAATTTAAAAGTTTTTTTGATAAGGTTTTGTACTTTTTTTTTTCTCCGCTATACTCTCCTTTAGTTAAATATTAACCAAGTTAAATTAATTTAATTTAATTAGCTCTAATAAATGTAATTTAATCCAAATAAAAATAAAATTAAAAAACAAAAAGAATAGTTCACATAGAATAAATAATTTTAGCTAATTATTTTAAGTGAGATTTTAGTTTTTAAATACTTTTAGCTATAAGGTATATTAAACTGTTAAGGGGAGAAAGGACAAACATATAATACAAGGAGCAACACTTAGGTAGTGTTTTCTTCAAGTTTCATTTGTAAACTTTGAGTTTTGAATTTATTTTTAATTTTATTTTTTGAGTGTCTATTTTTAGATTGTTGAAAATATATATTTTTTATTATTTTAAAAAATTATTTATCAAAAACAAAAAATTAAAAAATATGTATATTATTAAATAATATATATTTTGAAATTGGTGAATCATGCAATATTTTTTTCTGATTACAAAAATAAAATACAAACAAAAAATAAAATAAGAATTTGAAGTTGAACTGTAACGCCCGTAAATAGCTATTAATTTAATTTTAGGGGTAATTGGATTTAAGAGAAATATCAAAATAATTTGTGGTGATTAAATAAAATTAAATTATGTGATTTTAAGGAAATAAGAAATTAAGATAATTAATTTTGTTATTTAGGAATTTCTGGAAAAAGAAAAAAATTAAAATAAATTAATTTGTGTGATTTTTAGAAAGTTCGGGCATTTCTGTAATTATTATAGGGGGTGTGTGTGTAATTTAAGGAAGTTCGGGGGTAGCTGGTGCGAATTGCGGAAAGGCCAAAAAGTCACCTTAAGTATAAGTTAAAACCTATATAGGGAGAAGGTTGGTGCGGGCGCGAGCGGTCGCGCGCGAGGGCTACCCGGCAGCGAATGCGGGATCGAATCCGCGGGCAGGCGCGCGAGGCTGAGGAATTATGGCTGATTTAATTCAGCCCTTGACGTCAAAACGACGTCGTTTCGGTGAGGCGGTGGCCTCCCCTAGCGACTGGCCACGCGCTGCCACGTGGCGCCCCTGCTCCGCTTACTTTTGGCCGAATTTTAAGCTAATTTCGGCGTCCTTTTTGCGTGCGAACAGTAAGGAAAATTGCAGAAAATGGCAGCGAGCTCGCGACGTAAATTTGAGAAATTTTGAGGCCAAAGATTGGATTAAATCTCGTTTAATCCCTGATTTAATTATCCAGGTATGTAGAGCAGCTAGTAATTAATATTCTCTGCGGTTGAAATTTTATTTAGAGCCCAATATTATTAATTTTGTCTATAATTGGAATATTGCAGTTTATATAACTTTGACCGCGTTTGATCAAATTGAGCCTAAGGCTATCTTCGGAAAGGCAAGTTCTTTATACCCTCATTGTCGATTCTTTCAATGTCAATTTATTTGACCTCCTTTCATTGGATTTGACTGTTAATAAATTATGAAATTTAAACGGTGTGATTAATAATTTAATTTATTAACCTGATTTCTAGAGTATTATTCGTTGATTACCTATGGGGGTTTGTATCACCCCCAAGCCTATGGGAATGATGTCGTACTCATCCGGGGCTAGGTTCTTAGCTGTCGGGTATTATTATTAGATTTTTGGTTATTTATTGGCTAGAGTGGTTAGGCAGTGAGGGCAAGGGTTAGCTGTACGGTGACAGTGTGATTGTTATACGGTCTATTTTAAGCAGTTAGATGGTCTCTCCTGTTCACTGACCGCTGACCGGTGTCAGGCACTGCTGACCTACTCTACCATTATGTGATTATAGCATGCCTGATTATTTTATTTTTGTTGCATGGTTTGGTATGCACATGGGTTCGGGCTGCATGATGGGATCATCATGATTTGGTTATGCTTGATCACGGACATTTTAGATTGGTCAGGTTGCATCCAGCACGGGCATATGCATTGCGTGTGATTTACAACGTGGGCAGAGCATGGCCTGATGCCTGGATGTATGGGCGCCTTGTATCACGTTGGTGCTCATTACGCCTTGCATTTTATATGCATTGCATGGTTATTGGTAGTTATTAGTTCTCGGACGGGAGTACCGTTCCGAGGGAGCCTTTGGCTCGGCTGTCGAGAGTACCGGCAGGGATACGGGTGACGGGAGTACCGACCCGGGACAGTGCGCACAGGTTTGTGGTGATTTATGTTGCCTTTCAGGGCAGCGACAGGTTGGTATGGGACTTGGGTGCCAGGTGTTTTATGTGGGCCCCAAGGACCAGTATATGTTTTATTATGCAGCACTGTTGCGTTGTTACGTCACATGACTTGTGTGTACATGTGGGTTTATATTTGGGGTGATCTCCTCTTCTGTTTCATTTACAGCCTTTTTTTTCATATAAACTTGCTGAGTCTTGCGACTCACCTTGCTTTCCATCATTCCAGGCAAGGGTAAAGCTAAAGTCAAGGGCGAGGACCGCGCCGCCTAGCAGCCAGCCGTGTCGGTAAAGTGTACAGTTTGCTGCCCCCGTCTTCTCTGATGTTTTGTTAGGAGTCCTGACTCTTATTTTTGACTGTGCCGGGTTGTCCCTCGTTTTTCCTACTTATTGGCACAGGGTTTGTATATATTTTCATATACTCCATGACCGCTGTTCCAGCGGGGTACTTGTAGGCGTGCATGTATATTGTTTTGCTTCTGCTATTGTATTTTTATATGTATGCATGCCAGGGTATTTTCGTCTTGTGTTTGTTTCTCTTCTCTTAGGTAGGCGCTCTCGTTCGGATAGACTGGGCGGTTGGGATATCCGGGCAGGGGTGCTTACATGAACAGTGTTACCGTAACTTCAACGAGAAAACATCAAAATGATCTGAAAGATGTAAACTATTTTCTATTTCAATTATAAATCAACATAAATTTTGACACAAAAATAAGATCTGCAAAATTCATATTACCACGCGATTAACGTCGGAAAAAATGGTATCACCAAACCTGGGAGTAATAAGAGCCATCAAAATAGTGAGTAAAGCTTCTCCAAGATCAGTAATGTCTACAAACCTCTTCTACTAATGACCTTAAGCAATGCAAGAGATATGGCCCATGTACTCACTTGTAGAGAAATTTTTGCAATTCGTGGTGGAAGAGGTGATCTGAGTAAGATGGGTCGTTGATGGTTAGCCCTTATGAGAAGTCGAGACGGATAACGTAGGCGAATGGCAAAGGGGAAGAAAAAATGACTGGCGAAGGCGAGGCGAGGCCGCGATTTGAATGGCGGTGGTGACTGGAAGGGGACGGCGATGGTCGTTCGATGGTGGATCTGGGTTGCTAGTTGTGATGAAAGGGAGCAAACAACGTCAGCGACGAAAAGTTGATGGAGGCTCGCGACGGTGGCGGGCGTGGTCAACGATCGAGCATTGAAGAGAAAAGAGAAAGAAAAGAAGAGATGAGTCAACCTGGATCTTGGAGAGAGAAGAGGAGAATAGTATTATTTTACGCGTTTTGGAGATTTCAGCATGTTTTCGTTAAAAATACTCAAAATAACTTTTTATTATTTTGAGTTTTCTTTACAAATTTTTTTATTATTTTAAAAAAAAGGTAAGTAAACAGGCTTTTATTATTTTGAAATATTAGAAATAGCCAAAAAAACACTAAAGAGAATAGAGCCTTACTTTTTGCCCACATGGCATGATAGTTGAAGTTGATTTTTTTTTTTATTTATTCTTGTTCCTTAAAACAATTGTAGGGTTTTAGCATTAAAATAATTTTAATGATAAATTTGACCATTAACAAATACAAAATAATACAAAACCATATGTTACATTATTAATAATACATTAGACAACTACAAATTTCAAAACACAAGTTTTCTTATCCTTTTTTTCTTAATTGACGTATGAAGTATATGTGTTAAAATCACCCTACAAAAAGAAGCTCACAAGAGAGGGAAAGGAGAAATTAAAGTAGAGAGAGGTGCAAATAAAGCAATATATAAAATGCCATGTATGGCTCTGGCTCCTCGCATGCCATTGACGAAGGCCACCAATTCATTGGTTGAACTTTTGCCGATGGCACACGGCCGGGGAACCAGACATATATATCCAGTACGTACCATTAATTGCATCTCATGCATGCATATCATATTCTTTTTTGGAGATGTGAACAACCCTAGCTAGCTAGCTAGCTTAATGCGCCTTTCAATCACCAAGCTTTGCCTAGCTAAAATGGTAGCACCAAATTAAGCTTTGAAACATATATGGAAGACGATGTATAGTATTCGTTATGGTTCCTACAAAGAAGAAGAACCTATGAAGGGTGAAAAGCAGTTCGTAGTAACATATAGAGAGAGGTATTTATAAAAGAAAAGCGTACAAGTAATATTAAGAGAAAAAGTTCTACACTTATTTCTTTTTTGGGTTTTCCTCTTTGCTCCGTACTTAGAGTCAACTAAAAAGCTCAAAATTGGCTCCCACGGACATGGCTGATCAGTTGTAAAGTACCGTTGTAAAATATATTAATTTAATTATTAAGAAATAAAATTAAAAATAAATTTTGTTAATTTATAAAAAATATATAAATTTTGATCATTTATACAAATAAATTTAAAAAAATATGCTAACTCTTCTTTTTATTTTTTAATTAGTTAATTTATTTTTAATTTATTCCATTATTCTTGGGGGTCAAATTGTAATTATGGAAACTTGAGTTTATAGATCCAAGTGTAATTCTGAAAAATAGTGATTCGATTACTATATAATTAATATGCATAGTTATATGATAAGGAGGCTTTGCAGATCGATTGGCTTCACGTGCGTGCGTACGGGACGTCCTGCGATCAAAATTGGGAAAGGCACTTGGTGAGCAGATGTGTGGCCATATGGCACGCAGGGTAGCCAAGCGAGCGGCTGTGCGCGGGTTGCTTGCGAGCCATGCCTGGGGGTAGGTGCGGAGGCGGGCGCGTAGCATGGCAGCTAGGTGAGTGGTCGCGACCGATAGCCTTGCACACGCGCTTGTGGCTGTAGCTGATACCCTTGCGTGCTCGTCGGAACAACGATGGTTTTTTAAAATCATAGCTAAAATCATTTAAATTGAGAACTGCTACTAAATGTTACCAACCGTCGCTAAATAATAGTTTTTGTCACGGTGTAACGTCGCAAAAAATATAACTTTGTGGCAATTACTCCAACGGTTGCTGAAAATCGTCGCAAAATACTTCACGACAGCTGTATCTGCAGCGATTTTCAAAATCGTCGCAAAATGACGAAGAAAACTGACACTAAAATCTAATTTTTTTGTAGTGAACTAAGCAATACTTGATTGAAACATTTATAAGTTTTAAAAGTATATTAGTATATTTGGCTACTTTGCCTTCAAAAGCTTCATAAATACATATACTTAGTTGAATAAAAGGCTTTTATATTTAACCAAACTTTCAAAATATTTTCTCAAACATTTAACATCAAACATGATTAATATAAAACTATATTTTGCTGTTTGAGAATATATAAGGATACATGAGCATAAAGTTCTCCAATTTAAAGAAAAATATATTTATAAGCTTCATATTCTTTCTTCAACCAAAAATCAATACTTAGTTATTTTGAAAGATATACATAACTATATGAGTATGAGGTTTTTTAATATACATATATAAAAGGATTTATATAAAATATTTTGGAAATCAACAAACCAAATTTATTGAAAATATATTTTTTAAGATTATTTTTGTCATAAATCAAAATATAAATATCTCAACATAGGGATACCCATATATTTGAGTAGGCAACTCTTGCCTTCCACATCTCATATGGGGTTCGATCTTTGGCTCCCATGCCATCTAATCCGTAACAATATAGTGGTTTCTAGGACAATAACATAGTTAGATTTGACCTACCGCCTCAGTCAATGATCCACTTGAACAGTTTTTACCGCAACACTATGGTGGTTTCTAGGCCATATATGTGTGGGTACACTAACAATATCTCATCCCTTGGGCATTGGTCTACTCTCATGAAATGTAGCCTCCCACATTTGGTTAGCTAGAGTCCCAACTGAGTGACGATCATCTACGACGATGGAGGGTCACGATAAATCTTATTTATCGTTTTAATCTAATATTAGGTTTACACAATTATGGGAGATTTAGTCCGAAATTTTCTATGGATTTTTGAGGAAAAGAAAATGGATCAGGTGTGGACTAAGCTATAATATTTCCTCTAAGAATCAAGGCTTTGGGCTATTTTGTGAAACTAAAATCGAGACCCAAAGTATTTTAAAATGAAGGTAAATTCGGCCTTTTCGCAAGGTGGCCGTAAGTTTCAAGTTGTTGAGTGAGATGCCAGCGTCGTTTTTAGGGGTTCTGGGTATGTCGTCGTTGGCTCGTTTTGGTCTAAGCTAAAGAAGGATGACGCTCACTTAGGGTTTTGGATTTTTTCGATGGGTTTCTTTAGGTATTTTGTTTCCGAATCCTTGAGTGGAGCAAAGGGAATGACAAAACCTAGTGTCAATCTAGGGCGTTTCTCATTGAAATATAGTTCATCCATTCATTAATGGCCTTGATGGGTGAGCAATCTGATCGATTATTCATCAGTAGTACCCGTGGTAAGAGCGGGGTGTCACAAGCACCCACTTATCTTCCTTTTATATCTCATACAGAATGATATGAGACTCACCAACCTTATCTTTTAGTATCTTATACTAAATAAGGAGAAAGATGATGTGTTGACCTTTGCAAGTTGCTAATATCTAGGTTAGGAATTCTATGGTCAGGAACATATTTATAGTATAACGAACTGTGGATTATCCGTCACGCATATTCTTAACATTTAAGAATGGTATCAACTTCTTATTATACTGCACTATAAAAAATTCAGCATTTAATGACGAAAAATTCCGTCGCTAAATGTTAAATTTCCATCGCTAAATTATTTAGCGACGAACAGGTTCTGTCACTAAAATTGGTGTCGCTAAATCTTAGCGATGGAATCAGTGATTTAAATTCTATCGTCCATCGCTAATCAACGACAGAATAGAATTCCGTCATTGAATTTAGTGCGCTCGCAAAATCAAACATCATGGCCTCCTTACACGTGTGCCCCTCCCTCCTCTTGTGCACCATGTGGTCTTATTGGGATATTACTCTCAACTATTATCGCAAAACCAAGTTCCACGCGCAAGGCAACTGATTTGGAAGCCTCTTTGTTCATTGATGTACATAAAATATATTTATATTATTCCCTTCCAAACTTTTCAAAATTATATTTACACTCCAAAATTTCTCAAACTTATTTAATGATATTAATTTTAATATTAATGTTAGTAGAGGGAAAAAAATATTAATTTTAATTTTATTTCATTATTAATTCAAATAAAAGTTTATAAATTATTATATTAGCAGTGAAAAATTATGTTCTTATTTTGATTTTAATTTGTAATATGTTTAAAAAAATATTAATTTAATTTTTGCTAATATTAATGTTAGTAAAAATTATTATGATATGTTTAAAAGTAATTTTTAGTTATTTTAGAGTATCATAAAAGTTATATTTATATTTGTTTAAATAATTTAATTTTTTTAATTATTTAGCGAAAGAATATTTCGTCCCTAAATAATCTTAATTTTAATTAAATTTTGTAACTATTTAGCGACGGAATTTTATATCGCTAAATAAATTTAATTTTTTTTATTTTTTAGTGACGGTGTGACCCCATCGTTAAATTTTACATTTTTATTTACTTTTTTAATATTTTTTTGCAATAGGGTCACACTAAATTTTAATTTTTTTTTATTTTTTAGCGACAGGTGTAACCCTGTTACTAAATTTTAATTTTTCATTTTTTAGCGACAGGTGTGACCCTGTCACTAAATTTTATATTTTGTATTTTTGTATTTTTTGTTTTTAGAGATGGGTGTGACCTCGTAGTTAAATTTTAATTTTTTATTTAATTTATTTTTATTTTTTAGAAATGGATGTGACTCTGTCACTAAATTTTAATTTTTTATTTAATTTATTTTTATTTTTTAGGGTCGAGTGTGACCCCGTCGTTAAATTTTAATTTTTTATTTAATTTATTTTTTTAGTGACGGGTGTAATCCTGTCGTTAAATTTTAATTTTTATTTAACTTTTTTTTATTTTTTAGTGACGAGGTGACCCCGTCGCTAAATTTTACATTTTGTATTTTTTTATTTTTTATTTTTAGCGATGGATGTGACCTCGTAGCTAAATTTTAATTTTTTATTTAATTTATTTTTATTTTTTAAGGTCGAGTGTGACCTCGTCGTTAAATTTTAATTTTTTATTTAATTTATTTTTTTAATGACTGGTGTAATCCTGGCGCTAAATTTTAGATTTTTATTTAATTCTTTTTATTTTTTAGATACGAGGTGACAGCGTAGCTAAATTTTATATTTTTCATTTTTTTATTTTTTATTTTTTAGAGACAGATGTGATCTTGATGCTAAATTTTATACTTTTTATTTTTTAGCGACGGGGTAACCCTTTGCTAAATTTTATTTTTTTAGTTAATTTTTTAGCAACGGGTGTGAGTCTATCACTAAATTTTAATTTTTTATTTAATTTTTTTTATTTTTTAGCGATAGGTGTTACCCCGTCGCTAAATTTTATATTTTATATTTTTTTATTTTTTATGACCCCATCGCTAAATTTTAATTTTTTATTTAATTATTTTTAGCGACAGGATTTTCATCGCTAAATTAAAAAAATATTTAAAAATATTAGCGACGAAATTTTCGTCGCTATCTGTCGCTTATTAGTAATAGAATAATTCTGTCACTAAATTTTATTGTTAAAAATTATTTTTCTTGTAATGCTAAAGGATATACATACATATATTTAATTTAAATTATATTACAATTTAAATAAAATATAAACTTATCATTAAATAGAATTTAAAGAGTTACAAGATTAAGTCTCATTGTCTCATTAGAACTGGTCTTAAGAGATTATATGTAACATAAGAAAGATTCAATCAATTTCAAGGAGGAAACAGTTAATTGGTTTACACAAAATCAGGAAGGATCGATCGACCGATTCAATCAAGGTCCAGTCGACCGCCTCCAAATTGCATATAAACTCGCCATTAATTTCAACTTTTTGTAAATTGCATATAAACTCGCCATTAATTATTAATAGCCCCCGTTAACTCTTAATGACATGCTTGTTAATTCTTAACTATCGCTCCCATTAATTAAACCCATTCCCTTAACTCTTTATGAAGTCATCATTAACTCTTAATGATGCTCAAAAATTAATTACAACATTACATCACTAATCTACCACTATATTTGGATGTGTGTGTGACCTTCTAGTCTCACCACTGAGTAACAATTAGGACATGTCAAACACTTTGATGTTGATTAATCACTTTAATCTACGAGAATCTCTCAATCTCCTCGATATACTCTGAGAGGTATTGAGTGACAACTAGAATTATGTCAGAATGATTCTATCAGTAATGATAGTCATACTTCAAGTGAGCTTATTAGGGCTTCTGATTCCTACATACTATAATCCCTCCATCGACTAATATGCCGATCGAGTGAGAGTCATGAACTTATCAAACTCACAGAACTCGATAGCTATGCTAAGATATAGCATGGTGTGATTGAGATGACACTTTAGAATTCTTTTCGACATTGGAAACTCTTTTCCTATCATGTGCACTCTGGCCAGGGGTTTAAACAATCACAAGTTATAATTGATCTCATAGGATGTTCGCCTCACCACAAAGGTCAATGAATCCCATTAGCAATCACATGTCTGCATATGTTACTGTATAGAAATGGCACAGAGGACATTCCCACCTCGATTTACGAGCAGTTTTGCGCTACAAAAAATCTCTAACACTAAGATACAAGACAATTATGTTATCTCTGGTCTAAGGACCAATAACACAATCGAAGCCAACAACTGATCATTAATCCTCTCAGCCTTAAGATCTGTTACTTATGTTTCATTCAGTAGATGTTTAACTATAACATCTATCCACATGTTTGCTATTTTCATCTCATGAAATATGATATGTGACTCACTATCCTTTATTATTAGTATCTCATACTAATCAAATGTAACAACCCATGTGTCAGTTTATAATCGATTAGTCATATTCCCTTTCTAAGAAATCTAAAGACTGAGAATCATTTCAAGAAATCCTAAATGCAAGGGTCTTTGTCACATATTCTTAATATTTAATAATAAGACCTTTATTAGGAAATCTAGGGAATCATTCATATACAAATTGGAGAGTTATAAATAAGGATATGACCTAAAAATATGAAAACATATTTTATTAAGTTTGTAAGATGTACATCATTAGTCTCAATTTATATTTGCTAGACGTAATCTAAATCTAGTAGTAGAGAACTAATTAACTCTAACCGTTTGGTCTTTACGCATTAGGTATATGCCAAACTGATTGTAGTGCAAGTGGGAGATTGTTAGTGTATGCCCTACAACTTAAGTATTAAGTTGTATTTGATACACTAAGATATGATATTATTAGTGTATAACCTACAACTTAAGTGTTAAGTTGTACATGATACATTAATGTTTGATATATTATGAGTAATATATCTATTTGTTTTATGTTCATGATATTCAATTGACACTTCATTGTTTTTTATATTTAATTATATAGGATGCCTAAAGACAAAGTCTTTAGGGATACTTTGTGTAGAAAAGAATTAAAATGTGACTTAAGTCTTTCACTACAAGAAAATAGCAATTTAGAGACGGATTTAGAGACGAAAAAAATCTGTCTCAAATTAGAGACAAAAAAAATTCGTCCCAAATTAAAGATGAATTTTTAGCCTCCCTAAATCCGTCTCACATTAGAGACAGATTTAGAGTCGAAAAAAATCCATCTCTAATTAGAGACGGATTTTCCCTCTAAAATTTTAAAATATTAATTTATAAAATATAAAATTTTCATCTATAGATATAGAAATTAAATATATTTATTTAAACTCTAAATATATAAATTAATATATTTCATGTGCATAAAATATAAAATAAAGTATATATACATGTAAACTGAATATATAAAAATTTATAAAATATAATATATATTAAATATATAATAATTAATTATTTGTAATATTTATTAAATGTATACAAATTGAAAAAAAGGGAGATGAGAGAGAGAAAGGGGCACTTTCGTATTTTACATACCGAGTAATTAGTATATGAATTATATTTTATTTAATGTGAAAAAGTATACTAAAATTTTGATTAAATTATATTAAAATTATATTTTATTTTATCTAACATAATCATAATGTACATTTCTTTAATATATAAGAATCTCTCTCTATATATATAGTATACATCAAACATGACTTTGATTAATAATATATTTAGTATTATCTTTGTGAAATATTAATTCATTCAATAGTATAAGTAGTATACTATTCGGTACTTAATTAATTTATCTACATTGTGCTTGATTAATCAATAAATATATGAATTAACTTAAATTCATATGGTCGAGACATGAAATTTAAAAATATAATATAAATTTATTTTAATATAAATGAGTTAAAATTATTTTTTGAAATTGAATAAAAATATGAATCAAATTATACATTAAAGTTAATATTTCATCATCTTATAAAGTGATACATATATGATCCTAGTATAACACATTAATTAATCATAAGAGTCGTATATAAATAATATAAAAATGTATAGATAATACAAAAAAAAAGTAAATATAAAATTAAATATATGTATATATATAAATGTTAACTTCAATAAAATTTTTAAATTAAAATATATATTAAATATATAATAATTTACTATTGATACTGTACTCGTTTTCTTTTATTGTTACAATTTTGATTGTTTCAATTGTAATTACAATTCATTTAATAATCTTATGAGTCGATGAAATAAAAAAACTATATGATCATAAAAGAGATAGTTATTTTTTTTTTGTATAATAGAATTATAATTAATTATTTGTTAGATTTATTTGGATTATAACATAAATATGTTTTTTCTTTCCTCTGAATTAGCACCTAGAATAGAAATATCGAAAGTCCCGCACTTATCCGATTAAGTCTCTGGTGACCTTCTAGGTTACCCGAAAGTTCTTAAATATCTCATCCCTTGTAACTTTAGAGCGATTGGGCTAGCCTATTAACACTCAAAATATAACACTTTAATTAATCATAAAGTTATATGTAAATAATATAAAATGTAAAGATAATACAGAAAAATGTTAAATATAAAATGTATAATATAAAATTAAATATATATATAATCAAAAATTAATTTTGAAAAATATTTTAAATTAATATATATATTAAATGTATAATAATTTACTATTCATATTGTACTCATTGCTTCTATTTTTAAACTATATAAATACACTTTGAGTTTTGTGATAACATTTTGAATTTAGATTAACAATATATATATATCAAACATAACATAAATACACTTTAAAACTACTTTTAACTTAAATTAATAATTTGTATATTTTAGTGGTTAAAATTTAAAATTAAAACTCTACATTTCTATTTTTAAACATAACATAAATATATTTTTTTTCTTTTTCATAATTTATGCATCAGACTCTTCGTTTTTTTTTTTTGTTGATAATCGCTTCACCTCTTTGTATAATAGTCATATACATTTTTAAATAAATATTATTTTGAAGCAATAATTTAAATTATTTTACTATCATAAATTATAATATAAATTATTTTAATATTTGAAATAATTTAAATTATTTGATCACTTTCCATAATCATAAATTATTTTATTTTTATCATAATCATAATTATTAATATTATTTTAATTTTTATTTAACAACTTTATATTTTAACCAACAAAATAAAAAAAAAACAAAAATAAGGGCGAGATATGCCAAAAATGAAGGCGGGATATGCCCCGCCTATTTCCCTTGCAAATCATCAACCCTCCCTTATCCCTCTCTCTTTCTCCTCCCCCTCTCTCGTCTCTCTCTCTCTCTCTATTCATCGCCGACGCAGCCGTCGTCCACCGCCAACGCCTCTCTCTCTCTCTCTCATTCCTCCCTCTTTCTGTCTCTCGTTCTTGCCACAACCGTCCTGTCCTTCATTGCTTAGTGCATGACCGCCCCTCTCATTCTCGCCATTGGTCTCTCACTCTCGCCATCCATCCGGTCCTCCATCTCGCTATAGATCTGCCTGTCGAGAGCGCGCCGTCGATCTTGCTGTCTTGGTGGCTGTCGTTGGGTCTTTCTGGTGAGGTGCCCCTGTCGCTCACTCTCGCTCTTATCATCAGTAGGTATCTCCGGTGAGGCTGCTTTTTTGTTTTGATTTGTTGATTTTTGTTGGGATTGACACTGGTTTGCTGTAAAATGGGCTAATATTGACTGATCGAGTGTAATTTTTTGGTTTTTGCCTCTATTATTTTACACTAGCTAGTGACTTTAGTCGTAACCATTTTCAATATAGAAATAAGAATATAAAGTGGCTCTTAGGAAGTATCGTAAAGTTTTGCGCTACCTGGATGTATGCTGGGAGAAGGATGAAATTGATGAAGGTGAGCCATTTAGTTTGTGTAACACCTCGCTTTTCTTGGGCGCGTGATAACTTGGGACAATTCTGGGACAATAAATTTTTTTCCTTTCAAACTAATCCTAAACCACATCATTCCTCGAATCCGTCCCAGAATTCTCATACTTATTTCGAAAGAGAATCATCATATACATCTATTGCGGAAGCAAGGATTGAACCTGATATTTTAACATTAATTGAAATTCAGATCTTACATCATCACTCCTCAATGTAACTTAATACAAAACATAAGTTCTCAACTAACATCAACCTTAATAAGGTTATACATCCTCATGCTTTCAAAACGTTCAGAATTTAAAGTAGCAGAACTTAAATACATGGGCTACATAATATACATTTCATTCCTCATGCACTCTGCTAAGTGCCATTTCATGTCTCGTTCATCCTCGTATTTGCTACAATCTCCATCTGAAATGTTTGAATATTCTAGGGGCGAAGCCCAAGTTAGATGATAAATCATCTAAATAAGGGTACAAAAACATATTTCGTGCATGAATACAATGTTTTACTTCTTCGTAGGGGTTAACTGCACCCTTTCATGCTACTCACCATTTTTATAGCCACCTCTTTCAAAGTCGGGGTGTATGGGGGCACCCTTGGTAAAGCAATAGTGCCAGTTCGTACTGCCTATGACCACAATGCGCGTGATCAATAATATCAACGTGTATTTATACATTTTATAGTTATGTATGCAGTCTACGTGATGAATACATATCAGAGTATGTTAATATGATGAAAGCATTCCCAAGGATCAGGGTTTGAAACATAAATCACCTACAAACCAATTATTTTCCATAAAACTAAATCTAGTTGAGAAGTACCACTTACTTTTCACAAATTAAGCTGCCTCGATAAGTGTATCGACCTCGAACAACTTGCCAGACGAGCTATTCCCAATCCTCGGGCCTCAAGGGTTCCTAAAATATTAAATTTATTCCAGAATATCAATTTCCTATTTTCCTCATAATTCTCATAATTTCCATAATTTCTTCTTATTTTCTAAGTCTTATATCTTCAAAATTCACAATAAATATCTAAATCCTCATTTAACCCAATCTTTCTTCACTAATATTCCTAAAATAGCATTTCTAGACTTATAAAATTTTCTTATAATTTTTCAGATTAAATTCCTATTTTTCCCTATTTTCCATAATAACAAAATCACAAAATAAATAATTATTTTAACACTTTCCAGGAATTTTTTCTCAAAATAAAACATAAATTAAATTCTAGATTTTCTGGAATTTTTCCCAGATTTTTTAAAATTTCTTCATTTTTTTTTTCTTTTCTTTTCTTTATTTCCTACCTAGCGCGCGCGTGCAGCCCACGCGGTACCTCCCCACGCGCCTGACCCAGCTGGGTTGTCTTCTCCGGCGGTTGCTTCGCCGCCGGCAACCCCCCCCCCCCCCGAGCTTCCGAGCTTCGAAATAGGCTTCCAATCCCCTTAAATTCGACATTCTGACTCGAATATAGCTTTAGAATTTAGAAAACACAACAAAAAACACCTCAAATCGGTGCTTGAAGTCTCAGCTCCGGCGAAGGCGCGATTTTCCAGTGAGGCTTCGTTTCCTTGCTTCTTCTACTCTGTTAGCCACCAAACTCTCCAGATTTCTCGCCCACGACTCAAGGACCAAAACCTCACTCACAAATATCTCAAACACTACCCTAATCACCCGATTCTTGAAGTAAATTTTTTTGATGAAATGGGTTGCTCGAACACGGCTATTTATAGCCCAAATCGGCCATGAGTTGTCCCATCAAGGGAACTCTCACACCCTAAGAGCCATACCGATGGCCATTTCGGCCTTAACCTCCCCCCTTGCTCTCTGATTTAGTGTTGTAGGTGCGGCCAGAGCATGGCCATTGTGCCTACTCTGATTTGATTTTTTTTATTTTTTTATATATATACCAATTTATATACTAATTTTTGCAAGAAAATTCTAATTTTTAATACAAAATCTTTATCTCATTTCTGATATTTTTTACAATAACTATGTTTAAACTATATATTTTATACAATATAAATAAATTTATACTTACCTAACTCTATTAAATCTACTGATAAATACTAAAATTCTAATAATTTTATCATGGCCCATATACCAGAAATTATGCTTATTTATTCACGTCTCAGGGTATTACAATTTGCCCAATATTTCTCTGTTTGATTGTAGTAACTAGGAATGGCACTTGTCAAAAAACCATAAAAGTAACTAGAAATGGTAATGTTACCATGTGGCTGAGATTATCATTGTTTTGTATAGAGAAAAGCTCATGCTTTAGGAAGACAAAGTCTCAGATTTTTATAAATAGCTCTGTAAGTATTTGATTTTCTTTTTCTAGTTGATGGAGCTACTAATTTTTTTATCAGAATTTTCACTATGAGTTTAGTCATAGCTCTGTAAGTATTTGACTTGCTTATTTGCAAAATAATATTGTAATAGTGGATTGTTAACGTTCAATTTTGCATATTGTATTTCTGCAATATATTAAGTTGGTTTTCCTCAGTTTATTTATTCTATACTACATGTATATATTTATCTGGTATTATCTTTTTCTTCCTACTTGTAGTTATAATAAGACTTCAGGGAGTGGGATCAATAATGCCTACAAGACCCTCTATTGAAGCTAGCCCATAATTTTACGACACTGATTTCCAAACCTTTTGCAGATACTTCCATTTCTAAATGAGATAGACTATGTTTATATTTAGTTTGTGCGAAACAAATTGTAATATTTGTCAATTGAACCTATGAAGTACATATATCTTTCTTTTTTTCACCTGATAAGCAAGTGCATGGATCCTATTCTTCTGAATGTATGTTCTCTAGGAATCAAGTTATACGTTTTATTTGTTTTGCTTTTATATTGCTAGTGTTTTGGGCACTTTGGATCTAACCCCAATGCCGCTTCAACTTGGGGTGATATGGAAAAATTTAGACCTATCACTATTTAGGTTCTTCAATTTAAAGGACTGAAGCATATAGAAATATTACTTTGTTCATGCAGAGGTATATCTGAATTTGATGACATCATATCCGTCAGCTGATATTCAAATGGTGGATGTTTGAAATTTTCTATGTACTCATTTTCTTCTATATCCGAAAATATGAAATTGCATGACTAATGATTTTCTAGTTTTTGTTTTTCCACATTTTGGGGCTAGGGCATTTCTTCCTTAGTTGTTCTGCATGTTGATCCTTATTTCTTGTCCTTCTAAGTTCTTTCTAATAGGGTGCAACAATTGATTTCTATTTACACAACTTGTACATGATTGCTATCTTCAATGTGATTGAAGATTTATGAATATGAAAAGCCCTGTAGAAGTGTCTGTTTCATTTTGGTACCCTCAAATTTAAAAGTAAGGCTGGTTAGTTTACTTTCAACCAGCATTATGATTGCTATCTTGCGTACAATTACCTCAAGGGAGCTACATGCACTAGTGCTGGAAATATTTATTTTCACTGATATATTATTTGATTAGTTGTGCTTTTCAGTTCTTTCAATCATGTTACCCAATTTTGTGTAATTGTTTGAAAATGACTTTCATTTGGGAAGCAAGGTGATATTCTTTTGAAATAATTGTTTTATTGTTAGGAAATCTATCATCTAATTGAATACAGTTGAACATGATCCTTATGTGAGTATACATTAGTTGTGTGTTATTATATCTTATTATGCTTTAATAGCCTTATTAATAATACAATTTATTCCATTCATCCATGATGATTGCAGACTAACTTTTAGACACGGCAACATGATGCATCATCCCAAGTATCGGTAGTTGGCACATCGGAAGGTAGTGATGCTGGCCAGCTCTCGCAGCCAGCTATTGATGAGACATCATTACAGTTGGAGGTTGCAGGCATGAAGAAAAAGGGTCGATTGGATGGGGTAAGAAGTGCATGTCATCCCTGGTTCCTATCATGTACCATCACCGTCAGCCCTGCCGTCGATTTCTTTGGCAGACCAGATTCAAGAATCTGTTAAGATAGCTATGGAACACATTCACCAACGCTTGTTAGCCCTAGAAAGTAGATTGTAGGATAATTTTGATGGTTTACGTTTTGATGATGAAAAATATCATTTGATTTTGATCCCTAAGTTATGAGTCAAGTTTATGATTTTCAGCCAAAATCAATTTCAAGTAGTGCGTTGTTAAAATGAAAACCAAAATGATTTATGATTTTCTATATTAATTGGAGATTTGCAAAGTCAAGTATTTAGTCTTAAAAGAATATCCTAAAATGTTTTTCAAAATAGCTTTGAAGTTGTTGGTCAACATAGAGCTAAAATTGTTCTAAGGCAAAAGACCAACTAGAACATAAATGTGTTTCATGAAAAGCCAATCTTAAATATGAAAAATCATTTATGTTAATCTCATATTTCAAAATAAGTTTTTCATATTTTGAAACATGCATGAAAGGTTTTGGCTTGAAATTTAAATGTCTGAAAAATCTTTTAGTTTATGCATCATGTTTCAAAACTCCTTTCTGATAAGATTTCAATATTTTTCTAAGTCTGGAATGTTAGCACCTTATAAGGAGACATATAAGAAAATGTTTTCTTTTTAAAAAACTAACTCCTGGTATTTCAATAACTAACATTTATTAGTAATAAAATGATTTTTAACAAATTTTTCAAGAAATAGAAAGTGTATATTATGGAGGGGGTAAAATCGTAAAATCCTAAGTTTGTACTAAAACCCAAATTTTACATTTTTATTGTTATAGATTTTGATTTTCTAGATATTTTTATTGAATCCAAATGAGGGATATTTTCTTATTTACATTTATGTATTAAAGTAAATGGAAGGTAAAATATAAATAAAATAAAATTAGGACATTTACTTAAACTAAAGAAATGTAAATATGTTGTGGATTATGTTGTGGATTGTATCATCAAAGCAGTGAATTTTTATCTTGGCAAACTATCAACAGTTTGTTTCAAGATGTCGACAGTTTCAAACATTGCTCTCTGTATCTAAATGTCGACAGTTCTTGTATCAAAAATGTCGACAGTTCCTGCATAAAAAATGTCGATAGTTCTTCATCAAATGTCGACAGTTTATGTCCCAGACAACTTCCAACGGCTAGATTCTCCATTGTTCAAGTCTCCAACAACTATATTTTTGAATGAACTTGAGATTCTTTATAAACACAAGCCAAATGGGTGATTTAAACCAACCAAGAGATTACATTACAAGCTCCTAAGTGCCAAGATCATTGTTGTGCTTCATTAGTAAATTTGTTCTCTTTTCAAGGCTTTGTATTCATTATGTTAAATTCATTATCGAGCCTTGTCTTTATTTTGAGAGAATTTGTAACTGAGAATATTATTTCTCAGATCCTCTCTTGTATCTCTTTGTAATTTTCCTAGCTTGTTTTGCTAGAGGGCCTACATTGCTTGTAGGAGGATTTTGATTCCTAGTTTGTTCTACTAGAGGACTTGCTTGTTGAAGTAAGGGATTGAAATACCTAGCTTGTTGCTAGAGAACTTGCTTGTTTAAGCAAGAGATTATATTTCCTAGTTTGTTGCTAGAGGGCCTATCCAAAGAGATAGGAGGTTTTTAGTGGATTGATTGAAAAATTCTTAGTGAAGAGCTAAGGTAGTGGATTAGAATTGGTTTAAACCGAACCACTATATATCGTTTGTATCTTTTATTTGCTTGTGTTCTTTGTTTCACTTATTGTGCCAAGCATTTCATTTATCCTCACTTTCACTAAAATCACATTTTTCATTTAAAGGATTTTCAAGTTTAATCAAATTTTTAAAACAACACAATTCACTCCCTCTCTTGGTGTTGGTGCCATTGCTATTCAAATCTAACAAATTCTTCATTATCGCCATCTGTGCGGATTTATTGTAATGTAATGAATTTATTCTTATTATTTATGAACGATGCGTATTAATATATTGTATTGATTTATTGCAATGTAATGAATTTATATTTATGCTTGATTTTCAGTTTGTATATTGTGTTTATTAGCTTTAATTTTAAAATTTGAAATAATATAAATTTTATTTTTTTAATTAAATTTAAATTAGAGATGGATTTTGAGATAGAAAAATTCATCTCAAAATTTCTCTTGGATTTGAGATGAATTTTGAGACGGAAAAATTCGTCACCAAATTCGTCTCTAATTTGAGATGGAAAAATCCGTCTCAAAATTCTTCTCAGATTTGAGACGAAAAAATCCGTCACCAAATCCATCTCAAATTTGAGACAGAAAAATTCATCTCAAAAATCCGTCTCTAATTGAGACGGAAAAATTTCATATTAAAATCCGTCTCAAAATCAATCTTAAATTTTGCGAGAGCCAATTTTTTGATTGACCAAAATCCGTTTCAAATTGACTGTTTTCTCGTAGTGTTTGATACACACAAGAGTATACCTTAAAACGTCCCTAGTCAAAAATGTCATTGAGATGGGACATCAATAACGCAAAGAGATCGGTGTGTGCTATGCCATCACATTAGGGAAGGTGGCAATTGATCTTACAAATTGTGGGCAATAGATGTCGAAACTAGTACATGGGTGCTTGTTGGAGAACACGTTCACTAGACAGTAACCCAACTCGAGGATTCCAAATGAATCTTGCAAATAGTGTCTAAGAAAACCTCTTGTGGTGATTGTACAAGTGATCATTTGACTTGAGATCACCATAATGCCTTGCATGTGGATTCATATATTTTGACATTGTTATGAAAGTATCTCAATAAAGGGTATGAGTGCAACAATGATTGGATATGCCA
This sequence comes from Diospyros lotus, assembly GCF_014633365.1. Lineage (NCBI taxonomy): Eukaryota > Viridiplantae > Streptophyta > Magnoliopsida > Ericales > Ebenaceae > Diospyros > Diospyros lotus. The sequence continues at coordinate 17,857,808 of NC_068346.1, read as the reverse complement.
TGAAGTGTGTAAAGGCAGTAAGTGGTCAAGATAGGATTCATCAACCCCAATTAATAGGAGATATGTCTCATGGGCCTTTGGTGAAATATGACTTGAAGTCTGTGGCCATAACTAGATGTTGATCTAAAGTAAGTCATCCTTATAAGAGACCAAAAGATATTATGATCAAATTGAAAAAGAATTGACAATCTTTCTATATCCTTGTTTGATTAAAACACTTTAAATTGATAAACGAATTGAATTACATGGGAGGACCACTATTGAATGGCAGCGATCACAACTTTACCCTTCTACTAATTGAGGGCCATGATCGGTTGAGGCTAAGTGAGGCTTGGCCAATAGGTGCATTCCCAGATATCATCAATTACAAATTTCCAACATGGCAAATTTAAATTATGTTTTAAAGATTACATAAACACAATTTCACACATAAATTTGCTCACTGCTCAAAGTCATTACCTAGTTTGGATGGATGATAGTGTCTGCACATTTTATGCCTAATGCGTTGTCAATGATAGTTAATTGGATCATAAAATGCAACTTTCCAAAATTCAGTGCTCAGTTGTTGGTTGAATTTTGTAGATTTTAGTTTGATTAATGGAAATTTATTTTAATTTTCAAAAAATATGGGTTAACATAAAGCCGCCATGGCCCATGGGTGCATATGATCTACAAAAACATCACTAATAACAGCTAACATAATAATAATAATAATAATAATAATAATAATAATTTGTGTATTTTGGCTGTCGATCTCCCTTCTATTCTGCTAGATTAGAGTTCGTGTTCTGGTCAGCTTCTTCCGACGTCTTCTCTCGTCCGGTATCTGCCGCCGATGGTGTGCTTCTTGCTGGCGTTGACGGGGGCTGAGGTGGGAGGTTGCAGGGCGGGCGGGCTGGCTGGCTGGCTTCGTCTTTGTCTTTGTCTTTGTTTAGGTCTTCCTCTAGCAAGCTAAATATGATAGCCCTCTAGGTTTGGTCTTGTAGACAGGCTCTCGCTTTCTCATAGCCTGTTTAATTGTGCATTAGCAACCCAATACAGTTCAATCAAGCAAATGCCCACTCCCACTCCATGATCAACAGATACAGACACAGATACAGATTCAAAAATAAACATACAAACAGGAGATTGTTTTATTTTATTTTTTTTCACCCACAATTAATGCATCAAAATTAAACTGTTTTTTCACAATCTCTTCATACTTTCTTATCATCACCGCTACCGTCATCTCCAAGCCTCGGCTCACCTGTAAGTCCGCCATTTTCAGCCACCTTAGATCCTGTCCTTTCTCCATCTTCAAACCCATTGCTAGTCGGAATATTCCCCTCTTCTCCTCCGTAAAAGACGTGGCTCTTCCTCTCCGTCCTTTCTTCTGGCCAAATCCCGCCGGCGGGCTCCTCCATCGCGCGCTGCAGCCGCCGGTTGCAGAGCCGGGCGAGGCAGCAGGCGACGGCGGAGAGAACAACGACGACTGCCAGGACAATGAACACTGTCCCAAACGATTCTCTGGGGCGCGAAAGCGAGGGCTCCGCCGTGATGGTGTTGGGGTAAACCAGAACCGGCTGCTGCTGCGCCGTGGCCGACGACATACTGGCTTCTTCTAAGAGTTGATTTGAGGGAGGGAGGGTGGGCCGGGTTTGGCTTGAGAGAGAAAAGAAAGCTCTATTCAGGGCGCTGTTCTTTGAGTGGAGAGAAAGGCAGGCCTTGGAGAAGCCATTGAAGAAGAAAGGAGCAACAATGGGCGGTTTGTTGAGTGAGAATTTATTTACATGGGTTATGAGAAGGGAAACTCGGGTGGCTTCGGCTCGGTAGGTGGTAGTGGACTATATAGTCGTAAGCGTTTAAATCTGCCTTAAAAGATGAAGAGAGTTCATTCATTCATGTAAACATTTTTAATTTTATGTTTCCCTGCAGGTACATGTAATTTCTGTGGGTGGAAGAATAGTGGGTATAGATTCTTACTATTAACGGAGAAAAGAAAGTAAAGCAAAGAGACCATATTATTCCCGGAGCGTTGCTTCGTAGAAAGAACAGAGCTTGGGTGCTTTGTGGCATATCACAACATTAATGGCAAGCCAAGCCTACTGAGCTGTGGGAACACAAGCTGGTCTGGGGTTTGCTTTCATGCATCTTTATTCTTTGCTTTTCGGAAAGCAGGATTCTGTTAATATGATTCTCTATTATCTTAATTATTGTCATGATTTTAGATAGAAAATAATTTCCCTAAACTACAATTAAACTATTAATCACACAAACGAATACAGAAATTTAATGTGAAAAACTAAAATTAAAAAAATTACATGAAGAACAAAATATCATTATGATAATAATATTTGCACAATAATTTTTAGGTATTGGACACCTATTTATAGATTTTACATTCATATATAGATGTATACAATAAATTATATCCTAATTAGAAAATGAGTCAAGAAGATAAGTTTTTAATTTGAGATAAATTTCAATCAAAGTCAAATTTAACATCCTAATTATAATCAAATTTAAAGTATTAATTATTATTAAATTAATAATATTAATAAAAGATTAATTTAAATTTTAAATCATAATTATCACAATTATAACATATTGCTTAGAAGCAGGGCCGGACCTTTCATGAGGCTCAAGAGATAATTGCCTCAGGGCCCATGGAAATTTCACAATTTAGGGGCACATAAATTGAAAGTGGCCCATGCAAATTTAACAACTTAGGGGCCCATGAAAATTTCACAACTTAGGGCCCCATGCTTTTTCGGCCCGCCCACCCTCTTCTCGCGAGTCGCGACCCTTCTCCTTCCCTCTCTTTCACTTGCTACCCTAGCCCTACCTCTCTGGCTTCGTCGCGCCTTGCCCTCTCCCTCGCCCTCGCCTCTCACTGCTGCTGTTCCATCGCCGATAGTTCGTTGTCTCTCTCTCCTCTTGCTGCTCCTCCTCGCCCTCGCTTTCTCATTTCTCGCTGCTCAATTGGCGATCGCTTGTCCTCACCGACTTGCCTCGCCCTCGTGGCCGGTGGCTCGCTGCTCGGGCGCTCGCCCAGCAAGCATCGCTTCTCGCTGCTTTGCTCGGTCGCTGGCTCGCTATCGCCTTCCTTCGCTCGCCCTTGTGGGTTGTGGTCGGTGGCTTGCTGCCTCTCGATTGCCGATTGGGTCATCAGATTTAGTTTTTTAGATTTACTTCTCAGATGATCTAATTCCAGATCTGCTTCAACTTTCAGCGGTTAATTGTTCCTTCGTTTCATTTATGGTAGTATCCTTCATTTCATTTCGTTTATGGTAGTTTTTAATTGATAATTTAAAAAATAATAATTTTATTCTTATGGTATAAATATTTATTTATCTTTTATATTTTATTATAAAAAATAAAATTTAAATGTAATATACAATTTGGGGCCATTTTCACGTCTCACCTTAGCGTCCCAAAAACTCAGATCCGACACTATTTAGGAATTGGGTGGAAACACCAACTGAAAAGGCTGTAGGGTGCGTCTCATTTCAACACCCAAACACAATTGTTGAGGTTGTGTGTAATGAGTTTGAGTTTTGGTTCTTGATTTTACTCATGCTAAATTATTGACACAAATTTAAATTTTACATATATGTGCCCTTAATTATGTGAATATGTGTAATTTAAAACTTTAACTAAACGCAATTTTAAATCAATCCAATAAATGTAACAAATAATTATTTTTATAATCAAACTCATCTGACTTTTGGGGCAGAGGTGTAAATCTGGGCAGATTGCCCCTGGAGGGCCCCCACGGCCCACTGGCCTACTTATATAGGGTATACCATATACAAGCCCCAGAGTAGGACTAACTCAAAATACTATTTTAATTTCTCAAAAATTACAACAGTCAGTAACTGACGCATTACTCATGTTTGAAACTGTGTAATTTTTTTAATTTATTTAATTTCCTTCCTACCAAAAGCAAACAGACCCTTTATGATTTTTTTTTTACTGTTATTACCCACATACGACAATTAATTTATTTAAGGGAAAATCTTATCGTCAAGACGCCTGAACTTGTAAAGAAAGAAATAGTCAGAGGGCGCTGAGAGATCCTCGTGCAAACACTACGATACTTAAATCAAACACTAAACATGATGAAAATTGTATTGAAACCAGTATTAAATATCCACCTTTTTAAAAATGAATACCTACTTATTTATAAAGGGATATGTAGTAATCTGAATTAGTTTATGATTAAGATTGTTACAAATAACATCTATTTAGACTAATTCTAACCCCGTTAAAATTATGATTCTTATATTTTAGAATCAATTAGTATTAAGATTCTTATAAATAATATTTATCTTAATATTCTGAAATTCTTTTAGAATTAGACTTCTTTATGGATAATTGCTTATATTTTTCTTGGAATATTTGGAGAGATTTTTGAATGTTGGAGTTATTTAATTTGCGCGTTTGTACGGAACCCCCACTTTTGGAGAGATTTATTATAATGCCTCACTTTTCAAATATACAATGATGATAATTACAAACTAATTTCTCACACGGACGTTATGAAAATTCTTACCAATGGAAGCGAATGATCGAATTTGAAAGATAGCTAAAGCTCAATAATAAAGATTTTCGCTATAAAATCTTCAATACAAGTACAATTGTGGTATACAACCTCATAGTAATAAAATCTTATAATAGTAGCCTCTTTTGTTACAACGTCAAATTCCAAGAAATGACAAAAACTCAACAATTTACAATAACTCTTTTATACAAAATCTTTAATACACAAACAACAGAAAGTAAGCGCTTCGACCATCTATTTTCTTTTTTTCTTACTTGACTTTGGAGTACCTGACACGCTTGATATACCTGGGACATTAAATATCCCAGGAATATGAAACACTCAAGTTAGATAATTACATCTAAGTGAGATAGTTCAAAAAGGAAAAAAGATACATGCGTGCAAATGCAGTATGCAATTATAGAATTCTCCCATGTGGTAGGAATGTCAGGGTGTTACAATCACCCCGCGATCATCATAGTCATTCATTGGCTCATCGCAAAAACATGAGATCCCTCATGATGTTCCAACAACTAGTCACAGTCACCAAAATGCTATGATATATGACAAAGCATAAGGAATATGCATAAACCAAGAGAAATATGATATGTAAGTCACAAACCACAGACAAATGAAATCAATAATGATCAAAATAAAGCAAGAAGTATGTAGGAACTACCCACCTTGTTTGTTTACCTTGCGAGTGTATTGTTCACACCTGTCGGTCTAGGTTTTTTACAAAAAACACGAGTTTCGGTGAACCAAATGTCAAACATTTGTACATAAGGTTGTAGTACATAATAAGGAGTGTTTTTGGAAATTTTTAGGAAAAACCAAGCTATCATGTACCCTCACACGCTTCGAGAAGTGGGCCCACTCGCCCTCACGCGCAGGCAGAATTAGCGCGTGTACTGCACGCGCCGGTGTCTTCTTTGGCTACGGTAACACTGCAATTTCGTTTTTCGGCCATATCTCTCACTAGAAAAAAAATCAAAATTTTAGCAACAAAATTTTTTGTTGCTAAAAAATTTAACGACGGATTTAGTGATGGGCTGTTCTTGTAATGCCCCGTTTTCTTGTGTGCGTTAATTCTTGGGACAATCCTGGGACGATAAATTTTTTCTTTCAATCTAACACTTAAATCGCATCATTCCTCGCATCCGTCTCAGAATTTCCATACATTTATCTCCAAAAAGAGAATCGTCACATACATCTATTGCGGAAGCTAGAATCGAACCTGACATCTTACTTTAACATAAATCATAAATTATAAATCAAATATTTACATCACCGTTTCTCAAACTTAATCCTCAATACAAGGCTATTCATCAATGACTTAAGACATAACATAAGCCTCAACTAACATCGACACATACCTTACGTTCTTACTAACATGAACCCTAAATGTGGTTATATATCGTCGTTAACTATAAGATTATACATCATCGTTCATCAAACATCCATCATAACTCATCTCTTACGTCATGGACTTCCAAATCATTCAGATTTCAAAGTAGCAAGACTTAAACACATGGGCTACATCACATACATTCATCTCATCGTTCATTCATCATGCACTTAGCTAAGTGCCATTTCATGCCTCATTCATCCTCGTACCTGCTACAATCTCCATCTAGAACGTTTGAATATTCTAGGGGCAAAACCCAATTAGATGATGAACCATCTAAGTAAGCAGTACAAAATCATTTTTGTGCATGAATGCAATATGCAAAATGTCATCATCGTTTTCAACTTGAGTCAACCGCACCCAACTACTGCTCCCTATTTTTACAATCCCTTTCCTAAACCGATGTGTATGGGTCCACACTTGGTAGAGCAGCGGTGCCAGTTCATAATTCCAAGCCCTTTATGTAATGCATGATCAATAATATCATCGTGAATATATGCACATTTCAACATCAATACATGTAAATGCAATTTACATGACATAATCACATCAAGACATGACAACATGATAAATTGTTTTCATCAAATCAGATTTTGGGTTGAACCCCTTTCATACCAAGCATTTCATAAAACAAAATTTATTTTGGTAAGTACTACTTACCACATACGCATTCTCATAACGTCTCGATTCTCGTGCCAAGCTTCTAACGCACTCAATTCGAATCCTCAACATACCCTGGCCATAATATCCATTCAATAATCAATATTATATTCCTCATAATTTCCTCATGACTTTCCTTTATTTCTTCCTATTTTCCTCAATAATTCCTTAAACATTTTCCTCACTAAATAAATCCTCAATAATCCAAACTAAGCATTTCTCAAGTATTTTCTCGAATATTTATCTATAGTAATTCATAAAATAACTTTTTTAATTTACTAGAATTTTTTAGGGAATTTTTACTTACCTTAACTTAGCCCTCCGACTTCCTCGGTATACGTGTCTTAACCTCGAAAGGCATGACTAATCTCGATTGTCGCACAAATCCTCAATTCTCGCACATAACCTCGATTTTTGTGCAACATCTCAATTTTCATGCACTGCCTCGAAACTTGTGCCCAAACCATTTTTCTTAACAAAATCTCCGAAATATTAATACAACTCTATTTCCTATTTTTCTATAATTTTTTCCACATTTCCAGGATTTTTTCTCCATTTTTTCCTTTTTCTTTTATTTCTTTTCTTTTCTTTTCTTTTTCCTTTCTTTTTTTTTCTTTTCTATTTTTCTTTCTTCCTCCTTACTGTTCATCATCTCCTTCCTCGGTTCTTCCTTCTTCCCCGGGGCTCCTGCGCACAGCCATGCGCGCACGGCCGAGCTCCTGCGAGCGTACCCTCCGGCCTCCGCCGGTCTTGCCCGCTGCAACGCAGCTGCCATCACTGGAAGCCTTCACTCGCCCAAGCAGCCACTGCGCACCGCTGCCTGCTCCGCCTCTGCTCGCTGCCCGCGGCCATTGCCGCGCCTGCAACTCCTCCTCCATGCCCAGCCACCTCCGCGGCTGCTCTTCCCGTCACTGGCCATCGCGGTCGTCTTCCCCGGCCTTACCGACCTCACCACGCCTGCAGCCGCAAGCCGCCATCGCACAGCAGCTTAAAGCTGCCCGCTTTCACCGCCATGGCCGAAATCGGCCCAAGCTCTCACGGCTTTCTCTCGCTCTTGGATTCTCTTCTCTGTTTTGGCCCTCTCCCGAGCCCTCTTCTCTCTTGCACTCTCTCGGTCAGCCAAGCTCTCTCCCTGCTCTCATTCTCTTTCTCAATCTCTCTTTCCCTATGATGCTCTCGGCCATTGCTTCCTTCTCTCTCCCTCTCTCTCGGCTTCCTCCTCTATATATAGGCGAAGCACCCCCGACAGCCTTGGCCATCAATCCATCTCCCTCTCGACAAACCTCTCAAAACTCGGCAATTCTCTTAGCCCAATTCTAACATCTGCAAACTGCTCCCCACGCCTATACACGCATGCCTCTCTATATATATATATATAGAATAATGCTACTTGTAGATAAAAGTTTAGAGAAAGGTTTACCGAAAATAATAATTTATTTTTAAATTATTTTTTGGTCATTTTCTCTTATGCCCGCCAGCTGCCCAACTTCACACTCACTCTCTCTCTCTCCCTCTTCCACTATCCCTCTCTCTGTTTCACTAACTCACCCACGGCCACCCCAACTTCACCCATTCTCTCTCTCTCTCTCGGCCTTGAGGGCGGAAAGCGCCACCGCTGTCGCCGTCACCCCCGCCACCGTTGCTCGCACTGCCGTCGCTCAAGGATGGCGCCACCGTCGTCGCCCACCGTCTCCCCTGCCAATGCCGCGAGCACCGCCAGCCGTCGCCCTCCCCCCCACTCGCACCGCCGTCGTCCCACCCTCAGATTGCCCTCCCCCCAGCTGGCCACAGAAACGCGCCACCGCCAGTCGCCCCCCACTCGCTGGTCACAGAAACCCGCCATTGTCGAAAGTTCAAGCTTAGATTTATGGAGAATCAGGATCGCAGGGTTGATGGCACTGAAGCCGCTCTGAAGATGGCTTCGGACAGCTTGATTTGGTGGAAGGAGGTGGAATCTAAGACCATCGATATGATGGTCGAGTTGGATTTCAGAAAAGAGCTCAATGGGTGGAGAGAAATGGATGGGGAGCTGGTGGCGGAGGCTGCAATAGAGATTGAGCTCACCATATTTGGACTGTTGGTGGAGGAATTGTAAGAACTAGAGAGCTAGTTTGATCTTGACAACTGGAGATTGTTTATATAAATTTTAACATTATTTTCATGTGAAAATGTTTCCTACGATGCAGATTGTTTATATAAATTTAATAGTGCCAGTTGCGCTCTCTTCCTCTAAACATGCATCCAAATTTCACAGAATCACTGTATGAAGTTAAAAGAAAACTTAAAATTAAAAAAAAAGGGCAAAAAAATAAAAAAACAAAAGCTTCAATGTTGTCGGTAGACATGGCCACGGTTCATGAACCGCCGGTTTCGGTTCATGAACCGCCGGTTCCGGTTCAAGAAATCTTTGAACCTGAACCGAACCGTCCAAGGGCGGTTTGGGACGGTTCGGTTCCGGTTCGTGCCGGTTCGGTCAACGGTTTGGACCGGTTCGGTTAACGGTTTGAGCCGGTTCGGTCAACGGTTCCGGTTCCGGTTCAAACCGAATTTTTTTAATTTTTTTTAAATATTGTTGTATTCAATTTTGGATATGGTAACAAGTAATAAATAATTAACAATATAATTGAATAAATTGATAAATAACAAAATGAGAAGATTGAAGAAATTGAAATTGAAATATTAAATGAGAGACAAAATTGAGAGAATAATAGCTTGAGACTTGAGAGAGAGAGAGAGAGAAAGTGTGAAAAATGAGTGGGGGAGGGAGGGAGGGGTATATATAGATAGGAATTATAAAATTAAAAAAAAAATTAATAAAATTGGAATTGGACCGTTGGGGGGGGGGTGCTGCACAGAGGGGGAGGGGTGCTGCACGGGGGGAGGGGGGGTTGTTCCGGTTCCGGTTCCCCGGAACCTTGAACCGGAACCGGACCGAATTTCGCCGGTTCAGTCAGGTTTCGGTTCCGGTTCGGCTGGTTCCGGGTCCGGTTCCGGCCGGTCCGGTTCAATTTTGGCCATGTCTAGTTGTCGGAGCCCATACGGGTTTAGATGGCCGAGACCCAGCTGGGTTTTGGCCGATGGGTTCCAGCCATTATTGGAACCCAACATTGGGAGAGAGGGAAGGGTTTGTTTCACGATGGAGCTCGGTGACGGAGAATGGGCGGTTATGGCGAGGCGGCGGTGACCTTAGCCAGAGAAAGTGATGACGAAGGCGAGCATGGCGGTGGCGCTTTCCGCCCTCAAGGCCGAGAGAGAGAGAGAGAGAGAGAGAGAGAGAATGGGTGAAGTTGGGGTGGCCGTGGGTGAGTTAGTGAGTGAGTGAAACAAAGAGAGGGATAGTGGAAGAGGGAGAGATAGAGAGAGAGTGAGAGTGAAGTTGGGCAGTTGGCAGGCATAAGAGAAAATGACCAAAAAATAATTCAAAAATAAATTATTATTTTCGATTAACCTTTCTCTAAACCTTTCTCTACAAGTAGCATTTTTCTATATATATATGGATAATGCTAGACAGACGAACGCGAAGACAAACGAGTTGACAAACCTGTTTAAATTACAATTTAACCCTTCATCCAAAATTACAAGTTTAACCCTCAACTCTCATTTCCTCTTTTACGGTCAACTCCCATTCTTTCACTTTCTCTCAAAACCACTTTCACTCCCTCTCTTTCTCAAACCCACCATCTCTCAAACCCACTGTATCTCTCCTCCATTCTCTCTCTCAAACCCACCATCTCTCAAACCCACTGTATCTCTCTCTCCCCCATTCTCTCTTGCAGTGTCTCCCCCCCTCACCTTGTCTCAAACCCACTCTATCTCTTCCTCATTCTTTCTCTCAAACCCGGTTGCAATATCTCCCCCCCCCCCCCCCCACCTTGTCTCAAACCCCCTTATTCTCTCTCAAACCCAGTTGCAGCGTCCACCCCCAAACCCTATCTCAAAACGTTTATATATACATATATACATTTATATATTTTCTTTTTTTTTGCTGTTTTTTTTTTTTTTGCTTCTTTTGTGTTTTTATGGTGATTTAGCTGTTGAAATAGAAATTAAAAAATATAATTTATTTTGAATTATGAAAGAACATAATTTATTTTGATTGTATATTTGACAATTAAGTAAAAAATATTGCTTGTGTTATTTTCACTTATTTCATACTCTGTTATTAATTTTTCTTCAATTTGAGGATATTAATTAAATTACTTAATTTAAATTATTTACTTATAAAATTATAACATTTGTGTAAAATACGATTAATATTTTACTTAATCAGATTAGAGTAAAATTACTTGGTAAAATTGGAACAGTGTAAAATAAGATTGGAGTAAAATTATAACTTGGTAAAATTACTTAATATCAGTGTAAAATAAGATTGGAGTAAAATTCATATTTTTAAGATTAAATCTAATATAATTAGATATATATTTTTATTATTTTACGATCAAATATAACAATAATTTTTTTCTTATTATTTTGCAATCAGATATAACAATAGCAATCTTGATAGTTGACATTAAAAATGTTAATATTAATATATATAATAAGTAATTAAATAATTTATTTTCTCATTTAAGATCACTTTAAATACCAATTTATTATAACAGTATCAATTATATCTTAAAATCATCTCTTATTTTGTATTAAAATTACATTTCTTAAATAAAAAAAAAACATAACAGAGAATGGGTGGGTGAAGTTTGGGAGAGATAGAGCAGAAACATAATAGAGAGAGGGTGGGTGAAGTTTAGGAGAGACAAAGCGGAAACATAACAGAGAGTGGGTGGGTGAAGTTTGGGAGAGACAGAGCAGCGCGGGGGGTGGGGGTGGGGGAGGAGGCGACGACGATGGGAGCAGCGGTGAGGCGTTCCTACCTCAAGGCCGAGGATGAGAGAGAGAGAGAGAGAGAAGTTTGGACGGCAGTTGCTCGCGACGGCGAGTGGGGGCAAGGCAGTGTGAGAGGCAGTGTAGGGGGTGGGTGATGGCGATACGAGCAGCGGTGGCGGGAGCGCTTGCGGTGTTGGCAGGAGTGCTTGCGGTGTTGGTAGGGGAGACGGCTATGCGAGCAGGGGGGCGACAGCGGGCGATGTTGGCGGGGGAGACGGCGGTGGCGCCATCTTTGGGCGACGGCGATACGAGGAGCGGTGGCGGGGTTGACAGCGACGAAGGTGCGGGAGCGGTGTAGGGGGCGGACGTTGCACCCGCGGGGGTGGGTTTGAGAGAGAGTAGGTTTGAGGGAGGGTTTTGAGAGAGAAAGAATGGGGGAGAGACAGAGAGTTTGAGAGGATGGTTTTGGGAGAGACAGAGTTTGAGAGATGATGGTTTTGAAAATGGGCTTAAAAATGGGCGGGTAAATATAAAATAAAATTAATTCAAAAATATTTGTGATGATGGTTTTTGGGATCGACCACCACTTGCCATCTTTGCGAATGGACCTCGGTAATCGAACCTCGGACTTGGCGATGTCGGACCTCGGTGATAAAACCTGCAAGACAACGGAGTGGCGGGGCTAGGGTCCCCCGGGGTGGACTCCGACGCTCAAATCAGTAGAATAAATGCAAATCGTCATAACTGTGAGAGTTGTAGAGCTTTTTATACCCGATGAGAACCGGCCCGGATCTTTCGGATTCCGCACAAGATTGTTGACTTGCCACGTGTCAGCCTCTTGGGTAATCCACGTGGCGAGCAAGACTATTAGCTCGTAGGGGTATTCTAGTAATTTTAGGTAATGCCACATCACTTGCCCCCCACTCCTTGAGCTGAGCTGAGAATCACGCTGGGTCGAGGAGTAACTTAATTTCTAAGGCTATTTAACTGTAAATTTTTCTCGAGATGTGCAGGACTATTTTAAGTATGAGACAACTAAGCACCAAACTCTTGAGGTTAGTTTTTTCCTCTCTCTTTTTTTTTAATTTTTATTTCTTCCATTGCCTTTTTTATTTATATTATTTTGCTCCTTATTTGTTGCTTGTTTTTTGTCTTTTTTTTTTTAATTCATCTTCTTCCTCGGCCAGGCAAAGGCTTGCCTGGTCGAGGTCGGCCCTGGCTCGGCCTGGCCAGACCTCGGCCGCAGCCAAGGTCGACCTTGGCTCGTGGCCGAGCCAAAGCTCAGCCACGCTCAGCCTCGCCAGATCTTGGTGAGGCTGAGCTCCTCAGCCATGGCTGAGCGCTTGGCTCGGCCTGGCCGAGGTCGGCCAGGGCCAGGGAGTTCGGCCCTAGCTGAATCGGCCATGGCCAACCTCTCTCTAGGAGCCCCCTTCCTGTTTTTTTTATTACACATATATATAGATATATATATAAATGGGATATATATATATAAATATATATATGGGCGCACATTGGGTCGGCCCTTGGGGCTTTTGCCCCCATTTTTTTTAATATATATATATATGTATTTTTTTTTTAATAATAACAAAATAAGCCTTAACTTGACTAACCTGTTTCTTTGGGTTTTCTTTGTCGCAGGTGTGGCTCGAGATTTTCCAAGATAGGTCGTGCCTTTTTGAGCTCCATTTGGTTTGTGCCCAGCTCTAGTTTTCCTTCTCTAATCTTCTGTATTCCTTTAATTCGAGAACGAGTCAGGGCTCTTGAACCTTGGATTTTAGCTACTTCCGTGAGGGTGTTGATTTCCTTTCGGCCACTAGTTCATCTTCATCTTGGGGACAGCCTAGGGCTCTTGACCCTTGGATTGTCGCCACTCCCACGCGAATGAGGGTGTTGAGTTTCTTCTGGCCACTAGTTCGCCTTCGTCTTGGGGACAGCCTAGGGCTCTTGACCCTTGGATTGTCACCACTCCCACGCGAAGGAGGGTGTTGAGTTTCTTCCGGACACTAGTTCTCCTTCGTCTTGGGGACAACCTAGGGCTCTTGACCCTTGGATTGTCGTCACTCCCACGCAAAAGAGGGTGTTGAGTTTCTTCCGGCCATTAGTCCATCTTTGGCTTGTGGACGGCCTAGTGTACTTGACCCTTGGATTGTCGCCACTCCCACGCGAATGAGGGTGTTGAGTTTCTTCCGGCCATTAGTCCATCTTTGGCTTGTGGACTGCCTAGGGCACTTGACCCTTGAATTTTCGTCACTCCCTCACCGGGGAGGGTGTTGAGTTTCTTCCGGCCATTAGTCCCTCTTTGTCTTGGGGACGACCTAGGGCACTTGACCCTTGAATTTTCGTCACTCCCTCACCGGGGAGGGTGTTGAGTTTCTTCCGGCCATTAGTCCCTCTTTGTCTTGGGGACGGCCTAGGGCACTTGACCCTTGAATTTTCGTCACTCCCTCACCGAGGAGGGTGTTGAGTTTCTTCCGGCCATTAGTCCCTCTTTGTCTTGGGGACAGCCTAGGGCTATTGACCCTTGGATTGTCGCCACTCCCACGCGAAAGAGGGTGTTGGGCTTTGAATTTTTTTCTTGGCCATTAGTCCACCTTTGGGGATGGTCTAGGGTTTGTAACCCTTAGATTTTAGCCACTCCTTCGTGGAGGAGGGTGTTGGGATAGAATTTTTCCTTAGCCATTAGTCCATCTTCAGCTTGTGGACGGCCTAGGGCTCGTGACCCTTGGATTTTAGCCACTCCCTCACGGAGGAGGGTGTTGGCCTAGAGTTTTTCCTTGGCCATTAGTCCATCTTCGGCTTGTGGACGGCCTAGGGCTCGTGACCCTTGGATGAGTTTTTCCGTGGCCATTAGTCCATCTTCGGCTTGTGGACGGCCTAGGGCTCGTGAACCTTGGATGAGTTTTTCCGTGGCCATTAGTCCACCTTTGGGGATGGCCTAGGGCTCGTAACCCTTGGATTTTTCCTTGGCAAAGTGTTGGCCTTCGTGATATTACTATTAGATGGAGAGAATCCGAAGTCTTACCATTAGCCGTAAAAAAAAAGAGTACAAAGAGGTTCGAGGAATTCCCCTCCTCATTGAAAAAACTTCCTTAAGTTTTGGACATTCTAAGTATGCTTCAAGAACTTGCTTTCCATGTCTTCTAGTCGATATGCCCCCCGGACTTAAGGATTCTATCACCCGATACGGTCCTTCCCAATTCGAAGTTAGTTTATTCGCGTCTCGAGGATGGCTCACGTCGAACCGTCGCAATACAAGATCTCATGGCATGAAACTCCTAACGTGGACTCATCGGTTATAGTACATAGTAATGCGGCTTTTCAGATTTACGACAGGTCTCGGAGCTCATCCATCCCCAGAGGGCTATTTTCCTTCTCTCCGGGTGTCCAACTTCGCTCTCAGAAGCGATCCCGAGTAGGAGACCTTCTCCTATTATCTGACTTGGATTCAACTCTACCCGAACTCACGCCTTCTTGGCCAACGAAATCTTGGAGGTAACCCTGGTTGATAAGCTCATAAATCTCTTCTTTTAACTGGATGCAGTCCTCTGTAACATGACCATGGTCGCGGTGGAAACGACAATACTTTCTTTTGCTTCGAGTGTTGGGTGGAGACCTCAGCGGTGGAGGACGCCGCAAATAATCCTTATCCTCTAATGCTAGTAAAATTTCTACTCGACTGGCGTTGAGGGGAGTATAACTCACCAGGCTGCCATGGGCACCCCCAAAGCCTAGGCGATCCTGGGTTCGAGAGGGGCGATAGTCTGTCTTCTGTTCCATCATTGGCCTTTTCTTTTCCTTTTCTCTTTCTTTCTTGTCAGGTTGTTCAGCTCGCTTCACCTTCATCACCTCTTCCGCATTAATGTACTTATTAGCCCGTGTAAGGGCTTCTGTGAAAGTATGAGGTGGAGTCTTGGCCAAGGACTGAGCGAATGGTCCCGCCCTCAAGCCATTCTAGAGAGCCACCATTGCGATCCGCTGATCGAACTCGTCAATGCTCAATGCCTCCTCATTGAATCTAGCCACGAAATCCCTTAGGGATTCACCCTGGTTTTGCTTGGTGTTCACTAGAGCCATGGAAGACTTCCGGTGGCACTTCAAGGGAGCGTAATGGGCTAGGAAGTAGGTCTTTAGCTCTTCCCAGCTGTTGATGGAACAATGGGGAAGACAGGAGTACCAAGTCTGGGCATGACCTCCCAAAGTAGCTGAAAATGCCCGACACCACATCGCGTCGGACCCCAATTGCACCAGCATGTGAGAGGAGAAAAGTTCTACGTGATCATAGGGGTCTGTGCTTCCATCATAGAGCTTGATGGATGGGATACGAAACCTTTCTGGTGGAACCTCTGACATGATACCCTTGCTCAAGGGTTGGTTAGAGCCTAGGTGGGGTAGCTCTTCCTTTCCCTTTTTGAGTTCTTGAACTTGCCTCTCTAGGAAACGCAATCGCCTCTCCTGCGAAGTCCCTCCTTCTTGTGAGAGGGAAGAAGTAGATCTTGCCGCCTTAGAGGGGTGGATTTCCTGGCCCGACTGGCAGGATTGACGAGGCTCCCGAGTAGGAGGAGGCGATTGGTGCTCCGCCCTCCGAGAGGGCACATGCGGACAATGTTGTTCATTCTGGTGTAAATAACCAGTCAACAACTCTGTTAACTGTTGGACCTGATTCTCCAGCCTGGTGAGTCGATCCTCCGGCATTGGATTGGCCGGAGGTGGTGGATTCTCCCCTTGCGGTGGGGCCTCTAGATTAGCCCCAGCCTGACTTCGAGTCACATCCCTTCGGGGAGCCATGTAGGTAGTTATGGCCAAGAGTGAAAGTCGTGTGATACCTGTGGAAAAATCGAGGTCCGAGGTGAGGAGTTGAAGTCCGAAACGCGAGGTAGGGAAAGAAGAGGCTGGCGAGTCTGGACGTCGGCCCCACGGTGGGCGCCAAATGATGATGGTTTTTGGGAACGACCACCACGTGCCACCTCTGCGAATGGACCTCGATAATCGAACCTCGGACTTAGCGATGTCGGACCTCGGTGATAGAACCTGCAAGACAACGGAGTGGAGGGCTAGGGTCCCCCGGGGTGGACTCCGACACTCAAATCAGTAGAATAAATGCAAATCGTCATAACTGTGAGAGCTGTAGAGCTTTTTATACCTGATGAGGACCGGCCCGGATCTTTCGGATTCCGCACAAGATTGTTGACTTACCACATGTCAGTCTCTTGGGTAATCCACGTGGAGAGCAAGACTATTAACGCGTAGGGGTATTCTAGTAATTTTAGGTAATGCCACATCAATTTGGAACGGGTTTGTTAACCTATTTGTCGCCGCGTTCGTCCGTCTAGCATTATCCTATATATATTATATGAATAATATGGGTATAAATTACACATTAACTCCCTTTCAATTGCATAACTCCACTTAGGAAATTTATTAATTGCAATTAGGCCCTCTAAGCCTAAATTAATTAACCTGGAGCTACCAAAACTCTTAATTTCTCCAAAATTAATAATCGACAATTACTCGATAAAATCGATTTCGCCCCCGAGGTACTCACCGGGCCTTTGATTTATCCCGCAACCACTGAAGGGTTGATCCTGATGAAAAATCGGAGCCCCCATAGGGTTCCGTTGACTTCCCGGAAGTCCCTTACGATAATTCGGTATTTCAACTTGATCCGAAGCTGCATTTTAGCTGTACTAAAAATCATCTCAATTCAGATTTATTTTACTTCCATAAATCCTATCTTGGAATGCTTATCGAGACCATACTATTTTCCTTAGCTAATTACATTCCGGGGCATTCCCTCCAATCTATTCAGCGATTTATTTTGCTATCAAACTTATTTTCAGTATTCAAACCTTGCTTAAATGATGTGGCAACCTTACGCCGAAACGGGGTTTTACAGTTCTCCATCGCTAAAAATGACATCACTAAAATTTAATGATAGATTTAGCGATGGGAAAATTTAGCGACTAAATCAGCGATAGGTAGGCCACTCGTCGCTGCCCGTTGCTGAATCAGTGACAAGTAAAGATCCGTCACTAAATCAACGATGGCCCTTTTCTAATCGCTGTATGCCACCCATCGCTGAATCAACAATGGGCAGCGATAGGACTTTTCCCGTCGCTAAATACAGAAAAAAAATCATTTTTTAAATAAATAAATTAAAAAAGACAAAATAAAAAATAAAAATAATTTTTATTACCAAATAAAAATATTAAAAATATAAATTATATAAATAAAAATTTAAATATAAATAAATTTATTTAATAAATATTTAAAAATTTGTTTGTATTTTATATTTTTTTAAAATAAATTTTTAAATATATAAATAAAATTTATAATAATTAACAATTTATTTTAATTAATTAAATATAAATTAAAATTTTATTTAACTAATCATTAATTTAAAAATAAAAAATTAACATTCATATATTTATTAAATAACAAAAATAAATATGAAATTCAAATCGATTAATTAATTAATAAAATATAATCAGAATTATTCAATTACTACAAGAATTTGAGGGTTTTACCCACACATAATGGTAATATGTGTGGGTGATTAAATTAGACAAACTCGTTACATTATTCACATTTATTATGTGTGAGTAAATTGATATACCCATACTTAATTTGGCGGAAAAAATTCTCTCAATTTTTAGAGGTTGGTGTGATATTTTTCGATAAAATTTTAGCTAATGTAGTATTTATTTTGGATTATATTACCCACACATATTAATAAATGTTACACGTGTGGGTAATTGTTTATAAACTTACCCACACATAATTACAAATGATATATGTGTATGGATATCTACGTATGAATTGATGTGACAGTTTTTTATATTATATTGCCCACACATATTAATAAATATTACGTATGTGTGGGTAATTATTTCTAAATTTGTCCACACATAAATTACCCACACATATTATACGTGGTTATTTATTTACACATAATGATAATATGTGAGTAATTAAATTAGACAAACTCATTATATTATCCATATTTATTATGTGTGTATAACTTGATAAACCCACACTTATTTTAGTGAAAAAAATTACCTCTACTTTCAGAGATTGGTGGGAAATAATAATTATTATTAACAAATAATAATCTGTTGCTAAAATTAAAAATAAAAAAATAATTTTAATATTTATTCAAATAAAAAATAAAAATAAATATATTCTTATTATTTATTTTAGTTAATTAATTTATAAATATTTGAACTTGAGATGAATATTTAAATATTTAAATTTTATAAAAAACTAAATATATTAATGTATAAATATATTTAAAAAATTAAATATACATTTAAACATGAGATGAATATAAAAAATTTAACTTATAAAATTTAAAATTCTTAATTTAAATAAATATATTAAGTTAAGATGAATTGAAAATGTTAATTTATAAATATTTAAATTTTTATTTAGAAATATATAAAATAAATATATTTATTTAAATTCTAAATATATCGATTAATATATTTCATGTGCATAAAATAAAATATATATTAAATGTATAATATAATTAACATTTTTATTTAGAAATATATTAAATGTATAAAATAATATATATTAAATGTATAACATAAAAATATATTATGTGTAAGGAAAAATTATAGTTGACACATAAAGTAATTTTTACCCACATTTAAGTGTGTGGGTAAAACCTTCAAATTCTTGTAGTGTATAATCATCATCATTACAATCATCATTTTGTTCCTCATTATAAAATTGGTCTCTCGATTTTGGTTGAGTAGACGATCTAGGTTGAGTTGACGATCCAAGTTACTGTAAAGCTATCATCTGTCTATTCATCTGCTCCTTTCATGCCATCATTTGTTACTGTCACTGACGTAGCTGTACATTCTCATTTTGGTTCTCTGTCACCTGGGTCCGAGCAAATTACAGCTCTTCGTTCATCTAGGTTCGCATGGAATACAACTTATTTTGCACCTTGGTCACCTGGGTTCGAGCAAAATGCAGCTCATCGTTCATCTAGGTGACCCTCAGTCTCATTTGTTCTAATTCCAACGACAACCCATATGAACCACTAGAGCTACTATCAGATCCAACCAAGTAAGATTTTCTAGCTTGAGAGCTGAGATCGTAGACACGACCATTTTTGTTCCTACTAGAGACAACCTGATAAAAGATGTGACGCTCGCCGACTATAGGTGGAGAGGACGACTCGCTACCACCAGTTGATGCTGAAGATGCCTTTGCACTTAATCTCTCAAATGCCTCCTATATAAATTAAAATATTACTTGTTAATTAATAAAAAATTATTAAATTGTAATGTTAATTAAATTACAATTAAATACAATTACTGCTGCAACCTTTGATCTATTATCAATCTACACTTCTTGTCCTTGATTATCCTTCCGAGTGTGGGTTCTCCTGAAAATCTCAAATTCATTGGACCCACGATCTAATTCCTTTGCCTGCATGACAAATGTATGAAGTAAATAAAATAAAATATAAACCACTATATAAGTATATAAAATTTATATTTAAGTAAAAAAACTAATTATCATCCTTCTTTAGCTCTTGGTGAAAGGAATGGATCTGCCTGTATTGACTGACCCACCAGTCTCGGAGGTGCAATTCTTTTTGTTTTGTTTTGATTTCTTCTTGTATTCATCTTAATCCCACTTTACCTACAATGCCCGTCACACAATCGGATCCATCCACTCACCCTTATCAACACCTCATTTAATTTTGTTCAAATTATTTCTAAAACTTCTCCGATTAGATTTATTCCAAGTGATCCATATACGATCACTCTCATTGGGTTGCCACTTGAACTCCTTCTATAAAAAGTTAAAAATGAATAAATATGTATAAAATTTTAAGTTAAAACTTTTTATAATTAAGAATTGCAATTATACTAACGTTAAATTCTTTCAGCCACATCCGCCATGTTAATTCTAGCACGTCATCCCAAGGCCGGACCTTCCATGAGGTAACTGCCTCAAGGCCCATGGAAATTTTAGGGAAACTTCACTACTCAGGGGCCCATAAATAAAAAGCATTCCCATTTGTAAGGGCCCATTTCCCAACCCAGCCCAGCCGCCTACTCTCTTCCCGTCTGCAAAGTTTCTCCATCATTCTCTTTCGCTCGCTGCCCTAGCCCTACCTCTCTCGCTCCTTCGCGCCTCACCTTCGCTATCGCCTCTCGTTTCTCGCTGCTGCTCCATCGCAGGTCACTCGTTGCCTCTCTTTTCTTGCTGAGTCGTCACCTTTCGCGCTTGCCCTCACCTTCTCGCTCTCACCTCTCGCTGCTCGGTCGGGGGTTGCTTGTCCTCACCGGCTCGCCTTACCCTCGTGGCCGGTGGATAGTTGCCCAGCAAGCATCGCCTTTCGTTGCTCTGCTCGGTCACTCGCCCTTGTGGGTTGTGGCCAGCCAGTGGCTCGCTACCTCTTGCTCCATTGCTCGTTGTCACTGGTGGCTCGTTGCCTCTCGATTGCCGATTGGTTCATTAGATTCACTCTTTCAGATTTGCTTCAACTTTCAGCGGTTACATTTGGGGGCCCATTTTTTACATTTCGCCTTAGGGCCCCAAAAACTCAGGTACAACACTACGTCATCCCAATAAAGCCAAGTTTCAGTGTACCGTCTCTTCTAAATCTTTGATTGTATACTTGGTGGGCCAACCTTAGGAAAAAAACTATAAAACCAATATTTATCAAATAAGAACATGCATTCCTGTGTATAACAATAACAAACAATTAATTAAAAATAATATATAAGATATTCACTGATCACAGTTTTGATTGCATGATAACTCTACTCGGTGATCAACTCGATCGGTATCCACTAGCTCAGATGGAGTTGGCTCAACATTATGCGCAAGAAAAGAGGACAAAAGATGTGCATGTGGTGTCGACATAAATAAGTATGGGTATGGACCTCCTAGAGGATGAAAATTTGACCTATGAGAGAGGACAGATTGTGGTGTAGTCTCAGGTGGGTGGGATATGGGTATGACTGTAGTATAACCCATATGATATGGCATCCTAGCAAATGGCTGTTGGAACTGAGTCATGGGAACGAAAGTATGTGGGTGCAATGACTGAGGATATAAAGGAGTAAACGAGACAACATGTGTAGAGATAGAAGGAGCAGACTATGAACCAGGCCTACTAGGATCTAGGGAATATGTGTCCCTATAGGATCGATGTCTTTTTCTGCCCCTACTACCCCTACCCCTGCTTGGTTTGGGAGATGAATGTCATGACATCTGTTTTTGAGAATTACATGAAACATAAAAACATGCTAGAACATACACAGTCACATACATTCAAAAATATAAAAAATATTATATCATAACATATATATATATATAAGTGAATTCACATATTCAAAAATAAATCAATCTTGTTGTACATATTCATCAGTATCTGTGTCATCAAATAATAACTCTTCATCATTGTCTTCTGATATTGATTTTTCCTCTGCATCATCATCTTTTTCTTGTTGAACAATATTTGAAACATCTATTTTCTCGATTATCCCATCTAATCTTGAAAAGTACCTCTAAGATCATTATTTTGATTAATTTGTGATAGTTATGGTATCTCGTCCTCTTGAAAAGGTTCTTTGATGTTAGCTTCAAGAGCATTTATTGTAACCTGTGCCTTTATTTTAATAATAATCATCCAATCATGTTTTTTACGGCAAGTGTCGGGGTACGACGCATAATACACTTATTCAGCTTGTTGGGCAAATATGAAAGGATCATATTTTCTATACTTTCTTGACAATCAAACTTTTATAATACCATACTTATCATGAATTTTTGTTCCCTGAGGACTTGGATTATACTATTCACATTTGAACAAAACTATCATTCTTATTAATAGGCCTGCATATTCTAATTCAATAATATCTATAATTTTCCCGTAATAATAGGTCTCTGAGGATCCAATCCCTGTCCCAGGCACGCAAACACCAAAATTTTTGGTAGATCTACTATCACTCCATTCGATGATATGAAATTTATATCCGTTCACGAAATATATTGGCTAATACCGCACGTTTGGAGTCGATCCCCATCCTATGTTCTGAATTAATGGATCTGTAACAACTTCAGTACTCGAATTAACCTGAACGTTTGAATGACTTAATGTATAACTAAAATTCAATTTAAAAATAATATAGTATGAAGTAATATACTTGATGATGAAACCACTTAAGAAAATGTTCCTCGATTTGTTTGTTTATATCTGCGTCTGTGATATTTGAAGATAGCTGACGCAATATATTAGTGTACATGCTGAAAAATTAAAATGATGTATCAACCAAATAATATGAATCAAGTATGAACTTATAAATATATTCATATAAATTTTAATGTTTACTCGATATAAGATTCGACCTTTAGAATATTCAATAAGATATATAATTTGGCGGCTTCAAACTCTTTCCCATCCATCCACCTGATTTTCATTGATCCCGCAGCATAGCCAGGATAATTGAAGACAAAATTTTGTGGATATGAAGAATCTCTCCCATCATCATTTCAAGGGACTCTCATCTTTCTTGATGGAGCATTTGGTGCAAAATAATATAAACTAAATGTGGACGTATCCTCAATTAAATATGCCTCACATGTAGATTATTATACATGAGTTTTATTGCGAACTTTCTTCCTTAAAGTGTTGAGTAACCTAAATCATTCGAAGATCTCCTTAATATAGGAAAAAAAATATTTTTTTTAAAAAATAAACAATTCAAATTATATCATATGTACTTTTCAAATGGATACATCCATCTGTATTGTACTGGTCCCCCCACCTTTGCTTCGTAAACTAAGTGTATTGGCAGATGCTCTATTAGGTTAAACCATCCCGGAGGAAATATACGCTCTAATTTGCATAAAATTATGGGTATGTATTGTTCCATGATATCTAGGTGTTCAATCCTCAATATTGTTGAGCAAATGTCTTTGAAAAATTGGCATAACTCAGTGACCAAATTCCAATTTCGATCTGGTAATGCTGCAAATGCCGTTTGAAGTAATTGCTCCATGAGAACATGACAATCATGGCTTTTCAACCCAAATAACTTTGCGTTTCTCATATCAATGCATTTACCTTATCTGGAAGCATATCCATCAGGGAGCTTAAGTTCTTTTATCCACGTTAAAACACTTAACTTTTGTTCCCATGTGAATGTGTATTGGGTCTTAGGTTTTCAATATTTACCTCACCGCGGTCTATTAGTTCAAGCTCTTTCCGCCTACAATATTCTTTAAAGTTCATTCTAGCCTTGGTATTATCTTTACTTTTACCCTTAAAATCTATTATTATATTAAAAAGATTGTCAAAAATATTTTTCTCAATATGCATGACATCTAAGTTATGTTAGATCATATTATCTTTTCAGTATGACAATTCCTAAAAAATGCTCAATTTTGTCCAATTATGCTCCACACCATACCCATGCATCGCACAATCTTGTAACTGCGGGATAGATAAAAAATTACAGACTTTTTGAAAAACGTTATCTCTAGTTACCGTGGGGGTGGAGAAGAATTCTCAAGTCTGTTTTTTCGAAATGCACTTGTATTTCTTCAAAAGGCATAATCCATTGGCAATAATTGTCTATGACAGTAAAAAAATGACGTCTTTCCACCATATTTGAGGTTGAGAACTTTAATTTTCTCCATACAATATGGATATGCTAATCTACTCGATGTCATCCAACCAGATAATATTTCATATGCAAGAAAATCATTGATGGTCCACAATAGATCAGTCTTCATCAAAAAATTATTCTTTGTTGATATATCATAAGTCAGAACTCCTTCGTACCACAACAATTTAAGTTCGTCAATTAGAGGTTGTAAGAACACATATATCTTATTTTTCGGATTTGATGGACCTGGAATAATAGCAGTCAGAAAAAGAAACTCTCTTTTCAAACACAATCTAGAAGGCAAGTTATATGAGTCACAATAACCGGCTAACAAGAATATGGATGACCTGATTTACCATATGAAGTGAACCCATCTGCACAAAAACCAAGACTCACATTTCTAGGATCGGCGAAGAAGTTAGGATATTTCTGATCAAAATATTTTCATACTTCCCCGTCAGACGAGTGAGACAATACACTGGGCTCTCTCTGAATTTTATGATGCCATCTCATGATCACAGCTGTAACCATAGAAGCATATATTCTCTGCAATCTTGGTATGAGAGACAAATATCACATTTTTTTATAAAAAATTTGTTTAAATTTTTCCTTCCCACTTCTTACAGGTTTGAAACAATGATGACTGCAAAACTTATAACTTATCTTGGATTCGTTATTCTTATAATACAACATGCACCCATTCGAACAACAATCAATCTTCTAATAACCAAGGCCAAGATTGAAAACCAACTTCTTAGTATGATAAAAGTTAGTAGGTACACGATTACCAGTTGGCATTGTTTGATGCCTAAACTGCATGATTTCATTATACTCACATTTCGGAATGTTGTAATCAGACTTAATATTCAACATTCTAACTGTAGCAAAAAGTTCACTTTTTACTTCGCAATTCGGATACAATGGAGCTTGTGCAGCAGACAACATGTCATAAAATGGTTGCACATTTTCATTCAGTGCTTCATCTACATTGTAAGTCTAATAACCATTTCCACTACCAGTACCTTGCATTATATATGGTGCATTTGATGGCCTGGTTGCATCCATTACCATATGTTCATAAGAATTAAACTGATCCCTAAAACTGTATTCTCTATAATATTCATTTTCAACAACCGAATGAGGCACAACGGGCACTTCTTCACTATGATGCGTCCAATAATAATAACCCTTCATGAATTCATATTTGCAAATATCTCTTTTCATCTCATTGACTGATTTGAACCTCAGACACTCGCATTTTATACAATGACACTTTAATTTTTCTTCTAGTCTTATGAAACTTTCTTGGGTAAACACAAATTGAATAAACTCATCGATATCCTCATAAAATTATCTAGTAATCCCGCCCCTTCTTGGGTTACACCTATTATCAATCCACTTACGATGCGATTGAATTTTCATTTTAAATTTAATAATATATATATGACGGGAAAAACTTTTATGAAAATCCACAAAGTCATCTTTCAGTACTACAGACTAACATAATTGTGAATTGCACTTTCAGACCTACACTACTTTAAATTTTTTACCAAGTAACAAAAGTTTTAACCAAATAATAACATTATATTTGTAGTTATAATTTTAAAATTATATTTAATAAATAACTAACTCGACAACAATATTATCGACTTATATTTAAACATATTGTTTATCATTAAACTAATCATTTTTTACACCAAACAACTAAACTAGACCACAAATTTTTAATTTATTTGAATTATGTATTATTGTCTAATTTTGTTAAGATTTATTTTCATTAAATCTAGAATAAAAATATCTCATTTAATAGTCAAATTTTTTTATTTGTATCAACAAGATTATTTAGCAGCCATATTATTAATTATTAACTAATATTAATAGCATCATAAAATTTTTAATTTTTAGTTTAGTTTTAATTTTTAATTGAAGCTAAACTAAATTTTAATTTAACCCCCTTTTTAAATTTTGGAACCCTCCCGCTTAAATCTTGAACCCCACTCATTCATTTTTAAAAAATTAGAAAACATAAATTTAATATTTTTAATTAATAGGGGAAATAAAAAAAATTATAAAATTACATTTTTTTAATTTCTAATAAGAGATTTAATAAAAAAATGAAGTTAAAAAATTAAAAACATATTCTTAACAACAAAACTAATACACAAGTTTTTATTTATTTTAATTATATATTATTATCTAATTTTGTGAAGATTTATTTTAATTAAATTTAAATTCAAAATATTTCATTTAATAGTAAAAATAATAATTTGTAACTACAAAAATTATTTAATCACCGTATTATTAATATTAAAAACTATATAACTAAAATTAAATTAAAAATTTAAATTATATTCAAAATTTACAATTAACCACCCCTACAGCCCCCCACTGCGAACTAAACCCCCCACCCCCCCTTAAATCCACACTGTGATTATTATTAATTATTTATTAATATCTAATTTTATTAAAATTTATTTAATTTAATTTAAAGTAAAAAATATATCGTTTAATAGTAAAAAAAAATATTTATACCTTACAAAATTATTTAACAATCATATTATTAATATTAATAACATGATAAATTTATAATTAAAATTAAATAAAAAATTAAATATTACTAAAATTTTTTTATTAACCCCCGTGAACCCACCCACCCTTTAAAACCCCACTGTACCCCTCCATGATAATTTTATAATTAAAATTAAATAAAAAATTCAATTTAATTAATTTTTTTTATTAACCCCCCACCCACCGACTGTAAAACCCCCGCGTCAAACCCCACTGTACCCCCATGATAAATTTATAATTAAAATTAAATAAATAATTAAATTTAATTAAAAAAAATATTAACCCCCCTCCCAACCCCACTGTAAACCACCTCTTCACTGAACCTTTCAACTGGCCATTCTCTTTTGAATATTATTTTTTATTTAAATTATATAATATATAATGATAATAATATATACAGAATATATAACAATATGCAATAAATATAATGCAGCTCAAGACTAAATCAATATAAAATAAATAATAATAAACATGCAATGAATATAAATAACAAAAATATTAAAATTAATAGTTAATCATTGAACAAATATATTAATCAAATAATAAATAACTATTTACTAATAAACAATTAACCAAATAATATCTATTATGTAAGAAACATTCAATATTGCATTTTAAATCCAAAATGATTAATAACTAAAAATAAAAAATACCTTCAATTCTTGATGAGGTTCGTATCTTTTGAATCAAGACTAAATCATAGCAAAATAATAATCACTTTTGTGATTTCAATGAGAGTGAGACAGGAGCAAAATAGTGTGTAAAATGAGGAGAAGAAAGGCATTTCAAAGAAGAAAATAAATGGAAAGGAGCGGATGAGGAGGGGAGGCCATTTAAAGAGACGGGGGAGGGGGCGCGCCAAGTATCGGGGTGGGGCTTGAGGGGAGGAGGGTCCAAGTGTCATGAGTAAGGGGGGAGGGAACAGGCTAGTGCCCACCAGAATCAGCGACGGGCACCTGCCCATCGCTAAAATTAACGTTAAAATATATTTTTTTAAAATTAATATATTATTTTTAAAATAAATATATATTTTTTAACTACTTTAAGATATAATTATTTTATAAATATTAATTTTACAACATTAAACTAATCAGGAAAAAAAATTACAATAAAGAGAAGAAAAAATAAATAAAATGAATAAAAATAAATCATTAAAAGTATTTAAAGATCAATGACTGATAAATAAATAAAATATTTTTTAATAATTTTTCAATTTATCATTAATTCTAAAATAAGATATAAAAATTATTTTTTTTATTTTTAAATGATTAATAATGTTTATATTATAAATAATAATAATTTTATAAAATATTTTACTTATTAATTTATAATTTTAAATTACATATATTTTTTAAACTAAAAATGATAAGTCTTTAAAGAGGAAATTAAAATCAACAATCATCTTCGACAAGCTATCACCTATTACAGATGGAGAATTAGTGTCGGGTGATTGTTTGTCGCTAAATAATAAATTTTTTTAAAATTAATATATATTTTATAAAATTAATATACTTTTTTAACTATTAAAATTAATATAGTTCTTTTATAGATATTTGATTTTATGACTTCAGATTAATTAGAAAAAATAAGTATAAGTGATAAAGAAAGAAAGAAAAAATAAAAAAAAAAAGTAATAGTAATAAAACACTAAGGGTGAGTTTGATTGCAATGGTAGAATTTGGGTGGAAAGAAAATAAATTCTAGGGAATTGAATTGTAGGGAAAATGAATTCTTGAAAATTAGAAGTTTAACCTGTTTGATTGGTATAATTTTCTATCTAGAAAATGATGTTATTTTTCATCTTTTACTGTTTGATTAGTAATATTTTCTATAGAATTTGGTTTTTCTTATTTTTTATTTCTATACATTTGTATTTATCACAAAAAGTTAAAAATAACAATAAACACTCTCTGTTAATTAATTTGTGATGAAGAATAGCAATAAAATAAAATAAAAATAAACCCAATCAAACAGAGAGTGTTTATTGTTATTCTTCATCACAAATTACAAAACCCACTCTCTCACCCTCTCTGTCTCCCTCTCGCGTCTCTCTCCCACCACCGCTGTTGCTTGGCGTTTCTGAAGGTGCAAAAGATCGGCCATGTCCTGCTCTACGACTCTGATGTAGAGTTGTCGTCAGCGTGCCCAACAACCAGATCCTCATCATCGGCTTTTCCAACCTCATCATCGCCATCTGGGTCAGTCACAACTTTGTCGCCGTCATTATGAGTCTCTCTCTCTCTCTCTTTCTCTCTCTTCTGTTGAGATGGCGATGAAGTCCAATACGGAGCTCGTCTTGGGCAGTGGATGGCGACTCACACCAAGTCGAAAATGGTGACGAAGCCCGAGTTGGAGCTCGACTTTGGCGATGGATGGCGACGAAGAAGAAGGGGAAGAAGTCGGCTCGAATGGGAGAGGAAAACCCTAGAGAAATCGAGGTGGACGGAAGCGAGAGAGGTGCTGTGCGCGGTGAGTGAATTCCCTGGAAATGAAAAACTACCTCCCCAGGAAAACCATTTCCAACAAAAGCAAGAAACACTCACATGATCGAAGATGAGAACTTAGTTTCCTTAAAAAATTTGGTTAATCAAACAGCACAAAAGTTAGAACTTGAGTGGAAAATAGGCATTTTCCATGAAAAATAAGTGCAATCAAACTCACCCTAAGAGTGTGTTTGATTGCACATATTTTTTATAGAAGCAATCAAACACTCTTAACTTTTTTATGGAAAAATGTGTATGGTACAAGCATTTAAAGCTTATTTCTATGGAATTCATTTTCCAAGGGGGTGAGATGGTTTTTGTTTTCTAGGCAAATATTATCCAGAATTAAATTATAGATAATGCAATCAAACACACCCTAAGAGTACTTGAAGAACCATGATTGAAAAAAGAAATAAATTTCTTTTTAATTAAAATATTTTTTAATAGTATGCAAGTTTATTCTTAATTATAAAATGGGAGGTTAAGATTAATCTTTTACTTTTTAACTGATCAATTGTAAGATCCTGTTTCTACATAAGGTTACCACGTAATTTAAGTGAGATTAGAATACTAAAAAATGGGCTTGATAGCAAAATAGATTGGCGAATCTACTGCAAGGAATGCCCCGAAATGTAATTGTCTAAGGAGAATGATGTGGTTTCAATGAGCGTTTCGAGATAGGATTTATGGAATTAAAAGAAATCGAAATTGAGAAGATTTTTGGTACAGTTAAAATACAGCTATAATTTAGGTTGAAAAATTGAATTATTGTAGAGGACTTCCAAGAAGTCAATGGAACTCTAAAGAGGCTCTGGTTTTGCGTGAGAAATAACTCTTAGGTGGTTTCGGGATGAATTGAAGGCCCGGTGAAGACACTGGGGCGAAATTAGCCTTTATCGAGTAATCGTCAGTATTAATTTTGGAGATTGGATGGCTTAATGGTATTAAATGAAAGCCTTAGAGGGCCTAATTACAATTAATAAAATTTTCAAGTGATATAAGGATGAATTATGAGGGGTTAAATTGTAATTAACGCATCCCTCAAGTGTAATTAATGAAAGTTGGAGGGTTAAATATGAAATATATATATATATATGTTTGCAAGTGTGGGAAGCAGGGGAAGCTCCAGTTGATTCTGTCCGTGAGGCGTGGGGAACAATTTCGTAGCATGTTGATTGGTTCTCTCTTGGGCTAAGATTTTGCAGAGAAATTGAGAGCATTGGGTAGAGATTTGTCGAGAGATAGAGTGGCGCCCAAGCTGCATTTGCCTATATATAGATATGGAAATTGAGAGAAGTTGCATAGGAGAAATAGAAGCAAATGGACGAAAGCTATGTTGCACAGAAACACCTCATAGGTGCCGTTTTTCCGTTTTCGAAACGTTTCGGAAACGTTTCTTATTCCCGTTTCGGACCCTATTTATGCCTATTTTTTTAGAAAAACGTTCGTTTCCACGTTTCCGTTTCCTATCGAAAATGTTTCTCGTTTTCGTTTCCGTGCAACATAGGCCGAAAACTCATGGCCGAGAGGGAAATGAGAGAGAGAGAGAGGGATCGAATGAGAGAAAGAAAGAGTAGCCGAGGGAAAGAGAGAGATCGCGAGCAAGCAGGAGTAGTTGCCATGGCCGAAAGCTATAGCGGCCATGGCTATCTCGCAAGGAAGGCCGCGATAATGGCAGCAAGTAGTAGTGGCTGAGGCAGCTCGGTGGAGGTCCGGGAGCTGACAAATGGCATCGCTGGTGGCCGTTGCAGTCGCAAGCTCCAAGTGCAGCCATCAAGCGAGGCAGCCATGGCTGATGCGAAGCGGAGCTGGGCAGTAGCGGTGTGAGACGAGGAGGCTAGCGCGGGGGTGTCTTGCTGTGGCACGAAGTTCGGTTAAGGCGGCATCGGTCGTGGGTGGCAGAGCCGGTCATAGGAAGTGGCTGCAAGGCTGTCGGCAGCAATGGCCGTGGGCACGAGTTGCAGGTGCTGGCAGCATGCGCTATAGGAGGAAGAAAGGTTGAGGAAGAAGATGAATAAAAAAAAGAAAAAGATAAGAAGAAAAAGGAAAAGAAAATGCAAAAATATAGGAAAAATCCAGAAAAGTGCTAGAAAAATAGGAAATTGAGGTTTATTAATATTTTGAATATTTTGATAAGAAAAATGGTTCGGGCATGCATTTCAAGGCGGTGCATGAAAATTGGGGCGATGCACGAAAATTGATGTGGTGTGTGAGAATTGAGGTAGTGCGCAAGTATCAAGGTGATGTGAGAGAATCGAGGATTTGCACGGCAATCAAGGTTGGGCACGCATTTCGAGGTCAGGGCACGCATACCGAAAAAACTTGAGACGCTAAGTTAAGGTAAGTAAAATTTCCTAAAAAAATTCAGTAGATTAGGAAAGTTATTTTCTGAATTGATATAGAGAAATAATTGGAAGATTTTTGAGGAACATTTAGTTTAGATTTATTAAGGAAAAATAGAAAGAAATAGAGAAAAATTATGAAGAATTTAGGAAAAATAAGATATTGATATCCTTAAATGAATATGATGGCCAAGGTATGTTGAGAATCTGAATTGAGTACGTTAGAAGCTTGACACGAGAATCAAGATGTTATGAGATGCGTATGAGATAAGTGGTACTTTCCAAACTAGATTTAGTTTTATGAAAATGCTTGATTTGAAAGTGGTTTAACCCAAAACCTGATTTGATGTAAACGATTTTATTATGTTGTCATGTTTTGATGTGATTATGTCATGTAGATTGTATTTACATGTATTGATGATGAAATGTGCATACATTCACGATGATATTATTGATTATGCATCACATAAGGGTTTGAGATTATGGACTGATGCCACTGCTTTACCAAGGGTGCACCCATACACCTCGGCCCGAGAAGGGGGCTGTAAAAATGGGGAGCAGCAATGGGGTGCAGTCGACTCAAATCGAAAATGACAAGGACATTTTGCATTTTGTATACATGCACGAAAATGATTTTATACTATTACTTAGATGATTTATCATCTAACTTGGATTTTTCCTCTAGAATATTCAAACGTTCAAGATGGAGATTGTAGTAGGAACGAGGATGAATGAGGCATGAAATGACACTTAGCAAAGTGCATAATGAATGAATGATGTAATGTAGCCCATGTGTTTAAGTTCTATTACATTGAAATTTGAATGTTTTGAGGAATGATGATGTATAATTTTATGGTTAATGATAATGTATAATCCCATTTAGGGTTAATGTTAGTAAGAATGTATGTTATGTTTTAAGTCATGTTGAGGAACTTGTGTTCCATAGATGAATAGCCTTGAATTGGGTATTAAGTTCGAAAAGCCATGATGTAAGATATGATTTATGATTAACGTTGAGGAATGATGATATAGGAATTGATTTATGATTAATGTTAAGATGTAAGGTTCGATTCTATCTTCTACAATAAATGTTTATGATGATTCTCTTTCGAGATAACATGATTGGAAATTCTGGGATGAATGCGAGGAATAATGTGATTTAGTATTAGTTCGAAAGAAAAAATTTATTATTCCAGAATTGTCCCAAATTATGACACGCCCGAGAAAGTGGAGCGTTACATCAATAGTTTTATGTTATAAATAATAATAATTATATAAATTATTTGACTAATTGATTTTTAGTTTTAAATTATATATATATATTCTTTAAACTAAAAATTATTTTTAACAAATGCATTTAATGTAGTTCAACCGTCAACTATAAATACTTGAATGGTGCAGCATTTATGGAGTTAGAAAATATTCATTATAAATGTCTAAGTGTTCTAACTTACAAGTGCTTATATTTTATCTCATGCTTTAAATTGACACATTTTTTCTCAAGGCTATTTGTAGGCGCCCCTAGCCAGGAACCCACAACAAGATGACATAAATGCTAAAACCCATTAAAACATTACACTTTCTCCTTGATATTGACAACGGAAGCCACACTCATACATTATTGCTCATAGACAAATACATTCGAGTCCACATACCCATAATGTAACTCAATATTACACACCTTATTAGGGTTTACAACCTACCATATCTTCTCAGGGGTACAACCTAAAATATAAACAAGCGTAACTTAATATTACACACCACAAAACACCTACCAAGGACCTTTGATTGAGACGACTCTGTACACACTGCTACCCCATGAATCCTGATTCACCTGATTCGCCCTCTACTTTTGCCTTACCCTTTACCTAGAATGATGCAAGCAAACATAAGTCACAAGGCCCAGCAAATATAACTGAAAGAAAGCGAGCATAAGAGTCATGGGTATTAAGAAGCAAAAGAGACATGAATGCCATTTAAGGCACTTTCACATGATAAAATGATGATACATGCATCCATGCTCATATGCAGTGTTTTTTAGAACTATAAACATGGGATCGAAGTCTGAAACCTTGGGACCGAAATCCATAACATAAACTTGGGGCCAAAGTCCATAACATAAACTTGGGATTGAAGTCCAACTTTGAGCTCGATATTTTCTTTGCGGATATATCTTGCGGACTTGTCCACTGCGCGCATCATGAGGCCTTTACACACTTATTTAAAAACCATTTTCATGCACATGCTTCATGCATCCTCATAACATGCATATTTGTAATAACTTCTCATTTATAATTGGCATGCAATTAACGAAACAATATGCTCAATGGGGCAACATTCATGCAAGACAAGATCAAACTCTTACATGTCCAAAATAAAACATCATTCCCAAGGAAAGATAGGGTGATACAAACCCTATTTGAGATTTAATAAGTATAAATGTAAATCATGGAATAACATGCATATTCATAATAGCTTCTCATATATAACTGATATGCAATTAACGAAGCAAGATACAAAATAGGACAACATTCATGCAAGACAACATCAAACCCTTGCATGTCCATAGTAAAACATCATTCCCAAGGAAAGATAGGGTGATACAAACCCTATTTGAGATTCAATAGATATAAATGTAAATCATGAAATAATTTACTGACAAAGGGGAAATAACTTGTAAAATAGGAAAATATCATGGAATTTAGAAATTAAGTGGTAGGATCTTGCAATGACAAGAGTTAGAAAATAGAACTTGTAATTTAAAACATAACTTGAGAAAAAAGGAACTAAACTTGTAAAATAGGAGAAGAACTTGCAAAATAGTAATAGGAACTTGCAATTTAAAAACATGAACTTGAGAAGAGGGAGAAACTGAACTTGCATATTAATAAAAACTGAGACATTGCTTCTTAATTGACAAAGAGGAAGAAGAACTTGCAAAAACTAAGAAGAGAACTTGCCTTAGATATTCTTTTTTAACCTCTACTACGAATCAAGGTTGCTTACGCCATACCCCAAACTTATACAGACAAAATGTCCCTTAATTTCTCCCAAAATTCTTCCAAACTTTCCTCAAATTCCCCCCCCCCCCCAAAAAAAAAAAATCCCCTCATTCACTCAAGGTCATAGCCTATTTATAGGCCAAAGGGTAGGGGAGATCGTGGAAGAAAATTCCCTTTTTTTTCCCCAAAAAATATCAATGCTGGACACGTGTGTAATACCCTTGATAAGTCATGATAAAATTACCGATTAAGGGAAAATGGTATATGGAAATTTTCAAAATTTCCCGTGAACCAAAGAGAAGGCACATAATATATATGATGCCTTAGGAGGGGCAAAACGGTAATTTGGAGTTCCGTCCCATAAAAAGATAAATTATTTTTGGAGAAATTATTTATATTGGAGAATTGATTTTTAGAGAATTTAATTCTTGATTAAGTGTATGGATATTAGGAAATTAAATTGGAAGCCAAGTATGGTTAGATTTGTGACACTCTTTAACGACGGGAATGATAAACCCGTCGTTAATTGTATTAGCGACAATATGATTCTCGTCGTTAAAAATAATTATTAACTACTAAATTATAAGTCAATAACGGCAATATTTCCCGTCGTTAATACTCTAAACAATTAGCGACCGTATGATTCCTGTCGTTAAAAATAACTTTTTAGTTATCAAAACACAAACTAATAACGATAATATTTTCTCTCGTTAATAATGTGAACAATTAGCGATAGTATGATTCTTATTGTTAAAAAAATATTTTTTTTATTATTATTTTTTTAATAGTATGAAAACAATTACTAGTCATCAATGACAAAAACATCATGTTTTGATATAAACCATCAAACCTATATATCATTTTCCATATCAAATTGGAATAAAACTCATAAAATTAAACATGTCATTCAAATAACACCAAAGTAATCATTATCCATTAGCATTTACACACCAAAAGTATATATATAAGTGTTAATTGCTAACAAATTACACCAAAAAATATGTTCAACTAAAAATAACACTTTGTCAATTGTATATACTATTCAAAACTAATGTACAACAAAACACTATATAGTCATAAAACTGTTCATGTACTCCAAGACAGCAGTTGCTTCCTTTAGAGTCTTGTTGTTTCATTAATCTAAAAAAAAAAAAAAAACATGAAATTAGAGTCAAAGAAATGTTCATGTTTTCTTTATAAAATGTTAGAAGTAGAATTAATAAAGCTCAAAACGTCTCCATCACAAACTACATAACATACAATCACTAAAATGTACCAAAACATAGAAACCCTTAAATATAGAGTAGATTGAGATGTAAATTAACAAAAACACAAAGCCTTAGTTCTATGGAATGGGGCCACCTATATGAATTCTAATTTGTGAATTATCTTTATCCATGACCATATCTTCTATAAGATCATTAGTCCTATGACCCAACATAAAATATTTGAAAGATGGCAAGTATATCATTTTTTGCATTCATGGCTAATCTCACAAATCAAAAAGCCACTTTCTCTTCG
Source organism: Diospyros lotus (assembly GCF_014633365.1). Taxonomy (NCBI): domain Eukaryota; kingdom Viridiplantae; phylum Streptophyta; class Magnoliopsida; order Ericales; family Ebenaceae; genus Diospyros; species Diospyros lotus. The sequence continues at coordinate 17,821,840 of NC_068346.1, read as the reverse complement.
TGCAACAACTTTCAAACATAAAATCTCCTTCCAGTAATCCATGAATCCATATTGGAAGGATTCAAATCTTATATTTCAAAATTCTTTTTTTTTTATAGCATTAGAAATCACTAAATCAGATCCTATATTAAAATTTTAAAGGCTTTTTAGGTTTATATAGATATATATATGTATGAATCATGATTGATACATTAATTCTCTCTACGAAGACTCAAAATCTGCTCATATGTTAGGTTCCCTAGCATCTATACAATAGCCTTTGTAAGAAAGCAGAGGAAGCATCCAATAGCCATTAAGCATGGACATTCCAAAATAGATGCTATAAATGTATTCAACACGTATGCCCATGTGATATGCAAAATATGCGTTCTACAAGCATAAGCTGACATTGTATATAAATATCAAATACACAGTATAGTTATTGTCTTATATAAATAAGTGTTAATGGAATTGCTTACGGCTTCTTCTAGCTTCATTTTCAGGAATGCACAAGTGATGGTTGCTCTATTACATTCACAATTCTTCAAAAAACATCATTAAGATCTCCTAGCTTTGTGTTGATAGGTATAAGAGCCTTTATTCCCATATCTTGACTTACCTAGAGAGTAAAAATTGTGTCTTTTGTGTCACTAGTTTTGATCAATTTGGACAGTTATTTACATATTTAGCTTTCTTGAAAATTCTTACAAATTAGGAAGATTTTGTGAAATTGGTAAAATTTTATTCTAGAAGTTTTGGTGAATTTGTTCCATTTTTCTAACCGCTGTGACTGTTGTGTATCTCTATCACAAATTCAACAAAACTAGCTCTATTTGGTGCTACAATTCTAAACGACCTTCCATTGTCTGCAACCATCCATTTTTTACATTCATGGCAATTCTAAATTTCTCTTAGTTTAAAAAAGAAAATAAAGATTTCTAAAAACTAATTTAATTTCTAAAAATAGAATTATTTATATATGATGTTTATAGGCATGGAAAAAAAACTTACAACAAAATCTTTAAAGGAATCTTATGAAAAATTTTAGAAAAGAATGGACCATGAGTTGTTTGTTAAAGACATACCCTCTTATTCACCCATAACTTACTTTTGGCATCTAACAAGCCCACATACAACACACTATATAAAAATATAATTAACATCTAAGGCTCACTAGACGAGTCGTTACATATTAAATCTTATCACTCACAGGATACATATAGTATTAAGCATTAAAAAATTTTAAAAATAGGTGATCACCCACCACCTGGAGGGAGTGATTAAATCTTATCACTCACAGATACATATAACACTAAACATTAATAATAAAAAAAATAATGGGTGATCACCCACCACCCGGAGGGAGTGATTAAATCCTATCACTCACAAGATGCATATAGTACTAAGCATTCAAAATTTAAAAAAAGGGGTGATCACCCACCACCCAGAGGGAGTGATTAAATCCTATCACTCACAGGATGCATATAGTACTAAACATTCAAAATTTAAAAAAAGGGGTGATCACCCACCACCCGGAGGGAGTGAATAAATCCTATCACTCACAGGATACATACCTCGAACAATGTTGGTATCACAAATAATTATCAACTCCATTAACATACTGGTCAGAAAGTCTATCATCCAATCGCATCCAATTCTTATCCATCATACTAGATACAACAAAAATTGATAGTACTAGAGATAGATTAAATTACAGAGCACGAGAATATGGGATAAAAACACTACGAGTATTCATGTATATATAATTGGTGCTGAGCTTTAATTGAAGTATGAGAATATGACCACAAACATAACCATTCTAGAATCTGCTAAAATAACCATGCAAACCATGTGTGTAACCTTGAAAATGAAATTACGTTAAATGCATGGTAGGGTATTGTAACACCCGGTGTTACAGGTGTTAAAAGAATGAGAAAGAAAATGAGAAAATTCCAAAAATGCCCTTGAGAAGGTGTCGGATCCTTGAGATTGAGGGTGCCCTATGAGAGGGGCATTTTGATAATTTGGATAGTGAAGTCCAATAAAGGGTAATTTGGTACATTGGAGATAATTCCAAGGTGGAATTAAGTATGGAAGTGAATTAGTTCCCATTTTTCATTATGCGGAGATAAATGGGATTAAAAATTCACGAAGGGAATTTTAGTAATTTTGGAGTAAATTTCATAAAGAAATTAAATTATGGAAAAAGGGGAAAATAGAGAATATTCAATTATGAGAGAAAATAATTGATTTTCCCTAAATTGGTAAATTATGTTTATAATTAATGGGTAGGTGACATGAAAGACTTGGAAGCCAAGTTTGTGTCTTAGAGTGACACTTGGCATGGTCTTATTCAAGCAAAATTAAGGGATTTAAATAAATCAAAAAGAATGGAAATGATGAGCCATTTAGCCCATGTGAGTGTAATGATCATGTTGCAAAAAAAAAAAGAAATTGCAAATGAAAAGAAAATGGTCAAGCATTAATGGGGGAAAATGGGAGATTAAAATAAATGGGAAAGGAAAGCATTATGTCTCTCTAAGTTGTCTTTCATATTTAATGTGGTGAAATTAGTCCCAATTAAATAAATGAGAAATGGGATATTTTATGGGATTTGGAGGCTTGATCCAATGGTGGAAAATTAGTCTTGAAATTGGAATTTATCCAATGGTAGAGATTTAAGGCTTTATGTTGGCATGGATTGCCAAATGGGATGTAAGGATCCAATAGAAGAATGAAATGGATGGTGGAGATTGGATCTCCAAAGAAGTCCATGGCTAGGATTTCATTCTTGAGAAACACATGGATTGTGTTAATTTGGATGGTGGGGATTTAGTCTTCCAAAATGCATCAAGGGTTGAGATTAAAGAAGACTAAGGGCTATGGATTGTGCTTCTTCCAATGGTCAAGATTTATTCTCAAAAAGTAAAGGAGAAATAGAGGCTACGATCAAGTCTTGCAATTGGAATATCAAGGCAAGGAAGATAAATCAAAAAAGAAAAGAGAAATAGAAGTTTTATAAAAGGGGAAGTGGACCTTCAAGCTCAACTTTTTCCATTTGAAGAGTCTTGAAGAAGAAAAGAAAGGAAGTCTTCCCTTTGGCCATTTGAAGGAAATAAAGAGGAATGAAGAGCAAGGGATTGAAGGCAAAGAAAGTCTTGAAGCTTGTAGATTGTGGAAGCAAAGGGGATTTGAGGCTAGGAGGATTTCTTCAAGTCCAAGAGCCCCAAAGGTAAGGAAGGTATTATTTGCTAGCCATTGAAGGCTAGGTTTCCTTCCTTTTTCCTAATTTTATTTCTTCTAAATCCATGGGATTTATTCTTGTTCAAGGTTCTTTCAAGGAGAAGAGTGGGAATGAAGCTAGAATGGGTTCAAGCTTCAAGGAAGGAGTTTGAGGAAATTAAGGGAAGTGATTTTGGAGGCTTGAAGTTGTTGGAAACTTGAAGATCCATGGAGTATTGAGGTAAGGGGAAAGCCCCAAGTGGATGGGGGCTAGCAAGACTTTTGTATGTATTTTAACATTTTTGTGCTTGCTTTGCATATGCTTGTGTGTATGAGACTCATGGCCATGAAATTGTGTGTTGGGGTGGATATGTTGAAGCCTTTAACCTTGAGGGTTGAGGTATTGGAACCCTAGGCACTTGCATATGGCATTGGCATCTATATTGTTAATTTCCATACTTTATGTCATTGCACCCTTATTGAGCTCTTGGAGCTCATGAGGTTTATTTGACCTCTTGTAGGTATTGAAGCATGCTATGGAAGGGTTTGGCAAGAGACAGAGCCTTGAGCATGAAGACATTTGAATATTTTTTTCCAAATGGTGTAATTTTTACTTAAATTGTATATGCCTTGTGTAAGGGTTTCTTTAAGCCCAAAGGGTATATTTTGATGTGTATATATGGAAAGGAAAATCTGGAGGATTTAGGCATTTTTGGGGTGTTGGAAAGTTGGAATTTCAAAAATAAAGGGGTGCTGGAAATTTTTGGGGAGCAGGAGGTCGGGCAGGCAGCAGGGGGCGCGCAGGCGCGCACGGGTTGCACACGGCTAGCAGCGCGGGTAGCCCGCGCGGCCAGCCCGCGCGGCTGCTGCTGGACCAGCCCGCGCGGCCGCCCCAGGCAGCCCGCGGCCGAGCCCAGGGAGGGCCCAGCCGGCTGTGGGGCCCGCGCGTGGAAAAAAAAAAGGGGAAAAATTCAAAAATTAGGGGAATAAAAGGGGAAATAATAGGGTCCAATTTTGGGAGATTTTGGGCTATAGAAGAAATTATAAAATCCCCGAAGGAGTCCCCGAGCGATGAAATGTTGGAAAAATTAGAAAATTTTTCTGAGTATGAGTTTTCCCCTTAGTCTAGCCTGGTGTTAAGAAGTATCTTGAAGCCCTTGGGCGGTGTAGCGGGTTATTTCTTCGTTCATAAGAAACTCGCGAGGTCCTAGGGTGTTTATGGATCCTGGGTAAGCGAAGGGCCAGACGAAGCCTAGTTCCCACCTAGGGCGTTTCTTCTTGAAACATAGTCCACCCTTCATCTCAGACCGGGCAGGTGAACAGTTCGGGTAATTGTTCACGAGTAACACCCGTAAGTGGGAGCGGGGCGTTACAGGTATAATTAAAAATTAATAGTAGGTTCAGGGGCATTCAAAGTTAAATATGAAATAAAGAAATATTCATTGCCAACATTGGGGAAAATAATTTCAGTCAAGGGTATCCAACAATTATAGATTCAAAACATGCTATGTTTTATTACTTAAAATTGCTACTGGCATCTTTTTCCTTGTCTTTTGGCAAATGTTAAAACACAAGTGAGCAAGTCCAAAAGCATTCTCTAGGTTTAGGGAAGAAGACAATTCCAACGAAATATAACACAACTCAACAAAATAATTAACGTGTCAAAAGAAGAAAATATATAATTTAATAAAAATTTACCTATCAATTGCACATCAAATGGTCAAATGCCAAGAACCCTCTTTGAAGCCTCTCTCACAACAGCAAATGCTTCCTAAAATGTAATAAACAAAGCCATTATTATTGAATTTAAAAGGCATGCCTTACGTGAGATTGGTTCTGCAATATTTAGTTAGAACATTGGTTTTTCACATATTTCTTTCTAGTGCTGCACACATATAATGTTCTAGTAACAAAGTGATAGAGAAAATTCTAATAATAATGACAGTTGTTGACTCAATTAAGCATTTGGCCAACTACCAGCTATGTGTACTAGTTTGTAAGAGAGTCATACTTAATAAAGGGCAGTAATTTCAGTTCAACACGTTCTATTACAGCATAAGTTAATTACTTCAATTGGTATTTGTTTAAATGGCTACCAGAGAAAAGAGGATCCAAGAGAAGCCTAGCAACTTGTGCAAACAATAGCTCAAATTCCTCACTTCATCAAAAAGGTCAAGTGTTGTTCATGGAGGTTTGTTGTATTGTACAGTAAAAAATTTATTATTCCAGCGTGAACATAAAATGTTTGAAGCAAATAATTGAGAACATACAATTATCTAGAAAAGAAATAAACCATATAAGTACTTGAATATGAAAACTTATCTATAATTATCTCTTGGTCATCAAAAGCATGTTAGAATTTTAGTAGTTGCGAAATTAAGAAATACTTGTAGTAATAAAATTCATGTGCAATCAACTGTAACAATTTGATCACATATCCTTTTCTTTTATCTCAACTTAAACAAATTCTATTGTACTAAAATTCAAGTCAAGCGTAAATCTAGCTGTAAAAGTCAATTACTAATATCCTTCTTTTTATAAGTCAGTAACTGTAATAATAAAAGACAAAAATAGAAATAAAGTTACCATTATCAAGAAATTATTACTAAGAAAAAAATAGATTATGTCCCAAGGAAGGGAGGGAGGGAGTGTAACTACCTCAGAGTTGTAAAACCTCAGCTCTCTTCTAAACTTCAGCCTTTCCTCTACTTTTTTAATAGGATTGATAGGATGAATAAAATCCACATTGAGCATATTAGAAATCCAATCGCTCCACTAGCCATTTTTAGATAAAAATAACACATGGAATTTAGTGAGAAACATTTAAAACTAAAATCTTCCATCATAAAAATTATAGAAAGAAAACATCAACATTGTAACAATTGAGGGAATGCATGCAATTGAGGGAATGCATCGAGTACCTAGGGTATGTGGGAACACTTGCCCATGCATAATGAACAGAACCCTTGAATATCTATGGTTGAATAACTGCTTCTTTGTCAATTTATGCTACTGCAAAGGATTGGCAGCATTACAAATATAAAAATGGCGGATGCTAATCTGCATGACATGACCTGTTTAACAAATGGCATGTTTTCCTTTAGGAGAGCTTATACAATCAAGCAACAATGCAGCTATGGATTTAAAGTTGAGGATAAGGATACAATCAAGCAACAATGCAGACATACAATTTGTGTGTGATTGTTAGTGACCTGTAGTTCAGACACTAATGTTTTGTAAAAGAAATTCACTGCAATACAAGAAACTTCCATATATTTTCATGCCCTAGAAAACTTATAAAATGGTACCTTTGGCCAATATGCGAGAGAATAATTGATTATGTTGGAAACATCAACCTTGCAGGAAAACAGTTTGTTAATAAATGTTAAAACAGAGAGCTCATAGCCACGACAGTTAATATTAGTCAACATGATATAGAATTGCAAAAAGACTAAAAGGATGTAATACATATTAACAAAAGAATACAAGGAAAGATTATAGAAACCAACCGAACTATCCTATGATATATAGTTAAGTGTTTTTTCACCTCAAAAGAATAATTACGAGGTAAGCTCTTGCAATAATTGGATGTTTCCTTTTTTACTCTGGGTCCGTAGAGATCAACCCGCTCCTCCAACTCCCCTCTCCCCCAATGGTTCAGCCAAAGTATACAATATATGTTTCCTCTTTTACTTAGACATTAGTTTATTATGAGCAAGATGCATGAAAGTCTGGAAGTAGTATCAGCATTATAGAAAATGAAATAATTGCATAGTGACAATTAGTTAATGGATGACATTAGGCAGTAAATTGATGCATGATAAAAATCGCAAGAAATTAACACAACAAATCAATAAAAATAGAAAAGATGTTGCTAGCAGAATAGAAAAATACAAAAAAACACAGAAGAACAGAACAACAAAACGAAACAAAAAAAACACAGCAAAATAGAAAAATACACCAGCACAGAAAAACACAGCAGAAGAAGAAAAATAGATGCTGACTGCCAGAGAAGCCATGCTCAAAAGTCGATGTAAATGTCTCTCTCTCTCTCTCTCTCTCGCTCGCTTGCTCGATTTTTCCAACTGAGTAAGTTAGGGTTTGGGGATTTGGGGGCTTTAGGGTTTGCTGGAAAGAAAGAGGCGGGGCATCTCCCGCCATTATTTTTGGTTTTTTTTTTAATTTTTTGTTATTATATAAAAATAAAATAATTTATAATTATGATAACTGATAAAATAATTTAAATTACGATAATTATTAAATAATTTAAATAATAATTTATGATAATAATCTAAAATATGATAATAAAATTATTTAAATTATTACATCAAACTAATATTTATTTAAAATGTAATTATATTATAAATCTAATAATTATAATAAATTAGTTTAATATATTATATTCTTTTTAATATGTTTATAATTTTGTAATATTATATTATGAATAAAATATAATATATTATTCATAATATATTATATTTTAGTGTAGAGATTTAGTTTTAGGTTTATTATTTGTATTTGTAAATAAAATAAAATTAAATAAATTAGTTTTATAATTTAAGTATAAAATTATAGATACCCACACATATATAATATTTATAATTATATGTGAGTACATTTATAAATAATTACCCACACATGCATAATATTTATTAATATGTGTGGGCAATATAATCCAAAATAAATGCCACATTAGCTAAAGAACGAGCAGCGAGCTAGGGTGAGAGGTGAGGGCGAGGCAACGAGTGAGACACAAGAGCGAGGGCGAGAGGTGAGGGCGAGCTAAGAGCCAGAGATGAGGACTTAGGGATTTGGGGGAGGATTGGGCACTTGGGGATTTTTGGGGAAGGGGGGATTTTGGCCAGGAAAGAGGCGGGGGATTCCCGGCTCTTCAATTTATTTGTTTTTTTAATATTTAATAATTTAATTAAAAATAATATGTTATATGTTCTTTTTAATATATTCATGTATTCTTTTTAATATGTTTATGTTTTTTTAATATATTATATTATCAATAAATAACTAATGCTCAATTATTATAGTTTAATAATTATATTTGTGCATTTATAAAAAATATAATTATATTAAGAATTACTTATATAAGTGTTAATTAAATTTTAATAGTTTTTTTTATTATTTTATGGTTCGAATTAAAAAATTTAGTCATTAACAACGAGAAAATGGTATATTAACGATGACTTATTTTACCTGTCGTTAAAAGTTATCTTATAACGACAGGATTTATATTTAGTCGTTAATAGTACTACATTAATGACCAAAACTAATGTCGTCGCTAATTTTTGGTCGTTAATACCTGTTTTTGTTGTAGTGAAAGAAAATGGAGCTCTCTCGGGAAGGAGGAGAAGAGTCTTTTGGGAAGAAGTTTCAGTGTTCCAGAGAGAAGTTTCAACATTTTAGGGACACAATCCAACTTTGAGGAAAAACTTCTAGCATTATGGGAGAGCTTCCAACATTCCAGAAAGAAAATATAGCATTTGGGAAGAATGCCCATCATTTTAGAAAGAACTTCCAGCATTCCTGAAAGAAAATACAGCATTCGGGATGAACTTTTAGCATTCCGAAAGAAAATAAAATTCGGGAAGAAATCTAGCAACATTCCGAGAAGAATTCAGAAATGTTCCTGGGAGAAAATCAACAATATTTTGGGCAGAAATCATCCTTATTTCGGGAAGAAAATTAGCCTCATTCAGGGAAGAAAACCAGCCATATCTGGGGAGAGCACTGCCATTATTCCGAGAAGAAGTTGTCCGGGAAGAAAGTAGCTTCTAGGAAGAAAGTCTCTTTGAAAAGAATGTGAGTTCAGAGAGAATGAGAATTCGAGAAGAAGGTGCATTCTGGGAATAATTTACAGGGATTTAGAAAGAAGCTTGCTACTTCTGAAACGAAACACTGCTGCTTCATTTTCGTTTTCCTTTATTGTTCGTTGTTCCCTCCCTTTTCTCTACTGTTTACTTAAATGTCATTTATAGTATATGTCTTGCCACTTTTCCGTTGTACAAATTTACCCTTGCACCAATTTGCTATCATTATTAATAATATTCATTAACCATTATTTATTCAGAACTATTATTGGAAAAATTATGCCCACTTGGTTTTACTCATTAAAAGCATGCCTACTTATATTTATTTATTAAAAATATCCCTAGATGGACACTTGACAAATTCCATAGCACAACAATAGCTCCCTACTCTTTACTTTGACTTTTAAGTTGAAGAGAAGAGCATGCCATTCTTGCTTGTCCACTTGGCTTTGATAGACAACCCAATTTTTTTCTAGGATTTATGGCTTTGCACTGACTCAAAAATGAGATCCTTCACTAAAGTTAGGATGGGCAGTTGCACGAGAGTAGTGCTTAATGCTTCGAGTTGACAGTGAAATATTTGAAAACACAACTTAAGGTGTCAAAAACAATGAATGATCCATTCAGGGAAGGACACTAGCGTGCCTCTTAAGGCATGATAAAAGGATCTTGAGGAAATATAAGCTTTATTTGTGATGTAGCACTAGGAAAATAACCAAGTGGTTAAAGAGCCAGAAATATCAGGACTCCGATAAGATTGGGTGCGAGCAAGGGCATAAACATAGAGAGTTGAGTGCTCAAGGGCTGTTATGGGCAACAGATTTTCTAGGGAATGTTTTTAGGGTGTGAAGAAGTCTACACAAGTGGTTTCATTAGGTTTGGGCTTTATTTAAGCTAGGTTTTCTTGAGATCGAAGTGTCTCGGTGAGACTTATCCTGAGATGATGTATTTGTCCAAGGTAACTTCCCTCAATGTTTTGGATTAGCATCTATATGACTTTAGCCTTTGGGATTTCTAACGAGTACCTACTTGAGGATGAGGAATGATATTATCTACCTCCCTAGGTCGCAGACTTGGTATGTGCTCGAGAGAATAGTATCTCTTTGGGTATCATAGGGGTAGTCTAGGAGGTAGAAGATGGTAATTCAAGAGAGTTAGAGGAAGGCCACATGGGCACTCTAATCGGAGCTATGGGTTTGGCTTCTATAATAGCCAGGTGCCTCACCTCGACTGTCAATATATTCAGTGTAATACCTTGAGAGCCCAAAGTCAGGTCTAAGAAGGGACTCTAGAGAAGCTAGTATATATATCGAGGATAGTAAGGAAGGAAACAACACCAGCTGAATACTTTTTGGACTGAATGTGGATAAAGAACTTTTGGATTAAGCGTGCTTGAGCTAGGGTAGCTCAATGATAGGTGACCCCTGAGAAGTTCGAGTAGGCCCATCAGGGTAAGTTGATTCAGTCTTTCCTATCGCTCGATGTGGAATGTTACATTGGACCTTGTTCTTATGATTTTCATCAAATATTTTGTATGTAGTTTCTATTCTCAGATGTAATTGTTTTAAAGAAACAAAAGGAGTAATACAGTTTTTCTTGTGTCTGTAATGTTTTTGATTTTCTTGCAACATACGCTACTAATTTGTGTCTCACGTTATGTATTAGTAAATAAGTAGGGATGCATGTACCAGGTGTAAAACAATTACGACAAGTAATGGTACCTGATAATGTTCTCGCACGTTCCCTTAGATCTTCCAACCATGTTAGTCAAGAGATTAAATATGGAAAGACTAGATTGGTTGGTACAGTACCTTATCCTTTGCGAGAGTAATCTGCCATTCACTAGCTAAAGATTTTTTCTTGCTCTATTAGCTAGCATCTGGTTTCTCAATCATGGAGTTAGTGGCTGGAATTCTCAACTCAAGCAGGCCAATATAGTTTGACGTATACATGCTAAAGTGAATGATATAGCAAGTAAAGAAGAGCCCTTTGTGTACCTCGAATCGGACACCACTAGTTGGGATGCTAGGATAGTGATGACTAATTGTGGAAAATCACCAATGCTATCCATACTATCCCTTAGCCTTTCACCAGGCTATCATAGCGGATCATGGTGTGGCCATCTCTAACCTAACCAGCTCAATGGGTTTTAAACATGAGGGATCCTTAGAGCCAAAGTATTATGATAAACAAATGCTTAGTCTAGGTACGCCTCTATTCTAATCATGGAGTGGTTCCAAGGTAAAGTTACTCACATCAGGTCGCGGGTAAGGCCATAGGCTAGGCGGAGTTTAGCGTAGGGTTAGAGCATGGCTTAGCCCCCTAGAGTCAAGCAGATCCTATCTGTTTCAAGAGTATTGGGTGAGCGCTCTAAGAAAGACATCGGATATTCCCTACAAAAAAACTAGCATTTAGCAGTGGTTTTTTTTTTTTTTTTGCTGCTAAGTAATTTAGCGACGGTTTTGAAAATCGCTGCTAAATCAGCTGTCGTAGAACATTTAGTGGCGGTTTTGACCAACTGCTGGAATAACCGCTGCAAATCATATTTTTTGCAGCGGATTTTAAACTACAGCAAAATTAGTGATTTAGCGGCGGTTTTTAAAATATTTAACAGCGGTTCAAAAATCGCTGTAAAAATTTAAAAAAATTAAAATTTTTAATTTTAACGGCGGTGTTTAGAACTGCCGCAAAAATTAAAAGAAAATTAAAATTTTTAATTTTAGCGATGGTTCTTAGAATCGCCGCAAAAATTAAAAGAAAATAAAAAATTTAATTTCTCCCATGGCCAACCCGCACGCGCCCAGACATGTGCATACCTAGCCACTTGGACCTGCCCAGCCACGTGGCGATGCTAGAAATTAAATTTTCATCATTCCTTTCCCTAATTTCGAACTCGTGACCTCTCCTATGCGCTTGCGCGTGCAAAACCGTCTGATCTACCAAGCCCTTTTATTATATAACCGCGTATATAAACTATATACCAATACAACCATTATTTTCCAGAATTATAGTTTATATTTGTTAATATAAATTAAAAAATATTAATTAATTAATTTTTTTAAAATAATAAAGGAATAAAATAAAAATAAATTAATTGAATTAAATTAAATTAATTAATTGATTAAAAAATAAAAAATATTTTATATATTTTTTAAAATTATTAAAATTTTATATATTAAAATTTTGTTAAATTTATTTTTATTTTTTTAAATTAAAATTTTTAATTAATTTTGCAATTAATTTAAATTAAATTTTAAATTTCTTTTTAAGATTTTATATTTATTTTTATTAATTTAATTTTTAATTATTTTTTAAGTAAAATTCAAATTTTTCATGAATTTTGCGACGGTTTTGCAAAACTGTCGCAAATGTTAATTTAATTTTAATTTTAAATTATTTAATTATTTTTGAATTTAGCGGCAGTTTCTGACTAAATTCAATTTTTAATGAATTTTGTAGCAATTTTGAGAAACTGTCGCAAATATTAATTTAATTTTAATTTTAAATTATTTAATTATTTTTGAATTTAGCGGTAGTTTTGAAAAATCGCCGCTAAATTAAATTTTTTATTGAATTTTGTGGCGGTTTTTAAAACAGCCACAAATGTTAATTTAATTTTAATTTTAAATAATTTAATTATTTATTAATTTAGTGGTTGTTTCTCAAAAATCGCCACTAAATTCAATATTTAGTCAATTTTGCGACAGTTTTTCAAAACTGCTGCAAATGTATTTCAATTTTAATTATTTTTTAATTTAGCAGCAGTTTCTCAAAAATTGTCACTAAATTTAATTTAATTTTTTATTTATTTAATTATTTTCTAAATTTAGCGACGATTTTTTGAAAGCTACCGCAAAATGTTAAAAAAACCGTCGCTAAAAACGTATTTTGCAGCAGTTTACAAACCGCTGCAAAATGCCATGTTTTGCGGCGATTTAAAAAATCCCCGCAAAAAATCAATTTTTTTTTGTAGTGCTTAATATCTTGTTGTGGATATGTTACCGCTGCGTAGTATCTTCCAGATATATAAGGACCAACTATTTGAGGGTATATCCAGTCTTCATCTTAGTAGAAGATAGTGGGATCCAAGCACAACCCATGATGAGGACTTGTAATGTGAGCTATGGGGTTTTTTGATAATCTGGCCTCTACTGGGTTAGCTTCGTGCCAGATTTCAACTGGGTGTCTAAGTGGCACCGGATCTTAACAGTGAATCTGTGTTTAGTTAACAGGTTTTCTAGCAATTAGGTTTCCATTGAGTTGGCTTTGCATCAGATCTACCCAAGAGTCAAGGTTAGCCTGAAGGCTTAGCACTAAACTCAGGCAAGGGATCTAGGTTAGTCTACAGGCATGGCGCTAGATTACAACAGGGAATTCAGGTTAGCCAATTGGTTTAAAGGTAGCTTGCCATATCAAGGCCTCACTCTTTGCTCTATCTTCCCAAGTTTGCTCACATAAGAGAATCTAGGTTTTTCTAGGGGCTTTGCATTGGATTTCTACTAAGTGCCCAAGTTCGCCTAGAGACTTGGCTCTAGATCTACCAAGGAGTTAAGGTTAGCCCATAGGCTTAGCATTGGACTTCAACAAGGGATCCACATTAGTCTCATGGCATAGCATCGGAACACAACATAGAGTTCAGGTTAGTCCATAGACGTAGCACTAGATTGCTACTGGGTGACTCTCCCATCAGGGGTGAATTAGTGGTATAGCCCATTTGTAAACTGCCAGGGTAACTTATAGCGCAGCCCTTCTAAATAGTCGTGATACCTACATAAGAATTCACAAATAGTCATATTGCACAAGATATTTTACATGGATCGACTTATAGTTTGCCTATGTCCACTAGAATATGAGGGGTGCGTAAACAAGTTTTTCTTAGATTTGGCCACCTTAGAGAATCTGGGTTTGCCTAGGGGCTTGGCTTTAGATTTTAACTAGGGATCTAGGTTTGTTAGGAGACTTAGCGTTGGATCCTCGCAAGGAGTCTAGGATAGCCTAAGGGGCTTGGCACCAGACTATGACAAGGGATATAGGTTAGTCTCGTGACATGGCACTGGATCATGACGGGGAATCCTGGTTAGTTTATAGGCTTGGCACCAGATTACTGCAAGGTGGCACGTAAATAAGTTGTCTCTTACCCCGAAGGTTGGTCACCTCAGAGAATCTAGGTTTGCCTAAGGGCTTTGTGCCAAATTATAACCAGACATCCAAGTTTGTCAGGAGACTTAGCAGCAGATCCTCACAAGGAGTCTAGGTTAACCCAAAGGGCTTAGCACCGGACTACAACAAGGGATCTAGATTGGTCTCGTGACATGGCATCGGATCATACTGGGGAATCGAAATTATTCCAAAGGCTTAGTGTAACACCCCGTTTTTCCCAAGCGTGGCATTAACCCGAGATTTCAGGAATATTTTTTTCTAACATACACTTAACATAAATCATTCCCCAACAATCATATTCTATCTTCTTAGCATATCAAACTTAATAATCAATAAGCTAAGACGGTAATATCATCACATATGCGGAAGCAAGATCGAAATCTCAAATGATACATAATTGTAATTTCTTTATTCATAACATAGAGACCGTACCATTGTTTAACATGATATCTTCAAAACAAAATACATAACAACTGAATATCTCGCACATAATCAAAGACCTACTGGATCTAATATATAGATAACGACTACATCTCGATAACCTCTTTTTCCTTGGCGCTGCTGCTTTCATCTGGAACGTTTGAATATTCCGGGGACATAATCCAAATTAAATGCTAAATCATCTAAGTAAAGGTTCAAAAACATTTTCATGAATATATGCAAGACCATGAACAAACTGACATATCCTGACATGTCCCAGTCTAAGAGAATCCCATACAACGCTTAACCCATACCACGGGAAAAGAGAAATCTCTCTAAAGGAAACATAACCACATTGTCACATTGGCATAACACATACCTAGCTTAAGAAGAGCAACATCAACGCATCTCCCTAACACAACGGGAACCATCATTACCACTTCCGACTTTGAAGGGTCAACATCAATGCACGAACTCGGGGTATCACCCTACTATCATGTTAGGGATTACGTTCCCACTCAAAAGCATTCTAGATGACATCACACTAACCCTGAGAATGCAACGTTCTCCTAAAAAACAATGATATCGCTCAAAGGATTCTGAGTGGTGTCCACTCTCAGCCTCGCCACTTATGGACCATCCAGGGTGGTGTCCACTCTTTGCCCCTACCATAAGTGGACAATAATCCTTGTAACGCATCCTGAGTGCTATCTTAATGGTCACACCCCAGGTTGTCATCCCACATCCCACATGGACAACACATAAACATGTCAATGCCACTATCACATACCATGATTTATGCATCATATAAATCAACATTTCAATGCACATGTAAATAAACATTTTGGATAAACCATCCATATGAAATCAACCTATCACAGGTCAAACCATTTGTATAAAATAAGTCAAGTTTTGGGTTGAATCACTCACTTGAGACCAAGTTTTGATAGTAAAACCACACACTTGAAACCAACCATTCACATGTCGAAAACCACTTGCATGAAAACAAATTAAGCATAGGGTTAAACCACTCACCTCGAACGTATCTTAGAATATCCTGATTCTCGTGCCTAACCTCGATTTTCGTGTCAATCCTCAAATAATCATACTATTACTCAATTTTGATCCTCAATGATCCCTAAACATCATATTCATTCGAAGGAATATCAATATATATATTTTCTAATTTTACTTTATTTTCTCTCCATTTTTTCCTCAGTAATTCCAAAATAAATACTTCTTCAAGCATTTTCCCAAATTTTTCTCCACCATAATACATAAAATATTTTTCTAAAAATAATAAAAATATTTTCAAAAAATACCTATGTCTTACGCACCCTCACCTGCTTCTCACGTATCCAGCGAGTGCACTTCACGCGCCAGTAGTCTTCTCTAGCTCTGGCCGTCGGCGATTGCTGGTTTTTCCTCCTAACTTGTTCTTTTCCTCAAGTTGATCATGTTGGTGCCATTGGTACTTGAAACCCCAATCGAAAGGCCCTTGATCTTCCATTTAAAGCTTCGATTTCCATCCAAGCCTTATATCTCACTCGATTTCACTCCAAAACTCTTCAAACTTTCCAAAATCTCTCATCTTGATACAAGGAACTCTAACCAATCTCGCAAAAACACTCTCAAACGCTTGGATTTGATGCCCCAAAACCTTGAAACCCTCGACCTATTTATAGGTGAAACCCAACCATCGTTCGGCAAATCACTAACCAAGACTTGGTCACCAAGAATCCTAGGTCTCAAATCTAGCCACTAAGTGGATCTCGTAGCCTTGAATCATGATAAAAATGCCATGACTTACCGACTAAATTTTCTAATCACTTCCGCCATTAATTTTCATCCTATCACGACCGATCTCGACTAATGGCCACCACCAATCGATTCACCTTCTTTACCCCTTGGGCGATACTCCCGACATCGGCAGGTGGCTTGTAATACCCCATATCTTCGTGAAGTTGCCATGTAATTTAGATGAGTTTAAAATACCGAAAAATGACTTGATAGTAAAAATAATCGCCGAATCGATTGCAGGGAGTACCCCGGGGCTTAGATGCCTAAAGAAAATGGTACATCAGTAACGAGTGTCCCAAGATAAGATTTATGGCATAGAAAGAAATCGGATCTGAAACGATTTTCGGTACAACTAGGATTCAGGTTGAGAAATCGAATGATGGTAAGGGATTCCCGGGAAGTCAATGAGACCCCGAGTAGGGCTATATTAAATATAAGAAACAACCCTTAAGTGGTTTTGAGAAGAAACAAAAGGATTTTTGGTCAGCATACGACCCTACGTATAATCAGGCCTAAGTGTAATTTATTAATTTTGGCTGAGAGAGGTCAAAACGATGGTTTTTCTGAGTCTTCGAGGGTGGAATAAAGGGATTAGATCTTATGGGGCTTAGTGGAATAGTTGGATAATTCAGGGGCTTGAGGATAAGGGCCAAAATGCAAAAGAAAGTTTTAAGGGGGGCTAAAGTGTAATTTTCAAAAACCTGCACAGGCATGGCCGATCTGGCCACAAGCTTGGCATGAAAATTCAGAGAAATGGCAGCCAAATCTGTTAGGGCATGGCCAAGGATGGTCCAAGAGGCATCTGGGAGGAGCTATAGCCGGTGATTGGCCACATGGGGGTCGAATTTGGCCTATAAATAGCAATGGTTTTTGGCCAATTTTAGAGCAAAAAATTGCTCATGTTTGGGAGTGAATCGAAGGCAAAGGATAGAGGGATTTTGTTCTCGAGGGATCAAGGATCAATCCTGGAAAATTTGGTGAGCAAATGAGTGGTTTTGAGTGGGTTTTGGAGCTTGACCGGAAAGATGAGGCGGACCGCCACGTTGCGCCTGCAATTGCCTGATCGAGGGCTTTTCTGGTGTGCTTTCGGTCGAAGGTTGGTGCTATCTTGATTGACTGGTTGAGAGCTTCAAGGGGGTACCCTCAAATCGACTATTAGAGCCGTTGTCGGCGGCTGGAAATCGGAGAAGAAGATGGCGCGTGAGCTGCACACGCCACACATCATGCGCAGACACTCGCTTGGCGCGTGAGGGCGCGTGGACCAAGGGAAAATTTGGTATTTTGCTTCTATATTTTTTTAAATTTATTTTAGGAATTATCATGTTGAAAAATTTGGAAAAATGTTTGAGAAGATAATTATTTTGGAATTATCGAGATGAAAATTAGGAGAAAAATAGAGAAAATTATGGAAAAATTGAGAAAAATGAATTTTGATTCTCCTTTAATTAAATATGGTGTTTAGGGAGTGTTGTGGTTTGAGGTTGAGTATAAGTTCGGGTGTTGTGATTTGGCACGCAAATCGAGATAATGCACGTAGATCAAGGCATTTCGAATACGTTCGAGGTGAGTTTTTCAATCCAATTCTTGTGCATATTCTTGTTATTTTGATCACTCTTGATTTATTATGGGTGGTACGACCCTATACTCGATTTTGTTGCATACAAATGGTTGACCCGTGATCGGTTGATTTCACATGGATGGTTTATCCAAAATGTTTTTGCATGTGCATTGAAATGTTGTTCGTAATTCTTTGATATATGTTGTGGTTATGGCGTTGGCATATCTTCTGTGTTATTCATGTGGGATATCAAGATGTCAACCCGTGTTACGGCACTTGAGTGATAGCACTAGAGAAACGTGTTAAGGATCAATGCCCACCTATGACAGGGGCTGAGAGTGGACACCACCTTTGCGAGTCAAAAGTGGCGAGGCTGAGAGTGTACACCACCCTGGGTCAACTCAGGTGGTAGGGTTGAGAGTGGACACCACCCCAGGTTCCTTTGAGTGACAACATGGTTTCCAAGGTGAATGTGGATTCCCAGGGATAATGTTGATCATCTGGTGGCTAGGGTTTGTGTTAATGAGACCCAGAATGCCTTTGAGTGGAAACGTAATGTGATGGGGTGATTCCTGAGTTCATGCATTGATGTTGCCCCTCTTAAGCTAGGGTTGTGTTATGCCAATATGTCAGTGTGGTATGGTTGCCTCTAGAGAGATTTGTTATTTCCCCGTGGTATGGGTTAAGCGCTGTATGAGATTCTCTTGGTCTGGGGTGTGTCGGGATATGTCAGTTTTTTTCATGATCTTGCATATATCATGAAAATGTTTTTAAACTCTCACTTAGATGATTCAACATCTAATTTGGACTATGTCTCTGGAATATTCAAATGTTCCAGGTGAAAGCAGCGGCGCTAAAGGAAAAGACGTGATCGAGATGTAGCCGCTATATTTAGTTTTCATAGGTCTCTGTCTATGATTACTATGTTCAGAGGTTATGTTATATTTTGATATTTTCATGTGAAACATTGATTTGGTTATTTGACTATAAAAGGAATTTGTCGATTATATATCATTGAGGTTTCGATCTTGCTTTTGCTGATGTGATTGATATTACCTGTCTTAGTCTATTATTTTTTTAAATTTAATATGCTGAGAAGGTATAATCGGGATTGTCGGGAAATGATTATGATGAGGGTATGTATATCGAGAGACTTATGTTGTGTGTATGATGTTGAAAAAAAAAAAATTATTCCCAAAATCTTGCGTTAATGCACGCTTAGAAAAAGCGGGGTGTTACATGGCTGGTCAGCGGTGACAGTGTGGCTGGCTGAAAATTTGTAGGTTTCACACCTAACTTTCAGAAATTACACTTTGACCCATCTTCTAATTTCCAATTACAGTTTGGACCTTTCCTTGAAGCCCTTGATCTTTCCAACAATTCCATTAGGCCTCATGAGTTCCAAAATCTTTATTTCATCCCCAAAGTTTTAGAAAAAAACATCTTTTTGACCTCCCTCAGTATAATATCCCATATTTTCGTGAAGATGCCACGTATTTTAAGTGAGTTTAAAATATCAAAAAATATATTTGAAATGGCAACAAGTGACCAAATCAGTCGCAGGGAGTGCCCTAGAGCTTAGATACCTGAGGACAAATGTATATTTTTAACGAGCGTCTCGAGGCGAGATTTATGATGCTGAAAGAAATTAAATCAGAGATGGTTTTTCGGTTAAGCTAAGTTGTAGGCTAAAATAGCCGAATGATGGTAAGGGGCTTCGAGAAATCGTACATATCGAGTAATTTTGAGTTATTAATTTTGAGATTTTAAATATCTTGATAAATTTGATGTTTGAGGGTGTAATTGTAATTAGAGAATTATCCAAACGAAATAAGGATAAAATTAAGAGCTTACGTGGTAAAGTTGAGAACTTGAAATAAGGGCCAAAGTGTCATTTGGAAGAAGTTGGGGAATTAGCTTGGATTTCAAAAATTGAATTCATTATAGTTTTGGATTTGAAAGGCCATTCAAATATATCTTTGAGTTTTTGGAGTCCATGGCTTAAATTGTGACAAGTGGCATAATGTGATTGGTTGAAGAAATCTATAAATAGGCACCATGGGTTGTTCCCAAATCATTCCAAACAAGTTTGAGAGTTGAGGCACTCTAAGAAGAGGAGCTTTCTCTAGAGAGAGAGAAGGAAGTTTGGTAAGAAGGCGGGAAGAAATCGAAGGAGAAGCTGGGGAGAACGAGCCTCGCTGGAGTTACGAGCCTTCATCGGAATTCGCCAAAATTAGTAAAAAAAAAAAAAAGCGAGGTAAGTCCCTTTTTTTTGATAATCCTGTAGAGGGGGAAGAGAGGGTTGCGTAGGTTCAAACGGGGGTCGAATCGGAGTTAAAATAAGGAAGTTATGGCTGAAATACCAAACCGAGGCGAAGCAGTCTGAAACTGTTGTGCAGCGCGTGAGATACACGCGCCGAAAAATAGCTGTGCGTGAGGGCGCGTGGCCCACCTTTCCAAGGCGCGTGAGGGGCCTATTTTTCTCCAAATTTTCCAGTTTTTTCCCTACTTTAATGCCCCTCAACCCTATATAAAAATATTTGAGGTTAGGTTTACCAAAACATGTGTTTTCTGCAGAAACCTTGGTCGTTTGCTGTGAAATTATACCGTCGAAGAGATAAACCAACAAGGTGAGACTCCTATACTCTAAATCCTATTTTTTATTCTCTTATGAGAGACTTCTATTGTATGAGACATATTTTGTGAAGTTCTTATACGTAGACTCTTGTTATTCTTTTATGTGAAATCATGTTGTATATATGAAATATATTTGTCTGGAAAATATATGTTGTTGGCTTTTTAACTATTGCATTTATAAAATTCGTGTGGCCATACTGTTGTACCTATTTGTTGTTGGCCGAGGGTAAAAGTCGGATATTCCCCGAGAGGCACTATGCGTGCGCCATCGAGAAAGCTCTCGTGGGGAAGACCGTGAGTCTAAGGAACAACGGATGTGGTGCTTGCATGAGTTCTATGAGATCGAGCTGAAGTGACATGGTTAGGGACCTCCCGAGAGGCGCTATGCATGCACCATTGAGAAAGCTCTCATTGAAGGAGGCTGACGTGTTCACGAGGCACTTCGGAGTAGTTCTCGTTGTCTTCTCATACATTTTATACCAAATCATGCATCAATATAAACTGTTTTTGGAGTTTCTCACTAGAAGATTCATCTTCTAATTGGACTATGTCCCCGGAATATTCAAACGTTCCAGGTTCGACGAGCGACTCTAAGGGAAAGAGGGTAGCTGAAGAATAAGCTTAATTTACTGTTTATAGCATGTTTAACATATTTTTGTTTACGTGCAAACCTATGTAATTCTGGATATGTTTAAGATGTTCAGTTATCACTTGCTAGAGATGATGTCCATGTAATACATTTTGTAGATGTCTTGAACGATTTTATTTATGATAAATAAAGTATTATGGTTGTGAACCATGTCAGGTTCGATCTAGCTTCCATTTTCAAAATTTTAACACCTATCTTAACTATTCGATTATTGGGTTTGTTAAGTTATGAAGGTGAAAATTAGGGTTTTGGGGATATTGTGTGATGTATGGCAGTGATTGTGATATGAATAATTTTTATATTCCCAAAATTCTAAGTTATAACACGCTCAAGAAATTTGGGGTGTTATGTTGGTATCAGAGTAAACCTAAGGAAAAGTTCGCATGTGGCTAGATGAGCAAAGCCACCGTAAGTTTTGGGAATTAGGTTAGGATTTTTTTTTGAAATATTTAGTGGCATACTCTTGTTGCTTATTCAATTTGAATTGAACCATGTCGTGATGATTTAATAGATCGCCCTGTCTTCTTGCTAGATGGTGAATACAAGAAGGAATAGGTGCGAGAGAGGCAATGGTGAAGAAAGAAACATCAACCCGCACCTAGGAGGTGGTGTGGAAGGTCAAAGAGATGCACGAGCTGACCTCGATGAAGGCCGAATTGATAGAATCGAGAGAATCCTAGAAGGCATGGCTGGACGAATTTTGGAGTTGCAGCCTGAGCAAAGAAGAGTAGATGCTTTGGAGAGGTGTCTACGACAAAACCCGCCAGTGTTTCGAGAAAAACCGGCAGATGACCCCGCAATCAGTGAATACTGGTTGGACCAGACTGAGAAGATCCTACAAAGATTGAGAATCTTGAATGAGGACAAGGTCGAGTGTGCGACCTATATGCTGGAAGGGGAAGCTGTCCAATGGTGGAGGTCTATGCAGCGAGCGATACCTAACCGGACAGGAACTCAAGGGTCAGTAAAAGATGTAGAATTGGGGGAGGCACCCCAGATGTCATGGGAATGGTTTAAGCAACTGTTTAACGGGAAATTCTTTCCCACTTGCTAGAAGTTGGCTAGAGCTCGAGAGTTTATGAACTTACGCCAAGGGCCAAATATGTCTGTGGCCCAATATGAGGCTGAATTTTTGCTGTTAATCAAGTATATGCTGTTGTACGGGATGGATGATGTGGAGAAGGGACGAAAATTCTTACAAGGCTTGCGAATCGAATTTCAACAACTGATGAGCTTGATCAACGTGGAGTCTTACGCGGATATAGTTTAAAGCTATGAAGACCGAGGAGAATATGACGCGAGTGGCAGAACTAAAGGCCACAACTGTTCAAACTAGAGGACAATTAGAGAAATCCCACTCGACTATTGGACCTCGGGATGGGAAGATCATGAAAAAGGGTAAGGCGTGCTTTAAATGCAAGAAGAGGCACCTGGACAAGAGGTGCGATGGCCAAAGCATTGTCTGTTACACCTGCGGATAACCCGGGTATACTTCCAGAAATTGCTCGAAGTTAATGGTCCAAGAAGGTAAAGCTATAACAGCAACTCCAGTGAGTGTGATCTGCTACAATTGCAATCAGCACGGGCACATCTCGAGGAATTACTCAAAGAAGAAAGAGTAGTCGCTAAAGATTGAAGAGGGAAAAGGGAGCAGACAGGGGCGAGTATATGATTTGATTAAGGAGGACGTAAAGGCAAATCGTGCAACTGTCCAAGGTACTATTTTCATTTTGGATACTCCTGTGCATGCATTGATAGATCCAGGGTCTACTCATTCTTTTATATTGTATGCTTTAATTGGGAGTTTGAGAGTAGAAACCGAGTCTATTGGGTGTCTTATGGTGATTTTGACACCTATGGGTAAGAATATGAAGTCTTCAGAAATGGTGAGGGGATGCGAAATTAGCCTGAGTAATGTTCGATTCCAGGCTGATTTGATTCTATTAGAAGTACATGACTTCGACGTAATCTTGGGGATGAACTTCTTGTCCAAGTACGATGCCAATATAGATTATCGTAGGAAGATAATGACCATAAGAAAACCCAAGGGATGGTGGGTCAAATTTAAGGGGCAAGGCAACACCGAGATTGGAAAGATGATTTCAGCAATAAAGACAGCGAAGTTGCTGAGTCGAGGAGCTCATGGATTCATAGCTTATGCTCAGTTAGAAGAAAGAGAGGTACCGAAGCTCAATGAGGTGCGAGTGGTACAAGAATACGAGGACGTGTTTCCAGAAGAATTACCAGGATTACCTCCACCTCAGGAAATCGAGTTCTCAATTGAGTTAGTGCCAGGAACCCAGCCGATATCAATTTTGCCATACCGAATGGCTCCGGCGGAGATGAAAGAATTGAAGAGTCAGCTATAGGAGTTGACTGATAAGGGGTTCATTAGGCCAAGTACGTCGCTGATTAGTGGTTAATTTTGTAAAAATTATGTTATAATTACACCTTTTTTTTTATCTTAAAAATGGCTTAAATTAGATATTAATATATATTTTATGGTTATATGCAAGTTTAAATTGAAAAATGAGTGAAATGAAGTTCTAAAGTAAAATTTAAAAATAATAATAATAATAATAATATATAAAATTATATATAATACATATACATCATTATATGCGTGCATGTAATATATATAATATAATCTAATATATATATGTGCCATGTGTAATACACATATATATAATATAATTTATTAATAACATTAAATTATTTTTTTTTGTAGGCATAAAGAATGTGGGCTTGGAAACTCATGAAGAATTAAAACCCATGAAGAATTCAAGCTCATGAAGAATTAAAGTCCATGAAGAATTAAAAGCCATGAAGAATTAAGTCCCAACTTGAGCAACCCATGGAAGATATCATTTGGAGAAGGCCCAAGCATTATTTTTAATCCTAATGAAGATTAAAAATCTAATTGTGGAAATTTATTATTTTTTTATTTTTAAATATTTGTTTTGTGAGTGCTTTATTAGGTGTATTTTTTTAGCTAAAATCCATTTAACTATTAGGTGTGTATTATAGCTAAAATCCATTTAACTTTATGAATGCTTTATTAGGTATGTATTTTAGCTAAAATTCATTTAATATTAGGTGTGTATTATAGCTAAAATCCATTTAACTTTAAGTGTGTGAGTGCCCATTAGATATAATTATGTCTAGTTGAATAATTGAAATTGTGTGGTTTGTTTGGCATCTTGTGGCCTATAAATAGCTCACTTGATTGCATTTGTAAGTGTGATTATTATTCTTGAATCAAAGTTTAGTTGTTTCCTTATAATTCTCTCTTTGAGAATTGTTCTTATTCTTTCTCCTTTTCTTTATTATTTTCTATTGTGATCTTACTTCATTTCTTTTTTCTTTTAAATTCTTATGTCATTTATTGTTACTTTATTATCCACCGCCTAAATGGCCGATTAGTTTATGCCTTTAAATTTTTGCAATTTTAATTTTTATCTTTTAATTATCCACCGCCTAAATGGCCGGTTAGTTTCTACTATTTTAATTCTTATCATTTAAATTTTGTTATATAAATTATGTCATTTAAATTTCTGTCAATTAGCTTCTAAATGGAGATGAGTAGCTAAATCTAATCTTGGGTTAAGACAAGGACAGTGTCCAACGCCAATAATTTTCAAATAAAGCTGCGCTTTAAATAAGTAACATTAATTTAAACTTCAGTATGAGTGTGTTTTGATTATTGAGAAATCACTAGATTTAGATTGGAGCGTAAGCCTAACTTAGAGCTTTCATGTCACGCATGAGAGTTACTAGAACTGGAAACGCTATCATACCCAAACCCGGATGATTAATTTAGTTATTTTGTGTATTAATTACAATTGAATTTATGATAGTTGCTTAAATTAGAATCCTGCATATCATGTATGGGGATTGCTTAAACTAGAACTATCATCATCTCTAATTGCATTTAATAACAAACCCTCATATCTGAAATTAAATTAATGTTGTAATCTTTTCTGCTAAAATTTGGGAATTAACGGGTTAGCACTGAAATTGTCTTAACTCAAGTACTATCCAATTTCATATTCTCACGTTCAGTATTTATTTCAACTTCTGCCTTGCTTTATTTTCTAGTATTTGTTATCGAAAAAAAACCATAAAAAAATCTTATTATCAATCCATCTAAATGAGTGTGTGTGTGTGTGTGACATTCTTTTTCTTTTTCCATAAATAAATCTCTCAATGGACGACCTGGACTCATCTAGAAAGTATAAATTTAAATTTGGACTACAACTGCATTCGTACACTAATGAGTATAAACCTCTCACCAATATAAAGGAAAAAAATATAAAATTTTTATTGTGTTTTGTTTTGTGTTTTAATTGCAGGGTGAGAGTGCAGCCAGTCGCCATGGGGTGCACCAGTGCTATTTGTAAAGAAGAAAGACGGGAGTCTAAGGATGTGCATTGACTACCGTCAGCTAAATAAGGCCACTGTAAAGAACAAGTATCCTCTCCCAAGGATAGACAAGTTATTTGATCAACTATAGGGAGCGAAGGTGTTCTCAAAGATTGATTTGAGATCCGGATATTATCAGCTAAGAATTAAACCAAATGATGTTCCGAAAATGACATTTCGATCGAGGTATAGCCATTTTGAGTATTTTATAATGCCATTCAGATTAACTAACGCTCCAGTAGTGTTTATGGATCTTATGAATAGGGTGTTCAAGCCCTACCTGGATTGGTTTGTGGTCGTATTCATAGATGATATATTGGTGTATTCTTCGAATGAGAGTGACCACAAGGAGCACTTGAGGATAGTGTTAGGAACCCTCAAGAAACACCAATTGTATGCCAAGTTCTCGAAGTACGAGTTCTGGCTATCCCAAGTGGCGTTTCTTGGGCATGTGATCTCAACCAAAGGAATCTCAGTGGATCCAGCTAAGATTGAGGCTGCTAGAGGATGGAAGCAGCCGAGGTGCGTGACCGAAGTATGAAGCTTTTTGGGATTGGAAGGCTACTATCGAAGATTCGTGGAAGGGTTTTCGAAAATAGCTGCACCTATGACGAAGCTCATACGGAAGGAGGTAAAGTTTGAATGGACTGCAAAGTGCGAGGAAAGCTTTCAACAGCTCAAGGACAGACTGACCTCGGCACCTGTGCTGGCAATGCCTAGTGGGCCCAGTAGATATGTTGTATACACTGATGCCTCAAAGGTTGGTTTGGGCTGTGTATTGATGCAGCATGGTTGGGTGATCGCATATGGATCACGCCAGTTGAAGAGACACGAAGTGAACTACCCAACACATGGCTTGGAGCTGGCAGCGGTGGTATATGCTCTGAAGTTATGGAGGCACTACCTATATGGAGAGACGTTTGATGTATTCACAGACCACAAAAGTCTAAGGTATGTGTTCTCGCAGAAAGAGTTGAACATGAGGCAGCGACGATGGATGGAGTTCCTGAAGGACTATGACTGCACCATCTTGTATCACCCGGGGCGTGCCAATGTGGTAGCTGATGCATTGAGTAGGACTGTGCCTACTGTTATGGTCGGGTTGATGGCCCAAGAGTGGCTGCTGATTGAGGATTTTAGCCTGATGACGGTGAATGTAGTGTTGAAGGGATCTTCTATCCTAGTAGTTGGCTTGGCGGTTCGACTAGATCTAGAGACCGAGATACGTGAGGCTAGTGGAAGTGACCGACGTATACGTCTATGGGTAGATGAGCAAGGCCAACCCAAGAGTTCAGATTTTGAGATGCGAAATGGCATTCTCAGGTTTCGAGGTAGAGTGTACGTGCCAAACCTTTGGGAGTTGAGGCAGAAAATTCTGGATGAAGCCCACAGAGCTAAGTATACTGTGCACCTAGGAGCTACAAAGATGTATTGAGATCTTCGAGAAATCTATTGATGGCCGGGGATGAAGGCCAACGTGGCTAGAATGGTGGCACAATGTGATATATGCCAAAGGGTAAAGATTAAGCACCAGAAACCCGAAGGGTTGATGAGACCTTTGGAAGTTCCTGAGTGGAAATGGGAACATATCACGATGGATTTTGTGACAGGATTTTAGAAGAGTCGAAGGGGCTATGATGCCATTTGGGTGGTGGTAGACAGATTGACAAAGTCAGCACATTTCCTGCCTACGAGGATGGATCAACCGGTACGAAAATTTACAGAGCAGTACGTAAAGGAAATAGTACGATTCCATGGTGCACCGGTAAGTATAGTTTCAGATCGGGATCCGAGGTTCACCTCGAGGTTTTGGGAAAGTTTGCAAGAATGCATGGGGACCTAGATGAAATTGAGTATGGCTTATCATCTGCAGACTGACGGACAATCAGAGAGGACAATTCAAACGCTTGAAGATATATTGAGATCCTGTGCCCTTGATTTTGGAGGAAATTGGGAGGAGCATCTGCCATTAGTAGAATTCGCGTACAACAATAGTTACCATGGCAGCATGGGGATGGCTCCTTATGAGGCTTTGTATGGGAGAAAGTGTCGGTCGCCTATCTGTTGGACTGAAGTAGGGGAACGACAGATTTTGGGGCCTGAGCTTGTGTAACAAACTACTGATAAGATTCGAATAATCCAGGAGAGAATTCAAGCTGCGTAAAGCCGACAAAAATCCTATGATGATCAAAGAAGAAGGGATCTAGAGTTTGAGGTAGGGGATCTAGTGTATCTCAAGGTGTCATCCCAGCATTTGGTGACGCGTGGAAGCGGTAAAGGAAAGCTGAAGCCAAGGTATATAGGACCATATCCTATTGTGGAAAGAGTCGGACCTTTGGCCTATCGATTGGAGCTTTCGCTTAGCTTGTCCGGGATTCATAATGTGTTCCACGTCTCCCAACTTCGAAGGCATGTGCCAGATCTAACTCTCGGAGTTCGGGTGGAGACAATTGAGCTAAGGAATGACTTGACCTACTCGGAGTCACCTAGAGCAATTTTAGATCACCGAACTCAAGTGTTGCGGAATAAAGAGATCCCATTAGTGAAGGTTCAGTGGGGAAAGCACTCGGATGACGAGGCAATGTGGGAACTTGAGGAAACAATTAGGAAGAAATATCCTCATTTGTTCGAGGAAATGGAAATAGAGTAGGAAATTTTTATATTTTCTTCCAAAAATTGTATTCCAAAATGCAATAATTATTTAACCTTTAATAATTTCGAGTATGTTTCAAATTTCATGGACGAAATTCTTTTAAGGGGGGAGAATATAATACCCCATATTTTCATGAAGATGCCACGTATTTTAAGTGAGTTTAAAATACCAAAAAATATGTTTGAAACGGCAACAAGTGACCAAATCAGTCGCAAGGAGTGCCTTAGAGCTTAGATACCTGAACACAAATGTATATTTTTGACGAGCATCTCGAGGCGAGATTTATGACGCTGAAAGAAATTAAATCAGAGATGATTTTTGGTTAAGCTAAATTATAGCCTAAAATAGCCGAATGATGGTAAGGGGCTTCGAGAAATCGTACATATTGAGTAATTTTAAGATATTAATTTTGAGATTTTAAATATCTCGATAAATTTGATGTTTGAGGGTGTAATTGTAATTAGAGAATTATCCAAACAAAATAAGAATAAAATTAAGAGCTTACGTGGTAAAGTTGAGAACTTGAAATAAGGGCCAAAGTGTCATTTGGTAGAAGTTGGGGAATTAGCTTGGATTTCAAAAATTGAATTCATTATAGTTTTGGATTTGAAAGGCCATTCAAATATATCTTTGAGTCTTTGGAGTCCATGGCTTAGATTGTGACAAGTGGCATAATATGATTGGTTGAAGAAATCTATAAATAGGCACCATGGGTTGTTCCTAAATCATTCCAAACAAGTTTGAGAGTTGAGGCACTCTAAGAAGAGGAGCTTTCTCTATAGAGAGAGAAGGAAGTTCGGCAAAAAGGCGGGAAGAAATCGAAGGAGAAGCTGGGGAGAACGAGCCTCGCCGGAGTTACGAGCCTTCGCAGGAATTCGCCAAAATTAGTCAGAAAAAAGGCGAGATAAGTTCAATTTTTTTGATAATCCTGTAGAGGGGGAAGAGAGGGTCTCGTAGGTTTAAATGGGGGTCGAATCGGAGTTAAAATGAGAAAGTTATGGCCGAAATACCAAACTGAGGCGAAGCAGTCCGAAACTGCTGTGCAGCGCGTGAGATACACGCGCCAAAAAATAGCTGCGCGTGAGGGCGCCTGGCCCACCTTTCCAGGGTGTGTGGCCCACCTTTCCAGGACGCATGAGGGGCCTATTTTTCTCCAAATTTTCCAGTTTTGTCTCTACTTTAATGCCCCTCAACCCTATATAAAAATATTTGAGGTTAGGTTTACCAAAACATGTGTTTTCTGCAAAAACCTAGGCCGTTTGCTATGAAATTATACCGTCGAAGAGATAAACCAACAAGGTGAGACTCCTATACTCCAAATCCTATTTTTTATTCTCTTATGAGAGACTTCTATTGCATGAGACATATTTTGTGAAGTTCTTCTACATAGACTCTTGTTATTCTTTTACATGAAATCACGTTGTATATATGAAATATATTTTTCTGGAAAATACATGTTGTTGGCTTTTTAACTGTTGCATTTATAAAATTTGTGTGGCTATACTGTTGTACCTATTTGTTGTTGGTCGAGGGTAAAAGTCGGATATCCCCTGAGAGGTGCTATGCTTGCGCCATTGAGAAAGCTCTCGTGGTGAAGACTATGAGTCTAAGGAACAACAGATGTGGTGCTTGCATGAGTTCTATGAGATCGAGCTGAAGTGACATGGTTAGGGACCTCCCAAGAGGCGTTATGCGTGTGCCATTGAGAAAGCTCTCATTGGAGGAGGCTAACGTGTTCACGTGGCATTTCAGAGTAGTTCTCGTTGTCTTATCATACATTTTATACTTGATCATGCATCAATATAAACTGTTTTTATAGTTTCTCACTAGAAGATTCATCTTCTAATTGGACTATGTTCTCGGAATATTCAAACGTTCCAGGTTCGATGAGCGGCTCTAAGGGAAAGGAGGTAGCTGAAGAATAAGCTTAATTTACTGTCTGTAGCATGTTTAGCATATTTTTGTTTACGTGTGAACCTATGTAATTCTGGATATGTTTAATATGTTCAGTTATCACTTGCTAGAGATGATGTCCATGTAATACATTTTGTAGACGTCTTGAACGATTTTATTTATGATAAATAAAGCATTATGGTTGTGAACCATATCAGGTTCGATCTCGCTTCCACTTTTGAAATTTTAACACATATCTTAGCTATTCAATTATTGGGTTTGTTAAGTTGAGAAGGTGAAAATTAGGGTTTTTGGGATATTGTGTGATATATGGCAGTGATTGTGATATGAATAATTTTTATATTCCCAAAATCCTAAGTTATAACACGCTCAAGAAATTTGGGGTGTTACACTCGGCCAAGATTAATAAGTTGCACTTAGGCTCGAATGTATGTTTTGATCGCGAATCCTTTTCTTTCATCCCAAAACCACTTCAGGGTTGTTCTACTTATAAAATCAAAGTCTCCTCAGGGTTCCATTGATTCCTCGGGTGCCTCTCTCAACCTTTTGATTTTTTGGGCTGTATTTTAGTTACTGAAAACTGTCTCTATTATGATTTCTTTCAATGCTATAAATCTTATCTCGAGATGGTCATCAATGTCATACCCTTTTCTTTAGACATCAAAGTTTCAGGGTACTCCCTTCCGTTGATTCGGCCATTAATTAACTAAATTCCTAAACCAATTTCCAATGCCTTGAACTTGCTTAACACTACGCAATATGGGGTATTACATTTAGCATTAGATTGCCAAATGGTGACCTCCCAAAGGGGTTAGGTTGATGATCTCATGGTTCGCCGAACTTTCAAATCACCGATCTTCACAAGTTGCTGTAATTTTGTTCACGCGATTTGACGTGTCTTACCTACCTCTACTGTAAGAATCCAGATGTAAATAAGGCATATTATGTCTCAGATTGGGTCACCATAGAGAATCTAGGTTTGCTTGGAGGCTTAGAATTGGATTGCTATAAGGAATTCAAGTTTACTTGGAGGCTTAGCACCAGTTCATCTCAAGGAATCTAGGTTAACTTGATAACTTAGCACTAGATTGCAATAGGGGATCTAGGTTTTTTTCGAAGCATGGCATCGGGTGTTCACAAGGAATTCGGGTTGTCCTGAAGGCTTAGCCCCAGATTGTTATAAGGTGACGTCTAAACGAGATTGGGTTGCCAGTCATACAGATCCTTAGTCTTAAGTTTTTTTTTTTAACCAATCTTAAGGTTAAGGTTACCATAATTTTGTTTAGGCAATTCAGCGTATCATGACTACTTCCGCATCAAGAATTCCACAATGAGAATACCATGAACCTGTGTATACACTGGGGTGGATATCCATATAGAGAGACAACCATTCATATATATATATTTTGTTGTGCGATTCAGATCCACCTACCTCTGCGACCTGTGCATTCATAAGAGTGTGAGAATACTAGAGGGATGGAAAGTGAGGATACTAGAGTTCTGGAGTTTTGTTTCAATTGTTCGGCATATCTCGCTTACATCCGCAATTAGAGCGTATCTGCATCAATATTTTGTTTTTGCAGTTCAACGTGTCTTACCTACGTCTGCGATAAGAGTGCATCTGTATTAATATTTTGTTTACGTGGTTCAGTGTGTCTTGCCTATGTTCTTTACAAGAGAACATCTGTATCAATATTTTGTTTATGTGGTTTGACATGTCTTGCCTACATCCGCGACTTGCCATATTAACTTATACCTCATGTCATTAAATGAAGATTTCCCTAAGACCTTATTATGTGGAAGAATGTGTCATGGTTTCCATGAGATTTACCTGTTAAGTTAAGTTCCAGGGGTGTCTACTCAACATTGTATGTAGTTGCATGATTCCCTTGACATGTACCGCCTCTTCGATATAATTTTGTTAATTAGGATTCCCTTAACGAGATGCTTGGTGTTTATGATGAGGACAACAAGGAGATCATCATATGGCATCAACACACAACCCTAGTCCTTTTGCAATGAATTTAATTGGACCCTTATCCTCCTCAGCTTGGGTTGGTAAGCCAACGTGTTGTGCTTGTTGGGTATACCATTTTCAATCTATTGAGGAATCCCCTATCATGTTTTCGCCTACCAAGATCGCACAAATTCATGCCTTAGTAGGCCCATTGTCATTTTCCTTGGGAGTGGTTGATGCATCACCCTCTTTATGGATGTCCCTGTCTCAATTGCCTTCGTTGCCATGATCGAGCCCAAGTGGTTGCCTTCTACATGCTAGATTTTACCCTTACAATTGGTTAGGTTGTGGCCTTAGCTTGTTAAACATGGAGAGATCCAGTTTCTTCTAGCTAACCAATTGTTCAATTTGATTACACATTGCTTGGTGGTGTAATTCAGACATCCATGAAATTTGCAAATGGCATTATTATCCCTTCCTTGCAGTTGGTCAAAACGAGAAGAACAATTGATTAACTTGGTGTGCACTAGCAAACTGCTTTCTCAAATCCGTTGGGCACTCCATTTACCTAACCTTTTGTCATTTTCTCCTTATTCATAGTCAAGGCATACAGGGGATTGTAAATAATCAAGATCTCCATCTGCTCGACATATCTGTAGGCTTAGGCAAGACAACTCTCAAGGAAAAATGATGGTCAAGAGCTAAAGACTTCCTTAATGGTAAAAATGTTATTCCTTAAAGGAATGCCGTAGTTGCCACACTGACTTGTAGATCTTGCACTTCTAGAGTAGAATTTTTGAAATAATTTGCATATTGCTTCAATGACTCGTGTAGCCTCGGCTGAATGCTGGGTGAGTACGCATAATCCTTTTTTCCTTGAAACATTTCCAGTGAGGGTCAATTAACCAAATTAAGAGTAATGCGTGGCCCACAATCACTTTATCCAACTTATGTCAGACGCCATGGGATTTCTCCTCCCTCAATGTGTTGGAAATTATGGAAGTTCAAACATTGGCAGCAATGGTTACTTAAGAAAATTGACAGGAATCGAGACCCTTCTATTACGTATCTCCTTGTAAAAATCCAATGCTTTCCCCTGTCCTAAAATTTCCTTTATGACTTTTAGAGGGTTTCAATTGGGCCGACCACGATGCCCTAGATGTAGATGCTCGTAAATAGAGGACTTAAGCTGAATTTTCACTTCTCCTTAAGGTTGTGTTCTTAGTGGATTCTTCGCGATTGACTATTTTTCACATCCACTTAGTCTTCTAGCTATCTCATCCTTAGCAGTATGCTCATAGGTAAACACTTGAATGATTCCAAGTCGTGTTTTTCAGAGGCTCTCCATATACCACTTTGGGTAATGAGGATTCTAAGGAGGTGGATGTGACCCTCTTGTTTGAAATGCTTGTTGGACTCCTTTGGCGATTAAGCATCATGCTATGCTTAGAATGCATCATGCTCTTTCCTTAATCCATCATTTTTAGCAAGCAAAAGAGTTGGTGACACTTTACCTAGGACCTTGGGGTGCCCGTCACCACTTAAGGTCTCTTCTTAGGGCTATTGAGTTTTCATGGAAATTCACACACAACTTTTGACAACTCCATGCTAGAGGACCCCATTGACGAGAAAGCCCCCCAAACGGGATGTGTTTGTTGGTGTTCCTTTTTGTATTGCCCAATTGATTTTTGACACAAATAGACTTGGTTGTTCTCATTATTAAACTTAGCTTTTTGTTTGATTCCCACAGACGATGCCAAATTGTTGTTGCCAAAATACAACAATTGAGATTTATGATGCAAGAATATTGTAGTCACGGTGTAGTGAGGCAAACATCTAGCATGTGTTTGCTGATGGAAATATGCAGCATATGGCTCTGATCTTCGATTATCTAGTTGGGGTCTCGAATAAGCCTTCGAGTGTATCTCCGATAGAGGATTAGTCCATCCGGGAGTAGCTTTTGGTGTGTTCGTGGCCTAACTTCGCTTATAAGAACAAGTTAGAATGTACATAGGGATTCCTCATTCGCATATGCCCCCCGATGCTTAAGTCAGTATGGGAAGGAAAATAGTTATCCTCGGGAACTTGTAGAGGTTTCGTAGGGTGCATAGAAAATAAAGGATGCAATTAATGAATATAAAAGAGATACATTTCCCAACAAGAGATGGGCCATTTATATTGTTTTTTACTAAGTGTCGGGGACGTACTGGTATGCTTTGGACATGGGGACTATAATCCTTGGTCAAATTTGGATGGGCTTAAGAGTAATCCCCCCTGGAGCACTTAATCACCTAGGAAGTCCTCTGAGAGAAGGTGGGCCTTACAACAACTGTCGTAGCAGATTCTTGGCCTCTAGGTGGCTTGTCCGAGTGAAATCCCGAGTTATCGGAGGATGCCTCCAAGGATTGTTTATTATTCAGATTTAGCATAATATTTTCAAGGTGACATTCTCGTTATGCAATGTATGGATAAATTCCTCCGAGAGGAGTTACAGAGCGTGCAAACAAGGATATAACTTTATTAATTCTTTCCCTTTCATTTAACTAATTACCCACACATTATACACTTGTTTAGTTATAACATATTATATATTTGTTTAATTATGCACATGTAATGTGTGTATGTTATATGTAGAGTGCAACTAGTTAGCATTTATATGGGACAATCAAGTTCTAAAAATTACGCTACAACCCTCTCAAGCTTCAAAATTGCAATTTGGCCCTTTTCATGAAGCCCATTGAGTTTCTAAAAATTCCATAATAATCCATGAGTTCCAAAATCCTCGTTCCATCCCCAAAGATTCCGAAAAAAAGTCCTTTAGGTCTCCCTTGGGCAAAATTAGAAATTTATACTTAGCTCAAATTCATGTTTTCACCATAAACTGCTCTTGTTTCATTCTGAAACCACTTAAGGGTTGTTTTTTATGCAAAATATGAATCTTCTTAGGGTTTCGTTGACTTCCAGGAAGTCATTTTTTATCATTTGATCTTTCAAGCTAACCTATAGTTGTATAAAAAATTATCTCTAATCTGATCGCTTTCAGTGTCATAAATCACGTCTTGGGATGCTTGTTAATCCCATATTATTTTCCTTGGATATCTTAGTTCCAGGGCTTTCCCTGTAGTCAATTTGGTCACTCATAACTGTGAGATATTACACTATAACCTCAAAGCTTCTGAAAATTTCATTTTGCTCAGGATAAATTACTCTTGAGTCCTTTGAAAATTGTCGAGTGTTAGATTCACCCCTCCTTAAAGAAATTTTGTCCTCGAAATTTTGCATCTGACCAATCAAGTAACATAGACAAAACACAGCTTTATTACCTGAACATCTCAATCACAGACTGATTCAACCCTTAACAAACACCCTAGTTTGCATTTATTACATGCCCAATGCTTACGAGCATGCCATGTCATTTTCAGATTTTCCTATTGTGGCTCTTTATAGGCAACTACACATCTTCCAAACTTTTAGGCATGCACATCCTACCCCAAAACTTGAGAATGCCATCCCGCATCTCAAAATTCAGAACCCTTGGGCTGGCTATGTTCATCAATCCATAGATAAAATACACTTGTCACCCACACATGCATTTCGTATCTCATTCACTAGATCCAGCTAAAATGTCAAGCCAATGATAAAAACGGACGATCCCCTTGGCACTACACTCATAGTCACTAGGCAAAAAGCCTCCCATAACTGCCACTCACTGACCAACCACCCCGTCATGGTAGGCACACTCCTACTCAAAGCGTCAGACACCTCTTTGCCACGCCCAGAGTGATACAAAGTAGTGCAGTTGTAGTCCTTAAAGACCTCCATTCACCTAGCTGCCTTATGTTTAGCTCTTTCTGCGAGAATACATACCTCAGGCTCTTTTTGGTTCGTGAGCACATCGAATGTCTCACCATACTGG
Source organism: Diospyros lotus (assembly GCF_014633365.1). NCBI lineage: Eukaryota > Viridiplantae > Streptophyta > Magnoliopsida > Ericales > Ebenaceae > Diospyros > Diospyros lotus. The sequence continues at coordinate 17,785,731 of NC_068346.1, read as the reverse complement.
TAATGTCTTCATAACTTAAGAGCACATACCACAGCTGTTAGCTCTAAGTCTTACATCGGGTAGTTCACTATTTTCCTTAGCATGATCCATATATAACCACCCATTCATGTTGCATTATCACATAACTAAAACCTTTGAGCTATCGCCTCCCTGCATCAGACAAACCATTCCCATTTGACTTCTTACACGAGTCCTATCATGGACACAACTATTCTGGAGAATCCCTTCATGAATCTCCGACAATTGTCAATTTCAACAAAAATTTTAACCATTTATGGATAGTTAGGGATCCTATCATAGCCTTGGGATTTGGATTCTAGTCTAAACATAACAGCTACGATGCTGCCCAAACTTTGGCATTTGATCATCTTCGTAGTTCACTATGTAGCTCTAACTTATGGGTTTGACACCCTTACCGCGTTCCAGCCCAATTGCTTCTGTAATATCCCATAGTTTCATAAGATTGCCATGTAATTTAAGTGAGTTTAAAATATAAAAAAAAATGGCTTTTAAGGGTAACAAGTGACCGAATCAACTATAGGGAGTGCCCTGGAGCTTAGATATCTAAGGAAAAATGTATGTCATTGACAAGCGTCTTGAGGTGAGATTTATGGCACTGAAAGAAATCAAATCCAAGACAGTTTTTGGTATAATTGTGATTCAGGCTAAAAAATTGAATGATTGTAAGGGACTTTTGGGAAATCCATGAAACCCTGAGGAGACTCTAATTTAGTGAATAGAACAACCCTTAAGTGGTTTCGGGATGAAACAAAAGGGTTTGCGATCGAAACATGCATTCGATCCTAAGTGTAATTTTAATTCTAGGTTAAAAGGGGTTAAAAATGATATTTTTTCCAAATTTGTTGGGCCAATTGAGAAACATGGGACTTAGGGGTTCATGTGGTAAAATATCAAAGTTTGAGGTCTTGAAATAAGGGTCAAAATGGCATTTGGAAGAAGCTCGGGGTATTAGCTTTGGATTTCAAAATTCATTCTATTCTAGCTTTGGATTTCAAAACCCATTCCAATATAGCTTTGAGTCTTTGGAGTCCAAAACTTATCTAAGGACATATGGCGACACGTGATTGTTCCAAAAAATCTATAGATAAGGCCATGGGGTTGTTCTCAAATCATTCTAAGGGAGTTTGAGGATTGAGGGATTCCAAGGTAAAGATCTTATTCGGGAGAAAATTCTGCAAGAAGAAGGGAAGGAATTGGAGGAGAAGCAAAGGAGAATGAGCCTGGCTGGAGTTTTAGGTTTTTGCTAGAGTTCATCCCAAATAGTTAGAAAAAGGGCTAAGTAAATTCAATTTTTTGTAATATTCCTGTAGATGGGGAAGAGAGGGACCTGTTGGTTCGAATAGGGGTTGAATCGGAGCTAAAACGAGGGAGTTATGATCGAAATACGAGAACCCTGCAAGCTGTCTCGTAAATTAAGGGCGCGTGTGGGGCCCCATTGCCTTGAAATTTTTTAGTTTTTCCCATCATTTAATGCCCTTCAACCCTATGTAAAAATATTGGAGATTATATTTACCGAAACTCGTGTTTTCTATAGAAACCTAGGCCTTTTGCTATGAAACCGTAACTTTCAAAGATAAACCTTCAAGGTGAGGCTCCTAAACTCCAAATCCTATATTTTTCTCTTACGAGAGACTTCTATTACATGAATTGTGTTTTGTGAAGTTCCTATATGCAAACTTTTGTTGTTCTCTTGCATGAAATCATGTTGCATATATAAAATGTGTTTTCAACTGTTGCATTTATAAAATTCATGTGGCCACATTGTTGTTCCTATCTGTTGTTGCTCGAAGGCAAAAGTCTGGATATCCCCCGAGAGGCACTATATGTTAACCATTAAAAAAGCTCTCATGGGAAAGATCGTGAGTCTAAGGGACAATAGATGTGGTGTTTGCATGAGTTATATGAGGTTGGGCTAAGGTGACATGGTTAGGGACCCCCTGAGAGGCGCTATGCGTGCACTATTAAGAAAGCGTTCATTGAAGAAGGATGACATGTTCACGAGGCACTTCAGAGTAGTCTTCGTTGTTTCCTCATATACTTTATACCTTTTCATGCATATAATCTATTTTGGAGGTTCTCACTAAAAAAATCATCTTTTAATTAGACTGTGTCCCTAAAATTGTAACACCCCCTCTCCTAGAACTGACCGAGAAGAGGTGCTACTGGGGATAATAAAATAATCTAGCTGATAAACTGAAATCTGATACCATGACTGAACATCTCAATCAACTGGAATAAAAACTCTAAGTCAATACAGACTAAAAACCATAAACTCTAAGTAAGGGACAATCCCTCAACTGAAATATAAAATAGATCTAAACTGACAAACACTATAAACTAACAAACTCCCCCACATCTTTTATCTTGAGTGGCTCCACGTACACATACTACGGAACACTGCTGCTAGGCCCCACATCTGATACTCCCCTGCTAGAACCTGGAGGGGTGAAGAGTACAATGTGAGCTACAAAAGCTCAGCAAGTAATAAGTTGGAAAGAATACTAAAACTGAATCGAAGAATATCGATATTGGTAAATAACTGACTGAACTTGTACTGTAAAATCACTGTCTATTTGCATTAATAAAAATGTAATGCACATAAATTGTAAATTAAATGCAGGTATGCAACTTTAGCTCATAGGCCCACATAATCTGATAATACATACCTGTCTGATCTGAAACCTGCATACATAAAAACTGTAAGCACATACTGTGGGCAAAGCCCCTAGCCCCCTGGTTGCTACCAGGCGAGCAACTCATAAACTGAGCTGAAACTGAAACTGATGGGATCCCTGCGGATAAGCCGCCTAGCGCGCATAATGCAATGCAATGCTCACATAAATGCTGGCACACGATATGTAGTGCTCCATATAAAGTCATGCTCAATGCTCATACCAAAATGTATGCACATAATCTCACAAAATAATGCTGATCATGTTATAATAATGCTGAACATGATATGATCTTCATCTATATATTAAAATACAAAGATTCAATGAACTATGATTTAGGGTATGGGTATGATTAACTTGTCATGTTCTGGCTTATGAATTCAATGTTGGAAGGTATTGAATACATTAATTGAATTAAACTTGAATTAGGACTCACTGGAAGCTAAATTGGATTTCTGGAAAAGTCATCCGGATATCAGAAAGGATATCCGGATATGATGAAAGACATTCGGATATGAAGAAAGCTCATCCGGATACACTGACATTCAAAACAGAAGCTATTCGGATATGCTGGGATGTATTCGAATATGAACTAGGACATCCGGATATGATTCTGGTCATCCGGATATCTCATTGATGCATTCGGATATAACTGGGGACTATTCGAATGAAAAATTTAACTTTTGAGGGAGGCATCCGAATATCAGGCGAGACATCCGAATATTATCTCGACCTTTCCAGATGTATAAATAAACCATCCGAATATCATACTCGAAGAACTTTAGATACATCTGGATACGATACAAGGCATCCGGATATTAGAACTTAGAGTAATAGAACTTGCAATCCAAAATGGATAAGGATTAATCGAACTTGCAATTCAAAATGGATAAGGATTAATGGAACTTGCATTCCAAAATGGATAAAGATTAATGGAACTTGCAATCCAAAATGGATGAGAATTAATAGAACTTACAATCCAAAATGGATAAGGATTAATAGAACTTGCAATCCAAAATAGATCAGGATTAATGGAACTTGCAATCCAAAATGGATGAGGATTAATAGAACTTGCAATCCAAAATGGATAAGGAGTAATAGAACTTACTCATAACTTCACTGTTATACGCATATATATATATATGTCTCTGCTTACTGATATAAAATCTGAGAACTCAATGAAGAACTGGAATAATCTAAAAAACTGATATGAACCTGTAATGGAAGGGATTACAGGAAGAATACTTGCCTGATAGAACTCTCTGATCGAACCCTGGAGCGATCCTGAAGACTCTAGCAAGCCTTTGCTATCTCTTGACCTTTCTGTTCTTCACATGGCGTGAAGAAAAACTAAGCTAATGGGCTCTATATATAGACATAAAGTCTTAGATCTCTTTCCTTTTATAACTTGGAATCCCTCTCCCAATTGAACTTGGAGACTCACAAAACCTTCTCCTATTGGGACTAGGAGACTCTTAATCCAAATCCATCTCATACATGGATTCTCATTCTTCTTTAAATATACATAGTCCCACTTAATTAATAATAATACAAAAATTATTATTAAAATTCTCAAATAATAATAAAACTCCAAAATTACCTTCATGCCCTTGCATTTAATCCACAAAATAAATTCCATTTAAATGCTATTTATTTAAATACTATTCTCTCAATTAAAAATCTAAACTTCCACCTTGGCAAATTCCTTTAACTCCAACATTAAAAAGAAATAAATGCTATTCTTTTCCTTCAAAATCTCTAAATTGCCACACTATATAATTAATTGGCAAAATCTCTTAATCAAAAACTTCATCAATTAATTAAATAATTCTTGAATAAATACTGGGCCCTCTAACGGGTTGTTACAAAAATATTCAAACGTAGGTACTTATGTCACCTACGGTACTCCAATTCTCGCTAGATCATGGCCTTCATAGCTTTAAGAGATTCAAACTCTATTTCTCAACGTTATTTCCCAAAGACTTGCTGTACTTCTTCTGGAAAAAAAAAAACTCTAAAGTTTTTACCACGAATCCTTAGATTCTCAATAGCCCTAAAAACAATACTTTAAGGAAATTCCTAGGAATCCCAAACCCGATCACGATATCTGGTTCCAACCATCTTTTATAAGCTCGATTCCTTTCCAACTATGGCTCTAAATCCACCATTTGTCACGATGCTATCAAGTTTTCCTCATCGAATCGACCACCGACAACTTTATATGATTTCGTAAGCCCACTTGACACACTGAACCGTGGTCACAATCTTGGTTGCCTAGGTCTCTCATCATTCCTTTTATAGTCGTTATGACCTAATAAGAAACTCTTGTGCTTTAGGTACAAGAACTCTACCTTGAATTGAGATTTTCATCGCACAACTCATCATCAAGGCTTTAGATTGGTGATGGTTTACTTCCCGAAATCTCATTCACCAAGATTCTACTGCCTCTTGTATTTCGTTCTTTAGATCTAGTTGACTGTCGGCCTACAACCATTAAATTAGTTCCTCCTAGGCATTACACTCACCATCAACTAGCACACATAGGCTGCCACCATCAACCCAGTCATATAGTAGGCTTACTCTTACACCAAGCATCGACCCCCACACTGGTGTGCCCTGGGTGAAACTGCACGGTCTCGTCATAGTCCTCCAAGAACTATCATTCACTATTACCACCTCATGTCTAACTCTTTCTGTAAGAACACACATCCTAGGCCTTCATCACTAGTGATCACATCACCAAATAGGTAGTGCCTACACGGTACTTGAGCATGCACCAAATCTTCCATATCTACTTTACACGTTGGATAGCTTTTTTTATGCAACCTAACTCTATCCTCAAGGCATATGCAAAAAATGACCCATATCATGATCCCACTAGCATTGCCACACTAGACACCGAGGTTAATCCACCCCTTGAGCCTTATAATGCTCATTTCACGGTAGAACATTTCATAAACGACTCTTCTACAATATATCATAATTGCATACCAGGACTTAACGGATTACAATTCCCTCGTAGCGTCTCCAACGCCACTCATACTTGCATTCTCAAGTCCTTCCTCAATTAAAGAGTGTATCACGTATGTCGTCAAATGAAGACAACCTCAGAACTGACTATAAGATTCCCCTTGCGAATATCTTCATGTTCCTACATTGACAGTTCATCTTCGGCTTCTCACTTGATCCAATCCCTCGGATACTTGATCTACACACTTTGTTTTCAGAGTCACTAGATCATTCTTACATTTGAATCTTGATGATTCATATTGTAATATCACAAATTTTTTAAAGGACTCAAGTGTAATTTAACTTGGGCCGTAAGTGGAATTTTCAGATAAATTGGGGTTATAATATAATTTCTTACAGTTATCAATACTGAATCGACTGCAGAGAATGCCCTAGAGTGTAAATGTCTAAGGAAAATTGTAACGACCTGTATATTTGTGAATTAATGTGAAATTGGGAGTAAGGAATTAATTGGAGAAAATAAAAATTTATCAAGTGAGTTTTGGTAATTATTTGAAATTATTTGAGGTCGTTATGGAATATTGGGGTTTTAAGGGAAAATAATAGTTTATGTTATTTTTATGAAATAGTTAATTAATTATTTTGTTTGGAAGTATTTATGGAAATAAGTGAAGATTGAAATAAATTGGTTTGGGTTAATTTCTGAAAGTTATTGGGGTTAAAGTATAATTTTGAAAATTGGATGTCACCTTAAAAATTAAGTGGTGAGGATTATTATCCAAGGAGGGTTGGAGGCAAGATTGTTGGGCGTGCCAAGGAGGAGGGGGAGGTCGCGGGATCTAACCCACGGCCAAGCAAAACTAAAGCTGGGTTTTTGAAACCCAGCTGGTGCTAGGGGCGCCCAGGCACACGAGTGGCCCCGCAAGGGGGCCCATGCGTGCGTAGACACGAACGACCACCCGGGCTGCATTCGCACTGCCACGCGGCCCACATGCGTGCGACCGCGTGCCCATGCGCGGCTAGGCAGCGCCACGTAGGGCCCTGTGTGGCCCTACCGCGGGCCCAGCAGCTGCCAGCCATTCCACTTGTTCCACCTACTATTTTACCACCATAATTGATCTCCCTTGTTGCTCCTACGATGTCCCTACCCCTTGGCCTATAAATAGGCCATGAATGCTTGAGGAAATGGGGGAAATTTTAGAGAAAGTTTTGGTGAAATTTTGGTGGTGTGGGTTTTGGCCGAGACAACAACCCTGATACGTGACAAGAATTAAGGAAAATAATTAAGGCATGTTCAATCTCTCTTTTCTCAAGTTTATGTTTTAAATTTACAAGTTTTTATTCCTGTCTTGCAAGTCCAATTCCTCTTAATGCAAGTTCAGGTTTCTTAATTCCCTATTTTTGTAAGTTATTTCCCATTTTACAAGTAATTTTTCGTTACTAGTAAACTATTTTATGGTTCTCATTATACCTCCTGAGTCTCAAATAAGGCTTGAATCACCCTATCCTTCCTTGGGAATGATGCTTTATTGAAGACATGCAAGGGATTGATGTTATCTTGCATGAATGTTGTCATATTGTGCATATTGTTTCATTATTCGCATGTCAGTTATTTATGGAAAATTATTATAAAGATGCATGTCATAATGATGCATAGAGCATGTGCATGAAAATGGTTTTAAAATGTGTAAAGGTTTCATGACGTGCATAGAGGATGAGTCCATAGGATATATCTGTAGAGAAAGCTTCAGCTCAGAGATGGAATTCGGTCCCAAGGTTATGATATGGACTTCGGTCCCATGGTTTTGGACTTTAGTCCTATGTTATGATTGAATATGAGCATGGATGCATGTTTCATCATTATTATCATGTGAAAGTACTTTAAGTGGCATTCATGACTTTTTTACCTCTCGATACCCATGACTATTATGCTCACATTCTTCCAGTTATACTTGTTAGGCTTTGTGGCTCATATTTGCTTGCATCATTCCAAGTAAGGGTAAAACTGAAGTAAAGGGCGAGCCAAGTGAAGTTGGAGCCATGGGGGTAGAAGTGTGTACAGAACCGTCTTAACCAAAAGGTTCTTGGGGGGTTGTTTTGTGTTGTGTATTATTAAGTTATGTTTGTTCTAGGTTGTACCCCTGAGAGGATAATGTGGTGTGTAATATTAACTTATGTTTGTGGGTATGTGGACTCTAATTTATATGTCTATGAGTAAGAATGTATGAGTGTGGCTTCCGTTGTTATAACAAGGAGGGTGTGTAATGCTTTTAGTTGGTTTTGGCATATATGTTATTTTTTTGTGGGCCCCTAGTTAGGGGCGCCTACAATTGGTGGTTTCAGAGCCATGGTTGGGATGAGTCTCTATACACATAGAAATGTTGGGTACAGTTAAGGATATTTTTGGAAATAGATGTGAGACTAAGTAAGAATTAGACTCTAAATATGTCAGTTGTGTAGGAAAATGAGTGCTCGTCAAGGAAGACCACCGACCCGAAGCCTAGGCCTTGGCCAACCTGCACCTACACCTGCACCTGTGCCTGATACTTCGGGGGAGTCCAATGGAGAACTGCGACAAGAGATGAATGAGGTGCATGAAGCTTTAGTAGGGATACGGAGGACAGTGAAGATGCTTGCTACCAATCAAGTAAGGAATGATCAGGGGAAGGAGCAAGTACGATAAGAGGCCGAGAATAATCGTGGTCAAGTCTCCAATCCAGAGGTTCAAGGGATGGAGAGCAATATGGGAGGCCAACTGTTGAAGAATTTTATGGCACTTTGACCTCCTGAATTTTATGGAGGTATAGATGTTTTGGCAGTAGAAAATTGGATGTTGTTCATAGAGAAGCACATTCGAACCATGGGGTGTAGCGATGCACAAAGGGTGCAATTTGCCACCTTTCTTTTAAGGGGGGATGCCGAAAGATGGTGGGAAACTGCCCGTCAGAGGTACACAGGCAGCGAGCCCTCATGGGTAGAATTTCAAGAAGCATTTAATGGGCAATTTTTCCTTGATTGGGTTCGAGAGTAAAAGACATATGAGTTTATTGAGCTGGTGCAAGGAAGTAAGTCAGTGGCTTAGTATGAAATTGAGTTCATTTCCTTAGCCAGATTTGCTATAGAATTGGTATCAACCGAAGTGAAGAAAACGACAAAATTTCAAAGAGGTCTATGAGCTGACTCCGTTATGCACTAGTTGGAGCAAGGATTTTGAGTTACACAACTATGGTGTAAAGAGCTCACGCCATTGAGCGAGATAAGATGGAATTAGGGAATGGTCAAGATGTGCACAAAGGAATAGGTAATAAGAAGAGGAAGTGGGAAACACGTCCAACAAGTGGGATGATAAAGATTTCACCATGTGATAATTGCGGCAAAAGACATAAGGAACCATGTCGCTTCGGTAGTGGAGTTTACTATTTGTGCGGACAGGCGGGGCATATGCAAAAGGAATGTCCTTGTAGTTAAGACAAGGCGATGGCTAACATAGAGGTGAAGTGCTTCAGATGTGGATAGAAGGGTCACCTAGCAAATAATTGTCCGTGACTGGCCCAACCTCAGTATGAAGGGCAAAGATTCAGAGGACAGGGACCCCAGCTTAACTAGAGGCTAGTAGCACCTAGGGCACAAGGAGTAGTCCCACAAATGATGATGCCACATCGCCCTGCTATTGCAGACAAACCCTGTCTGCAGGGAAAGGTGTTCACCCTGACGGCAGCAAATACAGAGCAAGGGAACGAGATTATTCAAGGTATTCTTTCTTTATATGGTGTAGATGTGTGTATGCTTTTTGATACTAGTTCTACTCATTCTTTTATCGCACCGCTTGTTATATGTTATGTTCCGATCCCTATAACTATATTACCATATTACCTGGTTGTGTCTACACCTGGGGATGTGGTGTTAGTGGGTAGTGAAGTACTCCAGAATTATGAAATTAAGGTGTATGATAAGAAATGTCCTAGCGATTTAGTGGTGTTGGGCATCAGGGACTTTGATCTTATCCTAAGTATGGATTGGTTATCCTGACACTATGCTAAGGTTGATTGACGAAGAAAAATGATTCACTTTGAGTTACCCCAGCAACTAGTTATTGTGTATAAAGGTATTAAGCCGATGAGTTCAATCCCAATGGTCTCGATAATGAAGGCAGAAAGGTTGGTACGGCACGGTTGTGAAGCATACCTTACCTTTGTTACCATCGATGGGAACAATAAGAAAAAGTTATCGGAGCTTCTAGTGGTTTGTGAGTTCCCTGACGTGTTCCCAAATGAATTGCCAAGATTGCCACCTCAAAGGGAGGTGGAATTCTCTATTGACTTAGTGTCAGGCACCCAACCCATTTCAAAAACTCCCTATAGAATGGCCTCGAATGAATTGAAAGAGTTAAAGACTCAGTTGCAAGAGTTGATTGATAAGGGGTTCATTCATCCCAGTGCGTCGCCATAGGGTGCTCTAGTATTATTTGTACGGAAAAAGGACGAGTCGCTGAGATTGTGTATTAATTATCTCCAGTTGAATCAAGTGACAGTAAAGAATAAATACCCACTGCCGCGTGTGGATGATTTGCTAGATCAACTTCGAGGGGCATCAGTATTCTCAAAAATTGATTTGAAGTCTTGTTATCATCAAGTGCGCATTAGAGAGGAAGATGTACAGACGACAACTTTTAGAACCCGCTACAGGCATTATGAATTCGTGGTGATGCCATTCGGATTAATTAATGCCCCGACAATTTTCATGGATCTTATGAATCGGGTCTTTAAGGAATATCTAGACTACTTCGTAATTGTCTTTATCGATGATATTTTGATTTACTCACCAAGTCCAGAGGAGCTTGAGATCCATCTCAGACTAGTCTTGTAGAGACTTAGGAAGAAACAATTGTATGCCAAACTTAGCAAGTGTGACTTTTGGCAACGACAAGTGGGATTTTTAGGCCATGTAGTCTCTGGGGAAGGTATTTCAGTTGACCCCGAAAAGATTAAGGCTGTGGTGGATTGGCCAAGGCCTACGACAGTACCTGGAATTCCTAGTTTCTTTGGCTTGGCTGGCTATTACCAAAGATTTATGGAGGGCTTCGCTCGTTTAGCTCCTCGTATGACTAAATTGGCATGGAAGGGGGTGAAGTTTGAGTGGGATGAGGCATGTGAAACCAACTTCCAAGAATTGAAGCAAAGATTGACTACCACCCCGGTGTTAGCTATCCCTAGGAGTGGGGAGAAATTTACAATATATAGTGATGCCTCACATTCAGGATTGCGATGTGTACTGATGCAGGAAGGTCGAGTAATTGCTTATGCCTCACGACAATTGAAAAAGCACGAAATGAACTACCCAACACAGGACTTGGAATTGGCTGTTGTGTTGTTTGCATTAAAAATTTGGAGACATTACCTATATGGTAAGAAAGTGGAGATTTACATGGATCATAAAAGCTTAAAGTATATTTTCTCCTAGAAGGAATTGAATATGAGGCAACGTCGGTGGATAGAGTTATTTAAGGACTACGATTATGACATTTTATACCACCCAGGAAAGGCCAACATGGTGGCTGATGCTTTGAGTCGACATGGAGCATCCATTGCAACTATGATGGTGCAAGATGGTTATTCTTAGAGCAACTGAATGGTTTATCTATCTCTTCGTCTGAGGAAAGACCAATTGTGTTTTGCGGTTATATGAAGGTGCAATCGGAATTGATTGAATGGATTCGAGTCCAACAACCTACTGATGAGAAGCTAGCCAAAGTTTTAGCCAACACGGGGAAATTTGAGGCTGTAGGATATAGTTAGAGAGGTGACAGACTATTGTTGTTTCGAGGGCGGATTTGTGTACCGGAGAATGAAGAATTGAGACAAGAAATTCTGACTAAAGCTCATAAAGTCCGTTATACCATTCACCCAGGCACAACAAAAATGTATAAGAACCTGTAATGACAGTTTTGGTGGGACGGTATGAAGAGAGATGTGGCTAAGTTTGTCTCACAATGCCTGGTGTGCCGGCAAATGAAAAAAGAGCATCAGAAGCCTGTCAGTTTGTTACACTCACTACCGATCCCAGAATGGAAGTAGGATCACATTGCTATGGATTTTATCACGAGTTTGCCTAGAACCTCAAAGGGGCATGATGTAATATGGGTAATAGTAGACTAATTAACGAAGTCAGCCCACTTCTTACCAATTAAGAAGACATTTCCCTTAAACCGGTTGGCTAAGTTGTACATTGAGAAGGTAGTGAGGTTACATGGAATCCCAGCCAGTATTGTCTCAGACCGCGACCCCAGATTTACTTCTCAATTCTAGAGAGCCTTACATGAATCTTTAGGGACTCAATTAAAATTTAGTACTACATTCCATCCTCAGACAGACGGGCAGACAAAATGAACTATCTGGACCTTGGAAGATATGTTGAGAGCTTATGTGCTAGATTTCTACAGAAGCTGAGATGATCAATTACCATTAGTGGAATTTTCCTATAACAATAGTTTCCATTCTAATATCAGGATGCCACCGTATGAGGCACTCTATGGTCGATCCTCTAGATCACCCATTTGCTGGGAAGAAACAGGAGACATGACTTTACTTGGGCCGAAAATAATTGAGCAGACCACTAAGAAGATCTGACTCATCAAGGCCTAAATGAAAGCTGCCCAGGATAGATGATAGGGCTCAATTATATATATATATTTTTATCTTAACCTTGTGCTATTTTTTCTACATAAAATGTGTGTTTATATAGATTTTATATTATTTTAATCTTGTTTTGTAGGAATCCAGTAAAGGAAATAAATTCGAAGATTTGGGCGTAAAAAGAAAGAAAAAAAAATATTATAAAGTAATTAGTAAAGTTAATATTATATTAAATTAATATTATAATATAATAAAGAAACATTTATTTATTTATTAATAATTAAATATATATTATAGTACATTATCTATATATATTATATATTATATTATAATTAATTAATTTTTTATTAAAAATGAAATATATATTAAATTATATTATTTATATATATATCTATTATATACTATACTAATGCGTGAATAATAGATACCTATTATATAATATATATATATATATCTATTATATTATTTAAATAAGGCATGACAGTGGCGTGTGAAGGGCCTTAGGGCTCCATGCGCGACACATATATATATAATAATATGTGAGGAACTAAAGAGGAGGCCAGTGAAGGAATTGAAGAGAAGGACCCGATAGAGGGAGAAATTGGGATTGGCTTGGAGGCGCACAGTGAGAAGCAACAAAAGTCGCAAGGCTTGGGAGCAGCACACTAGAGCAAGGAATTGAAAATCTGAAGAGCGACGCAAGAAGCCTCATGCACACAGACGCCGACCTAGATCTGTTTTAGATCTAGGCAGGAAGTTTCTCTTCTTTTCTATTCAATTTTCTGTTTTTAGTTTACTTTAATAATGTCTAACTAATTTTTTTTAACTATGGTTTGGATGGATTTTAATTTTAGGATTATGTGATTATTTGTTTAGTTTGATTCAAAACCCGATTATTATTTGTGTGAGGAATATATATTGTTGCATTTAATGCTTTAAAAGATTGGCCACCTTTTAATGATTTAATGATTTATGCATGACTGACTAAAGAATTGTTATAAATTAGATTTATCGGTAATATAAATCACATGTTTGACTATGAGATCGAAAGATGATTAGCTCATGTGTGGGAATCGAGGAAGCTTAGTGAGTCAAATCCCCTTTCGAGATTAGAGGTTTCCAAAGAACTTAATGCTTATTTATTTCGTTGATATCTGCTCAGAAATCTGACAGTAAAATTGAATTAATAAATGATTAATATGACTTGAGAAAGCTTATTAATTAATTGAGGGAAATCCACCATCACATGCAAATAATTATAAAATACTGTAAAGGTATTTGTGATTTTGAATCGAGTTGAATGGATAATTAGATAACCCAGATTAAATGAAATCTAAACCCTAGTGCATTTATTAATTAATCTTTCTCCCAAAGAATTCAGTTTTCTATTTATTTTTCTTTTTATTTGTCTAATTAATTAATTAATTCAACTTAGGCTAATTAAAATTGTTTTGGTATTGTGATCTAGTCCTCGTGGGATCGACACTCTTTTTATCACTATATGCATATTTGACTAGGGTGCACTTGCCTGAATTAATTGTGCATAAATCAAACATCAATAGACAGAAAAGTTATGTTGATAGACGGCGACGTGACCTCAAGTTTGATATTGGGGATCATGTATGGCTCAAGGTAATGCCTGTGAAAGTGTGCAGAGATTTGGGATCTCAAGAATCCTCAGTATGTAGGACCATTCGAGATATTAGAGCAGGTAGGATCTTAAGCCTACCGGCTAGCCTTACCTCCGCCATTAGCCAATGTTCATAATGTATTTCATGTGTCTATGCTGTGAAAGTTCATGCTAGACCCTCAGCATATTATTGATTATCAAACTCTTGGAGTCAAGGAAGATGCGTCATATGACGAATTGCTAGTTGCCATTTTGGAGCGAAAAAAGAGAATATTGAGGCACAGATCTATTCCTTATGTAAAGGTCCAATGGCAGTATCACAGTCCAGAAGAAGCCACATGGGAGTTAAAGGAACAAATGAAGTATTCCTTCCCTCAGTTGTTTGAATAACAAGGTACAATTTTGGAGGGCCAAATTCTTTTAAGGGGGGAGGATTTGTAACGACCTGTTTATTTGTGAATTAATATGAAATTGGGTGTAAGGAATTAATTGGAGAAAATAAAAATTTATCAAGTGAGTTTTGGTAATTATTCGAAATTATTTGAGGTCGTTATGGAATGTTGGGGTTTTAAGGAAAAATAATAGTTTATGTTATTTTTAGGAAATAGGTAATTAATTATTTTGTTTGGAAGTATTTATGGAAATAAGGGAAGATTGAAATAAATTGATTTGGGTTAATTTCTGAAAGTTATTGGGGTTGAAGTATAATTTTGGAAACTAGATGTCACCTTAAAAATTAAGTGGCGAGGATTATTATCCAAAGAGGGCAGCAGGCGAGATAGTTGGGCGTGCCAAGGAGGAGGGAAATGTCGCGGGATTGAACCCGTAGCTAAGCAACACTAAAGTTGGGTTTTTGAAACCCAGCTGACGCTAGGGGCGCCCAGGCGTGCGCGGCCACGCAGGTCACATGGGAGTGGTCGCACGGCCAGGCCGCACCACGCAGGGCTCTATGTCGCCCTGCCTCGCGCCCAATGGTTGCTAGCCATGCCACTTGTCCAAACAGCCATGCCATTTGTTGCACCTACTGTTTTACCACCATAATTGATCTCCCTTGCTGCTCCTACGATGTCCCTACCCCTTGGCCTATAAATAGGCCATGAATGCTTGAGGAAATGGGGGAAATTTTAGAGAAAGTTTAGGTGAAATTTTGGTGGTGTGGGTTTTGGCTGAGACATTAACGACCTGATACGCTACAAGAATTAAGGAAAATAATTAAGACAAGTTCAATCTCTCTTTTCTCAAGTTTATGTTTTAAATTTACAAGTTTTTATTCCTATATTGCAAATTCAATTCCTCTTAATGCAAGTTCAGGTTTCTTAATTCCCTATTTTTGTAAGTTATTTCCCATTTTACAAGTAATTTTCCATTACTAGTAAACTATTTTATGGTTCTCATTATACCTCTTGAGTCTCAAATAGGGCTTGAATCACCCTATCTTTCCTTGGGAATGATGCTTTATTGAAGACATGCAAGGGTTTGATGTTATTTTACATGAATATTGTCATATTATGCATATTGTTTTGTTATTCGCATGTCAATTATATATGGAAAATTATTATAAAGATGCATGTCATAATGATGCATAAAGCATGTGCACGAAAATGGTTTTAAAATGTATAAAGGTTTCATGACGCGCGCAGCAGATGAGTCCGCAAGATATATCCGCAGAGAGAGCTTCGGCTCAGAGATGGACTTTGGTCCCAAGGTTATGATATGGACTTCAGTCCCATGGTTTTGAACTTTGGTCCCATGTTATGATTGCATATGAGCATGGATGCATGTTTCATCATTATTATCATGTGAAAGTACTTTAAGTGGCATTCATGACTCTTTTACCTCTCGATACCCATGACTCTTATGCTCACTTTCTTCCAGTTATACTTGCTGGGCCTTATGGCTCATATTTGCTTACATCATTTCAGGTAAGGGTAAGGCTAAAGTAGAGGGCGAGCCAAGTGAAGTTGGACTCGTGTGGTAGAAGTGTGTACAGAGCTGTTTCAACCAAAAGGTCATTGGGGGGTTGTTTTGTGTTGTGTATTATTAAGTTATGCTTGTTCTAGGTTGTACCCCTGAGAGGATATTATGGGTTTGTGGACCCTAATGTGGTGTGTAATATTAAGTTACATTTGTGGGTATATGGACTCTAATGTATATGTCTATGAGTAAAATTGTATGAGTGTGGCTTTCGTTGTTATAACAAGGAGGATGTGTAATGTTTTTAGTTGGTTTTGGCATATATGTTAACTTTTTGTGTGTCCTTAGTTAGGGGCGCCTATAAAAATGATATGGTTTGACAAGCATCATGAGATAGGATTTATGGTATTGGTATTAAAAGAAATCAGAATTGAGACAGTTTTTGGTACATCTTCAATTCAGGTTGAAAAATCGAATCGTTGTAGGGGACCCTTGAGAAGTCAATGAAACCCTGAGAGGGCTTTGATTTTGCGTAACGATCAACCCTGAAGTGATTTCGGGACAAAACAAAGGTCCGATAAGGCGCATGGACGAAATCGTTCTTATCAAGTAAGCCATGAGTTATTAATTTTGGATTTTTAGTATTGTAAAGCAAATTAATTTGACGTTTGAAGGTATATTTGCAATTAGGGACTTGCATAGGTGAAATAGAGATAAAATTGGAGTTTAAATGTGTAATTTTTCTATTATTGATGTAACATATAATGTTATATATATATATATATATAGTTGTATGCGTGTGCGTGAGAGGCTATCTTCATGGCTAAGATTTGCGCAAGATTGGAAGGATTTGATAGCGAGATTGGAGGAAAGAATGTGTAAGGAAATCTAGGTCAGTTGGAAGCAAAAGATTGAGATTAGATGTGATATAAAGTGTACATATATATATATATATGTATCGTGGGTAGGCAGTGCTAGGGGTGGACCCGGCCCATGGGCAAGGTGGGCTGGAGTCCTCCCAATTTTTTTTAGAAAGTAAACTTTTTAGTATTAAAAAAATAATTTTTTTTTCAAGCCCACCCCAATCAACCAACCCAAATATTTTTTTTTTCAAACTTCCCAACCAACTAACCCAAATATATTATGAGCCCAAGCCCAAATACATTATTAACCCAAACCTAAAATAAATCCCTAATCTTATAACCTAAGCTATTGCTTCAAATTGGCTCCTGCAGCGCATCAGTGATCTTCATCTTCTTCTTCAATCTCGCCTCAACAATCAACTTTCTACTTTCACTTCTTCCAGAATCAAGATTCCTCAGGTAAGCCATATATTCTATCTACTTCTTCTATTTATATATTTCAAATTCTTTTTTTTTCTTCTTCTTCAATCTTCGTTGTTGCTTTCGAGTTCCCACGCTGGCAGCTTGCATCATTGAAGGGGGTTTTTTCGGGGATGGCTAGTGGCCACGTTGGGCTAGGGCGGGCGGCTGTTGCTTCGCCGCTACTTCCGACTTCGGCAGCCTGCATCACCCCTGACTTTTTAATAGATCATCTTATCTTTATTTTTATTTTGGCTAAGTAAAGAACATCTCCATTCAATATATTTATTTCATTTATTAAGATATAAATAAATTTGTTTCTATTAAGAGCTTAAGGATATTTGGTAAAAATAATAATATACAAGAATTTATTGCTGAAAAATCTTGTTCTTGGCAGGTAGACACTAGGCAGTAAGCATCCCTTCATACTCTAGAGACTAAGAGACTAAAAGTAAGTTAATTTATTTGATTATGTTCTATTTTGTTTTGCCTAATTTAACACCTATGATGGGTTTATGAATTAGGACTTTAGGGTTTAACTATTGTCTTGGTTGGGATTTTGTTAATTGTGATATACAGGTATATTAAAATGCACAACCGAAATATCTTCCAATACTTCACTAAGAAAACCGATGATCAATCATCAAGTAACCCAAATGGTACCCGCAATGCTCCTTCTTCAAGTTTTGTATCACCATCCAAAACTAAAAGATCCAACCCTTCAGATGAATGCACTATTGACTCACTTGAAAGTAAAACCTCATATTATGAACGTGATATTGGAAAACGAATCCCAATATCACAATATCCATTAGACAAACAAGATGAAGTTCGAAGAGCATATATCTATATGGGATTGTGTCAACCTATTTATGAGTATTCTCATGTAAAATTTGTGGCTCAAAATCATCGATTTCAATCCACTTGGTTCACACAACATCCATGGCTTGAGTTTTCTATGGAGAAAGAAAGTGCATTTTGTTTTTTCTGTTATTTATTTGAAAGTAATACATCACAACCTAAAACATTCATTGTTAAGGGGTTCAAAAATTGAAAGAGAGTTAATTGTAAATATTGTCCGCTGAAAAAACATGAAGGATATGGTAATTCACTACATTACATTGCTATGAAAAAATGGAAAAACTTGAGAAATCCAAATCAATATATTGAGAGAATGATACACAAACAGACTAAAAAAGAAAAGAAACAAAATCGTTTGCTTTTAAAGACCTCCATAGAGAGTGTGAAGTGGTTAGCATTGCAAGGTTATGCATTTAAAGGTTATGATGAGTCTCCCGAGTCTGCTAACCATGGGAATTATATTGAATTAATCAAATTGCACGAAAGAGCAAAGAAAGAAATTGATGATGTTGTTCTAGAAAATGTAGCTAAAAATGCCAAGTACACATCACCATGTATTTAGAAAGAGATATTAAAAATTATTGCTGATTGTGTGCGACATAAAATTCGTGAAGAAATTGGAGATGCTAAATTTTTCATTCTTATTGATAAAGCAATTGATGAATGACATAAAGAACAAATGGCTATTGTTTTGAGATATGTTGATGGTGATGGATTTGTTAAAGAATGATTTTTTGAAGTTGTGAGTGTTAAAGATACAAATGCCTTGACTTTGAAAAAAAAGATATGTACTGTATTAAACCAATACAATCTGTTGGTTACAAATTTACGATGTCAAGAGTATGATGGTGCTAGCAACATGCGAGGGGAATGGAATGGATTGCAAGCATTATTTCTTAGAGAATGCCCATCTGCTTATTACAATCATTGTTTTGCTCATCGTCTACAGTTAGGTTTAGTTATAGTACGTAAGGATGTACATGATGTGTGGCTATTTTTTCAATCATTAAATTCTATTGTCAACTTTGTTGGTGCTTCTGCGAAGCGTCATTCTCAATTAAAGTCAATTCGAGAGGATGAAATTATAGATTTGATAGTAGCATGAGAAGTTCCAACTAGTACTGGGGCTAATCAGGTTTGTACTTTGCAACGAGCTAGAGCTACTCGTTGGAGTTCACATTTTGCTTCTGTTAAAAGATTGATTGAGATGTTTGGTTCTACTTATATGCTTCTTGCAAATCTTATTAATGAGGGGTCGAACAGTAATATACGTGGGGAGGCTAAGGGTGCTTTGAAAGTTATGAAAACATTTGAGTTTGTATTTATCTTGTTGTTGATGCATAAGTGTTGGAGAAATCTGATATTTTGTGTCAAGCATTGCAAATGAAAGATCAAGAAATTTTGAATGCAATGAATTTTACCTCAACTACAAAGCTTCTACTTCAAAAGATATGTGATGATTGGTGGGAAAGTTTTATTTGGTATGTGGTGCAATTTTGTAGAAGTAATGATGTTGATGTGCTAGAATTAACTGATCGTTATATGGATGGTACAAGACGTTTTTGTCAATAGAAAAATAATATTATAGTGGAGGACTACTATCACTTTCAGATATTCAATGTTGTAATAGATTTTCAGTTGATGGAGTTGAATAATAGATTTATCGAGAAAACAATAGAACTTCTTAAGTTATGCGAGGCTTTAAGTCCTACAAATAGTTTCAAATGATTTTCTATAGATGTTGTTTGTGGTTTAGCTGAGAAATTTTATCTTTTGAATTTTAATAATAAAGAGAGAAATGATTTGAGGAGATAGTTAGATCACTACAAGTTTGACATAATTCGACATTCGCAATTTCAAAATCTTAATTCTCTTTCTCAATTATGTCGAATGTTGGTTGAAACGAATAAGTCATGTCATTATTTATTGATTGATTGATTGATTCTTCTAGTATTAACTCTTCCTATTTCTACAGCAACAACAGAACAAGTTTTTTCAGGGATGAAACTCATCAAATCATCACTTCGCAATAAAATATAAATGACTTTCTAGCAAACGTCATGATTATCTACATTGAGAGGGAGATTGCTCTTAGTATTGATACAGAAGTACTCATCGATAAGTTTGATCTTTTGAAGAATCATAGATGCAGCTTTAAATAGTTTTATAAGGTATTTGTATTGTACATTTTTTGTATTTTTTGTTTTTTTTAATTCAATAAATTATGTTAAATATGCATATAAAATTCATTAAACTCTCTTTTTTATCTTTTTATTTTTTTATTGATAAAGTTCACGGTTGAAAAAAAAAAATTGAAGCCCCCAAGTAAAAATTCCTAGGTTTGCCCCTGGGCAATGCACTGCCTCTAAATTGGCAGAGAAGCAGAGAGCCAAGAGATCCAAGAGAGAGAGATCAAGAGAGTGAGAGAGGGTCAATTGTGGATGATGACAGAAGTGGCCGGCGGCAGCCATGCATTCTAGTTGGTTACGTAAAGCTCCAGCCATGACAGCCGCGAGTAGCAAGTAGCGATTAGTAGCACGGGCGGAGCATGGGCGGTCGACAAGGCAAGGTAGCGGCGATTAGTAGGCTCAGAGGAGGCCGACAGCGAGGTTCAGGCGACGGTTATGCATGCGACATGGTTGTTTGTGCAGGAAATAGAGGAAAGAGAAGAAAAGAAGAAGAAGAAGAAGAAGAAACAAGAAAAAGAAAAAGAAAAAATAAGAAAAAATATTAAAAGATAGGAAAATATTCTCGAAAAATTCTAAAAAATTCAGAGAATTAATTTAGAGATAAAGGAGCATGGTCGAAGGCAGAAAATTGATCGAGCTCGCATTTTAAGGTCAGAGCACGCATACCGAAGAAGCCCTTGAGATTAAGTTAAGGTGAGTAAATTTTTTTAAAAAATGTCAAAAAATTAGGAAATAATAATATATCATAAAAATATTGTTTTTATATTAAGTGAAGTTTTACAATTTATAAATTCTATATATGCTAATTTTAAATTATAAATTTTGTCCCTACTATATAAAATTTTTGGATCCATCTCTAATTAAAAAGAGACTTATTACTTACTTTTAAAAATAATAAACACAATATTAAATTTAGTTACCAAATACTATTTGTACTAAATATTATTATCATAACACAATAATTACAGTACAATATATAACGTAATAAAACCAAAAAAGACCTAACTAAAAAAAGGCAAACAAGCCCTCTTCCACCTATGGACCATGATTGGACAATTAACCCTCCACGGTTCCTAGTTTGATTGGACATGCCTTGGAAAGTTAGAACCATATGCTTACTAGTTAAAGAAGAATCCAGAACCGTATGCTTATTAGTTATCACACACCAAACTTATAGAATATTATTATTATTATTTACGTAATAGAGAAGCAATGACAAGTGATAGGTGAGACAGATTCTATTACTCAGCTCGATACGATGATTTAACTGACTTGGATTGGACTTGGCGTTCCGGAGGAGTCGTCCCCCGTTGCCCTTACGCGGACATGGATTCCTTTCTTGCCCACCAATCCAGAAGAAAAATCTGGAACAAACGGCGAATTTAAATATGCACTGGCTTCGAAGCTCTCTCGCTCTCACTCAAAATCCTCTGCCTCGTCTGAATCCAACTAAAAGCGAGACAAAATGGAGCACGAACATGGCCAAGCTGATGCCCCCCACAACGACGGATTCGAAACCCACGATCTTCAATCCGTCCTCTCTTCTCCCGAGAGGGATTTCCTCATTCGCAACAATGGGGATCAGGTCAAATCTCTTCCTTCTTTTCCTTTTTTCTTTCCTACAATTCCTAGGTTTCTGGCAGTTTAAAGAACCATCTTCTTTTGGACCTTTTTCCGGAATTTATCAGTGTGTTTATGATATTTATGTTAATGGATACGA
Source organism: Diospyros lotus (assembly GCF_014633365.1). Classification (NCBI taxonomy): domain Eukaryota; kingdom Viridiplantae; phylum Streptophyta; class Magnoliopsida; order Ericales; family Ebenaceae; genus Diospyros; species Diospyros lotus. Next base: position 17,763,800 of record NC_068346.1, on the reverse strand, counting down.
TCGGGATTAATAGAGAACCATCTTCTAAGGCGCATATGAGGCTCTCCAAAAATTAAATTTGAATATATATTTTAAATATATATTAGAATACATAATTTATACCGATTTTATTTAAATTTAGTTAGTAGAGTGGTAGGTTGTCAATCAAAACTTTCTTAGGTCACTAGTTCAAGCACCAATACGTTTGATTTTTTTTTATATTTTAATATTTTTTAAATAATAAATATTAATCTCACAAATTTTGTAAGAAAAATTAATGTTGAGTGATTTTTTTTACATTTTAATGTTTGCTAAATAATAAATATCAATTTCATAAATTTTGTAGAAAAAATTAATACCTTAGTTAATTTTTCTACATTTTAATATTTTTTAACCACTAAATAATATTCTTGTATCGAAATTTTGCATGAAAAATTAATACTTTAGTCATTGAATCTTTGAACGTGTTCAATCAAATTTTTTTAAACTTGAAAGTTAATGGTGTAAATCGTTAATATCAAATTTGATTTAAAGTTCTATTTAAAGTCCTGAAAGTCTAAGGACTCAATTAAATTTTAGTTTATGAGCTCACTTAGTGCCCCCAAAATCTCAGGCCGGCATTGGGTATATTTGTTGGTTAATGTTTGATAATTTGTTTGTGCCAGTGAAGATAGAACCGGATTTACATGCCTTCATTAATGTAAAAATTTTGGTAGGAGCTGTTGTCTGAATCTTATGGGAGTTGGGGTAAGATAGTGAGGGCGACCGTCCATGCCAGGTGTATGAATTTTTGTTGAACTGAGTGTTGGAATTAATAGGTTCGCTGGAGAAAATTGATATTTGTAGCGTCTGAGCCATCAATTTCAATGCTTGTTCTTGATGTGGATGAAACTTTCATTTGCTTCCGTAAATTTCCCTTGTTTGAGCAGTAGTTATATCTGTTTCTGAAAATGTGCTAAATTTTGAATCTTGCAGGTCAAAATTGAGAGTCTGAAGGGGAAGAAGGTTGGGCTATATTTTTCAGCATCCTGGTGTGGTCCGTGCCGACGCTTCACCCCCAATCTAGTGGATGTTTACACTGAACTGTCACATTATGGCAATTTTGAGATTGTTTTTGTCTCGGGGGATGAAGATGAAGAATCATTCCAGGGGTATTTTGCCAAGATGCCGTGGCTTGCTATCCCCTTTTCTGATTCAGACACACGTGACAACCTGGATGGGTTGTTTAAGGTGATGGGGATACCTCACCTCGTGATCCTTGATGAAAATGGGCAGGCTTCGACTGAGGATGGAGTTCAGATAATTCAGGATTATGGAGTTGATGCTTATCCTTTTTCCTCAGAAAAGATCAAAGAAATTGAAGAAGAGGAGGAAGCCGCTAGGAGGGAACAATCCCTTAAATCTGTTCTAGTCTCCCGTTCTCGTGATTTTGTGATCTCAGCGGATGACAAGAAGGTAAGGTTCAATTGCTTAGGTCAAAATACTTTGAAAACACTCACAGTTCAGTTCCTTCTATTTGTTATTATATAATTCTTAAAAGTTATTAGTATTTTGTGATATCAAAATATTCTGTGTGTGTTCTGTTTAGGTGCCCGTCTCTGAGCTTGAAGGGAAGACTGTAGGCCTTTATTTTTCAGTGTCTTCATATGGTCCATGCCTTCGGTTTAATACTAAACTGATTGAAGTTTATGAGAAATTGAAGGCAAAGGAGGAGAACTTTGAGGTTGTGATGATACGCCTTGATGATGAAGAAGAAGACTCCTTCAAGGAAGACTTTGCGAGAATGCCTTGGTTTTCTCTGCCTTTCAAGGACAAGAGCTGTGGGAAGCTGGCTCGGTACTTTGATCTTTCAACTATACCCTCAGTGGTCATTATCGGCCCAGATGGGAAGACTCTTCAATCGGATGTTGCTGAGACCATTGAAGAATATGGCGTTCAAGCATACCCTTTTACTCCAGAAAAGCTTGCTGAGCTTGAGGAGATAGAAAAGGCGAAGCGGGAAGCACAAACTTTGGAGTCAATTCTGGTTTCAGGAGACCTTGATTTTGTAATTGGAAAAGATGGAGTCAAGGTTAGGTTGCCAAGAGTTTTAATACATCACAAGTTATGTTTAGCCTGCCTGCTCACTTTTTCTCACACATTGTGGAGATCACTAACAAGCCTCTCTCTTTTCAGGTTCCAGTTTCTGATCTTGTTGGGAAAACCATCCTCCTCTACTTTTCAGCACATTGGTGTCCCCCATGCCGCGCTTTCATGCCAAAACTCGTCGAAGCCTATCACCAAATTAAGGCTAAAGATGATGCATTTGAGGTGATTTTCATCTCCAGTGACAGGGACCAAAGCTCATTCGAGGAATTCTTTTCTAACATGCCATGGCTGGCACTCCCCTTTGGAGATGAGAGGAAATCGTCTCTGTCGCGCACTTTTAAAGTTCAGGGCATCCCTATGGTCGTTGCACTTGGGCCATCTGGCCGGACTGTGACAACTGAAGCCAGAGAACTTGTCATGCGTCATGGAGCCGATGCGTATCCCTTCAGTGAGGAACGCTTGAAGGAGCTCGAGGCACAGCTTGAGGAGATGGCAAAGGGGTGGCCTAAGAAGTTGAAACATCCATCACATGAACACGAGCTCGAACTAACTCGACGTGTGCGGTATGGATGCGATGGGTGTGAAGAACCGGGTGACGTTTGGGCATTTCATTGCAAAGATTGTGACTTCGATCTGCATCCCAAGTGTGCTATGGAAGAAGAGAAAGGAACCAAACCTGAGAACGAAGAGGCGGCAGAAGAGAAACCCAAAGAAGGATGGATTTGTGATGGAGATGTGTGTTACAAAGAAGCTCAGTGAGTCTGTGCTCTGAATCCATGGCAGTTCAATCCTACATATTTGCTATTTACAATAAGAGTTGGCTCGCTATTTAGTTTTTGAGGCTTTGAAGCTCTGGTTTCCTTTTTTATGTATATATTTTATTGTATGTTTGTGGCTTGTACATTTAAATAATGAGCCATCAATATATGTATTTCAGTTGGTGTCTTTATAATGTGGAGGTATTTACAGATCATAACACTGTAAAAAATAAACACAGTAAAAAAATAAAAAGTTTAATCCTAAATATTTTAGGATCTCTCTAAGTGAATAAATTATGTAATAATCATAAAATATTATCTCTTGACGTGATGATTTAATTATGAAAAGCCAAGTGTCTAACTTTTAACAATAAGACGTATAAATTGAAAGGAGATTTTAATGGTACGATCTATAAATTGAAAGAAAACTTGTTTGGAAGACTGAATTACATTATTCTACTTATAATCTTTTCTTTCTTTCCTTGTACTCATTGGATAATGCCTTAAATATTGGGTAACTACTAATAAAATGGATTTAAGATCAAGAAATACAAAGGTTATGTTATAAGTAGAATAACTAAATAATAAAACAATTTGAAATTGCCAATGGGACTATAAGACATCAGGGTATTTAATCAAAAAATTTATGTGAGCGCAGACCTGATGGATTCTTTTTTTATTCTATAATAAAACTTAGTCTAAAATAAAATAATATTTGTTTTGTTGTACCATTCTATTTTGGGGGTGTAATATCCAAGAAATTGGGATTATTTGAGGATAAGTGTTTTATTAGAAAAATAGAATTTCGGGGAACATTGGTATCTAAATAACCTGAAAAATTGATCGAATTGACTACAGGGAGTACCCTGAAGCCGAGATGCCAAAGAAAAATGATATGGCATTAATGAGCATCTCGAGGCATGATTTATGGTATCAAAAGAAATTAGATCGGGAACGATTTTCGGTACAACTAAAATGCAACTGCTATTTAGGATGCAAAATCTAATCTTTATAGGAGACTTCAAGGAAGTCAACAGAAGTTTGAGGGGGTTTTGGTTTTTCGTAAAGAACAACTCTTTAGTGGTTTCAGGAAGAAACGAAAGGGTTTAGGGCCAAAACGAATATTCGGGCCTAAGTGTAGTCTTCCAAAATTGCTAGAGGAGGACGAAACAATGTTTTTTTCGCAATCTTCGAGGGTCAAATGGATGTCTTAGGACTTGAGGGCCTTAAATGCAATATTGAAAAGTTTAGGGGTTAAGTAAAAAGGGCTAAAAAGGTAAAAGTCAAAAGTTGAGGGGCAAAAGTGCAAAATTGGAAACTTTGCCAAAGGGAATCTGACCAACCCACTGGCAGTCACCGACCGGCCATTTGGAGCACTAGGTTTGCACGAGAGATGGTCAGGGAACACTTTTGGTAAAAGGATGGGTTGACAAAAGCCACGAGGGTGGTCGAAAATTGAAGAAATTCGACCGAAAGTTGGTCAGTTAATTGAGTGCTTGCAAATCGTTTTTTTTGGTCGGGGGAGGTTGCGTTTAGGTCGATCTAGGGCAGGGTTAAGGGCCTAAGGGCTTGGGTTGAGTGTCCAAAGGCATTTTGAGGTTCGGATTCGTCTATAAATAGGAGCTCGAATAGCCAAGAATTTTCAAAAATGAAAGCTTCAAATTGAGGGTGAGAACGAACGAATTAGGACTTCAAAGCATAGGGCTTTTGTTTCCCATGATCTAAAGATTGTTTATGGAGAGTTTCAAGCATTTTGGTGGCAATTTGAAGGGGAAATCGAAGCTCGCCGGAAACCTAGGTCGTCCGCCTGGCAGAGGCTTCAAGCCTCTAGTTGGACCTTTTCCGAGCATCATTTCAAGCCAAAAATGGTGGCATGCTGATCGATTGAAGGAGAAAAGCAAGATGGCATCGGAGTTCTGCATCATCGGTGTACCGGAGCCGGAGAAGATGACCAACGCGTGAAGCTCATGCGCCAGTCTCACTCTATCTACCACTCGTGGTGCGTGGAGGCACGCTGATGGCCAAAACAATTTGAAAAGAATTCCAAAAATCCTAGAAAATTATGTTCTAGGTGTGAGTGCAACTAGTTTTGAAGTTGGCCTTTCTGGTGTCTCGGTTTTAGCACCAAATAGCCTCGTTTTGCGTGAAAACACAACATTTGGGTAAGTTCAATAATTTTCCTTTGAAGTTCATTGGATATTATGAATTGTTGTGGAAACAAATTTGATAAAATAGTCTCGAGGGTATTTATTGGGATTTTTAGAAGGAAAAATGGAAGAAAATGAAGAAAATTGGAATATTGAGATATTTAGTGATTAAATATGCTTTTTATGATTTATGTGCTCGATGAAAAGTGATTGGTGCAACTTTCGAGAGTTGGCATCGAAATCGAGGTTGGGCATGCATATCGAGGTGATGCACGCTTTTTGAGGTGGATCGAACTTCGTGCTAAGGTGAGTGTTTTTGTCCCTATAACCCATACACGATATGATTACCTTTCTATGCATGATATTTACGTATGTTATGATCATTTTTGTCATATTTGTTCATATACTATTGCATGAAAAGTCGTGATGTATGCATGACACAATATTATTATTGAAACTCGTGCATGGGATTGGGATGTCACCCTAAGAGTGTAGCCGTAATTCTCCAAGGCCAATTGATGGAATAACGTTAGGCTTATCTTGCAAAGGTTCGGGATTCTGCATAGGGTTCCGTGCCGGGCTAAGCTTGGAAAGTTACACTAGGGCAATGTTTGTTCATGTATTTACATCATACATTCAGGTATCATGTTTTTAAACCCTCACTACAAGATTAATCTTCTAATCAGGTTATGCTCCTAGAACATTCAAATGTTCCAGTTAGGACTTGCAGCTTAGGCAAGAACGTGATTGAGGTATGGCGGCACGGGGTGACGTGTTTGATGATTCAACAGGTTGATCTGGTATTTTTGTTTGTTCAGGAAGATTCGGATATGTATCAGGTGACATGAGAAATGGAAATGTATTTTTGAGGCATCATTAGTTTGTATCTGAGGTGCTTAGTTGTTATCTCTTAATGACAAGTCTCCGTGTATTTAAGTATTTAATGATACGATAGTACAGATTCTTATATTGTTATAAAATGAATTGATTATGTACCATATCAGGTTTCGATTTTAAGCTTCCGCATTTATAATGATTATCTGTCTTAGCTTATTGATTCTTGTTTAGTATGCTGGGAAGGTAAAATGGGATTGTCGGGAAATGGATAAATATTAAAAAAAAAAAAAAGATTCCCCAAATTCCTAAGTTATTTAACGCTCGGGAAAAGTGGAGCGTTACAGTTGGTATCAGAGCTTAACCCTATTTGAAGACTTAGGGAAAAACAAACTTGGAGACTTAAGAGAATCTGATATTGTTAGAGCTAATTAGTAGAAACCCCAAGTGAAGGCTTAGGGAGACTAATGGATCGTATAACAAAATCCCTACTTAGATTGGGGATTGTCGGTTGAAGTCTTAAAGGTTACTGGATTTTAGTGTGGTGTAGTGGAAGTACATGTCTAGGAAAGTTCTGGCTAAGGAAAGACTTGGTATTTAAGTGCGTCCATTTGTGACCCACCTTTCTTTCCTGGGAACTTACCTGGTGCACTATTCATAAACCGACGTTATTCCAGTATACGACTACTATTCTAATTGAATAGTAGAAGACTGATGGAAGGTAGTACATGCAGAATGATTAATCTGATGTATCATGACCTAGCTGATGAGTTAAGGATCGAATGGTCGAATAATGGCGCGTAATAGTTGCGTCAATTGATGAGGTGACGGTGGTGCAACCAATGAGACTCGCAGGGAAGAGATAAGAAACCCTTGTAGCGTGACGACACTACTGGTTGGGTGTTCAGAGTGACAGATCTGGATCTAGGGACCAAGGCAGAAGACTTATAATGAGCTTGTGGCTAATGTGCCGAAGAAGCTTGTGGGTTGTCTCGCGGTATGGGTCTGGGACCTAGGGTCGGAGTTGCTTAGTGAACTGCCAAGGAGACGATCAGATGCTGAAGGTCTCGGACAACCCAGTAGAGTCTGTACCTTGTAAGGGGGTTTAAAATCCCAATGGTCTAGGGTGCGAGATGTGCCACTAGCTGGTAGAAAGAGGCTGGAAGCCTAGGGAATCAACCCGAAATGAGATGGATTGAACATGGACTGAGTGTCCTATCTAAATAATTGCATCGAGGTTCGCGATCATCTTAGGAGTGGGTGACAGGACGGTCAGTGCGAGACTTGAGGGATATAATACCTTGGTGTCTAGTATGACAATGCTAAGTGAGATCATGAGATGGCCGTGTTTGCAATTACCTCAAAGAAAGAGTTGGGTGGCGCAAAGGAAAAGCTACCTGGTGTATGAAATAGACATGGTAGATGCATGCTTGTGAGCCGTTTAGGCGCTGCCTATGAGGTGAGGAAATCATCGATCATGATAAAGGCTTAGAATGAATGTTCTTGTAGAAGAAGTTAGACTCGTGATAGCGACAATGAATGATAGTTCTCAGAGGACTACGATGAGACCGTGCAGTTTTCACTCGGGACGAACCCATGTGAGGGCCAACGTATGATGTAGGAGTAAGCCTACTATGTGATAGGGGTGATGATAACAGCTTGTGTACTGGCTGGCAGTAAATAAGTGCATAAGAAGAACTAATTTAATGGTTGTGTGTCGATAGTCAATTGGATCTGAAGAACGAAATGCAAGAGTTAATGGATTCTCGGTAAATAAGATTTTAGGTAGTGGAGCATGGCTAGTCTAAAACCTTGACGATGAGTTGTGGGATTGCAACCTTGGTTTAAGGTAGAGTTTGGGTACCAAAAAGGAAAGAGTCGCTTGATCGGTCGTATCAACCCTAAAGGAATGATGAGAAGATCTAGTCAATAGAGGTTATGGCTAAGGGTCAGTGTGCCAGATGGATCTGGGGAATTAGGTAAAGTTGTCGGTGGTTAACCCGACAAGGTGAACTTGAAAGCACCATGATGAATGGTGGATTAGGAGCCATGACTACAAAGAAATTGAATCTATGGGAGATAATTGGAACTGGATATCGTGATCTGATTTAGGATTTTCAAGGATAAATCAGTTTGAGATTCTTGAGGAAATTCTTGAGAAATTTCTTGAAAGAACTGATTGAGGATCTAGGGATTCGTGATGAAACCTCAGAGTTTTCAGGAAGAAATCGAGCGAGGATTAGAGTACCGTAGGTGACGTAAGTACCTACCTACTCTAGTTGGCAGTATAGTTATGGATTATCGTCTTGAAGATTGTGCAAACCTTTGATGTGATTGAGAAAATCAAGTTATGGCAAATGTGCCAGGATGATGGGTCGCAGTAGGAGAAGTTGCAAACCCAAATCGATTGAGGATCCGAGATTTTCAATTTTGGAGAATGGAACTCTCATATGGCTAAACGGTTAGTCTAGGTAGCCCTGGTAGGAAAATTGAGAGATGTACAGTTGGACAATAATTAAAATGATGTCAGCAAGTTATGAAAATAAGGAACCTATCGATCTGAGGTATATGCACTTGCAGTCAGTGAAAAGCCGTAAGAAAAATGGAAAATACTAGGATATATTCTCAGAAAATTTAAACAGGATTATTTCTTAGCGATGAAATTGCCAAAGATAGCTTGGATGTTTAGCTATGTGTGACTTGATTAAGGACGTAAATTATCATGTAATAATTGAGAGCCAATATTTTTACCTCGATTTGATGGATTATTATAAAACAGATGCAAGAGGCTGAGATATTTTATGATCAATATGTAATCGAGGGTAAGACAAGGGAATGAAACGTTAAAGTATCCAAAAACATAATATTCATTCCATATGTTCAAAATAGTTATAGGAGATCAAGCCTTACAATTATTTAAAAGAAAAAGGCAAACCATAGAACTGATAATGATCCCAATGCTCAGTGACAACGACGGTTGTCAAACACGACGGGTCCCAGCTCATCGATGTCATCTGTGGGTGGCATCTGGCTACTACTAGTGTCATCAAGATGAGGTAAGGAAGTAGCCTCAAGGAAACTTGGGAGTGAGATGTCATCTGGGATAATGGGAAGATCGGAGCTCTAGTTTGGGTTTGGATCAGGTTGAGGAATAGGTTGGGAGGGTGTAGGATTGGTTGCAGAGAGTAAATCCTACAAATGAGTTCGATAAGCTTGCAGATCACTAACCTACTATTTAAGGGTGAGAATGTGGGATGCATAAGTATAGATGGGGTCCTGAAGCTGGGCCTGGAGCTTCAAAGAAGAGTGTATCAGCAGCCCAAAATCGGTCACTTACCGGAAGCGGAGCTATGAGGTTGACGGCATTTCTGACACTAAAAATATCACAGATGGTGGCAAAACGAGTAGTACCATCCTCACGACGGAAGTAAGGGGCAAAGATGCACTATGGACTGCATCCTCTATTTAAGACTATGTAGGCCCCACAACGAGACTGGGCTCGCATGATAGATCTGGATCTGGCTAAATCTAAGCGAATAAGATATAAGTCAGATCTAATTGGATGGGTCAAAACAAATATGGGTTAGATCTAATGGGTCGAATCAAGGATGGGTCAAACCTGAATCGGGTCGGGTAGGGTCGGGTCAGATCGACCCAGATCTGGCTTCAAATCCGACAACAGCTGACAGCAGCTTTGATGGCCGGCGGAGGCGACGATGATCGCGATGGTGGCTGAGGAAGCCAGGCGGTGGCCGGTGGCTGCGCAAGGGAGCAGGCAGCGGCAGCGGCATGGCCAGATCTGGCCGATGCGAGGGTTGATTGAGCCGGCGATGATAACTGGGAGGAGATGGTGATCAGCGGCTGGAGCGCGGGGAAGCCAGGCCGTGGCTCGCTGTCAATAGCAGAGTAGGCGCTGGGGGCAGTTGCAAAGGGGTGGTAGTGGCCGTCAGAAGTGGTGGCGACGCTGAAAGGCAACGACGGGCAGTAGCTGTTTGTGCGCAGGGTCTGTAAAAGAAGGAAGAAGAAGAAAGGAAGAAAAGAAAAAGAAAAAGAAAAAAAATAGGTAAAATTTTTATGGAAAAACGTGTTTCATTATTTCAAAAATTTTGGCAAAAAGAAAAAAATTATCTGGACACACGAAAGTCGAGTTTAGGGTTTTTCAGGTATTTATAGTTTGGACTCTATGTTTCGAAACAGGGAGCAACGTAGGGCTCGAGATAAAATTTTTGCGAATCAGGTTTCGAAATAGAATGCTAAGATGTTTCAAAATAAGATGTTTTGACAAGCTGTTGTCAGAAGGTCGTGATGGGATACTTCGGAATAGTTGTGCCTATAATAGGACTCGTGAGAAGAGTCTAATGAGAATGATCTACCAGATGCAGTAAGATCTTGTGATAGCTCAAAGGATCAAGTTGCATGTTGTGCAACATGACCGAATGATTGCGTGTGGATTACACCAAGGCACAAAAAGAACTACCCGATATATGACTTGGAGCTAGCAGCTAGGATATGTGCTCTTAAGGTTATGGAGACACTACTGAAATAGTGGGACATTTGATGTGCTCACGAACCTAAGGTATAGATTCTCGCAAAAAGGGATAAACAAGAGGTAGACAGTGGATAGAGTTCCTAGAAGACTACGACCGCACTACTTCGTATCACCCGGGGCATGGCAAAGAGGTGCCTGATGCATGACCTGGATGGATAGCTATGAGTGTCAGATGTTGGAAGCTTGTTGGCCTGCTAACTATAAGTATAGTGCCGAAGGGATCGTCTGTTTTTATCGCTAGCCTGATAGTTTAGCTGGATCTGGTGAACAAGATACGAAAGGCATGTGTGATTGACAAATGAATTTGTCTATAGATTGATGGTCGTGGCCAGCCCAAGGGTTCTGATTTTTGTTATGCGAAATGGCATTCTCAAAAGTTTCGGGGTAGGATGTACGTGCCTAAGATGTTGGAAGATGTGTGGTTGTCTCTGAAGAGACACAACATGAAATTATGTAAATGACACGGTATGCTTGTAAGCATTAGACGTGTAAGGAATGCAAACAGAGGTGTTTGTCAAGGATCAAATAGATATTTGATTTGAGGTGTTCAAGTAATGAGCTATGTTATGTCTTAGCTACCTGAATGGTCAGATGAAAATTTTGAGGACGAAATTTCTTTAAGGATGGGTGAATGTAATACCCAAGAAATTGAGATTATTTGAGGATAAGTGTTTTATTAGAAAAATGGAATTTCGGGGAAGATTGATATCTAAATAGCCCAAAAAATTGATCAAATTGATTACAGGGAGTACCCTAAAACCGATATGCCAAAGAAAAATGATGTGGCATTAATGAGCATCTTGAGGCATGATTTATGGTATCAAAAGAAATCGGATCAGGAACGATTTTTGGTACATCTAAAATGCAGCTGCCATTTAGGCTGCAAAATCGAATCTTTATAGAAGACTTCTGGGAAGTCAACGAAAGTTTGAGAGGGCTACAGTTTTTCATAAGGAACAACCCTTCAATGGTTTCAAGAAGAAACGAAAGGGTTTAGGGCCAAAACGAATATTCGAGCCTAAGTGTAGATTTTTGAAATTACTAGAGGAAGGCCGAAATGATATTTTTTTGGAATCTTCGGGGGTCAAATGGATGTCTTAGGACTTGAGGACCTTAAATGCAATATTGGAAAGTTTAGGGGTTAAGTAAAAAGGGCCAAAAAGGTAAAAGCCAAAAATTGAGGGGCAAAAGTGCAAAATTGGAACTTTGCCAAAGGGAATCCGACCAACCCACTGGCGGTCATTGATCAGCCATTTGGAGCACTAGGTTTGCACGAGGGATGGTCGGGGAACACTTTTGGTAAAAGGATGGGTTGACAAAAGCCACGAGGGTGGCCAAAAATTAAAGAAATCCGACCGAAAGTTGGTCGGTTAATCAAGTGCCTGCAAATCGCTTTTTTTGGTCGGGGAAGGTTGCGTTTAGGTCAATCTAGGGTAGGGTTAAGCGCCTAAGGGCTTGGGTTGAGTGGCCAAAGGCATTTTGAGTTTTAGATTCGTCTATAAATAAGAGCTTGAATGGCTAAGAATTTTCAGAAATGAAAGCTTCAAATCAAGGGTGAGAACGAACGAATTGGGACTTCAAAGCATAGGGCTTTTGTTGCCCATGAGCTAAAGATCATTCCTAGAGAGTTTCAAGCATTTTGGTGGCGATTTGACGGGAAAATTGAAGCTCGCCGGAAACCTAGGTCGTCCGCTTAGCCGAGGCTTCAAGCCTCCGGTTGGACCTCTTCCGAGCATCCTTTCAAGCCAAAAATGGTGGCATGCTGATCGATTGAAGGAGAAAAGCAAGATGGCATTGGAGTTCTGCATCGCCGGTGTACCGACGCCAGAGAAGATGACCGGCATGTGAAGCTCACACCCTAGTCTCACTCTTTCTCCCACTCGCGACGCGTGGAGGCACATGGCTGGCCAAAAAAATTTGAAAAGAATTCCAAAATCCTAGAAAATTATGTTCTATGTGTGTGTGCAACTAGTTTTGAAGTTGGCCTTTCTGGTGTCTCGGTTTTAGCACCAAATAGCCTCGTTTTTGCGTGAAAACGCAACATCCGGGTAAGTTCAGTAATTTTCCTTTTAAGTTCATTGGATATTAAGAATTGTTGTGGAAAAAAATTTGATAAAATAGTCTCAAGAGTATTTATTGGGATTTTTAGAAGGAAAAATAGAAGAAAATGAAGGAAAAATGAAATAAATTAGAATATTGAGATATTTAGTGATTAAATATGCTTTTTATGATTTATATGCTCGATGAAAAGTGATTGGTGCAACTTTCGAGAGTTGGAATGGAAATTGAGGTTAGGCACACATATCGAGGTGATGCACATTTTTCGAGGTGGATCGAACTTCATGCTAAGGTGAGTGGTTTTGTCCCTATAACCCATACACGATATGATTACCTTTCTATGCATGATATTTATGTATGTTATGATCATTTTTGTCATATTTGTTCATATATTGTTGCATGGAAAGTCGTGATGTATGCATGACACAATATTATTATTGAAACTCGTGCATAGGATTGGGATGTCACCCTAAGAGTGTAGCCATAATTCTCCAAGGGATATTGATGGAACAAAGTTAGGCTTATCCTACAGAGGTTTGGGATTCTACATAGGGTTCCATGCCGGGCTGGGGCTGAGAAGTTACACTAGGGCAATGTTTGTTCATGTATTTGCATCATGCATTCAGGTATCATGTTTTTAAACCCTCACTAGAAGATTCATTTTCTAATCAGGTTATGCTCCTGGAACATTCAAACGTTCCAGTTAGGACTTATAGCTTAGGCAAGAACGTGATTGAGGTATGGCAGCACAGGGTGACGTGTTCGATAATTCAACAGGTTGATCTGGTATTTTTGTTTTTTCAGGATGATTCGGATATGTATCAGGTGACATGAGAAATGGCAATGTATTTTTGAGGCATCATTAGTTTGTATCTGAGGTGCTCAGTTGTTATCTCTTGATGATAAGTCTCCATGTATTTAAATATTTAATGATACGATAGTACAGATTCTTATATTGTTATAAAATGAATTGATTATGTACCATATCAGATTTCAATTTTAAGCTTCCGCATTTATGATAATTACTTGTCTTAGCTTATTGATTCTTGTTTAGTATGTTGGGAAGGTAAAACGGGATTATCAGGAAATGGTTTATATTGAAAAAAAAAAAAGATTCCCGAAATTCCTAAGTTATTTAATGCTCGGGAAAAGTGGGGCGTTACAGGGGGGATATAAAATTTTCCACCGGGGAGCAAATTAGGCAATCTTCTTGGGAAATTGTTCTTCTCGGATGGGCATTTCTTTTTGGGTAGGCATTTTCCCCCGAATACATTGTTTCTTCCTAGGTCACTATTTCCTTTCGGGTATGTTGTTTCTTTTCAGGTAGGCATTTCCTCTCGGATATGTTGCTTCTTCATGAGTAGGCATTTCCTCTCGGGCACGTTGTTCCTTCTCAAGTAGACATTTCCTCCTAGGAACATTTTTTCCTAGGTAGGCATTTTATTCAGGCTCATTGTTTTTCCCCTGGTAAGCATTTCCACCCAGGCACGTTGTTTCTTCACAGGAGCCTTGTTTCTTCCCAGGTAGGCAATTCCTCTCGGGCACATTGTTTCTATCCAGGTAAGTGTTTCCTCCCAGATGCATCATTTTCACCTAAACCCTCCGAGGTCCCAGGGATGAGAGACTGAAAGGCGACCTAAAAAACTAGCACAAACACTAACTAAAGGTAGATCAAAACAAGGGTTTTATGCAAAAAAACATTTTAATAAAAGAAACTCGACACATTAGAAACATAAAACAAATAAACAACAGACTAAAAATACCTTGCAAGACTTGATATATATCATCTACATGTAACAAAAGATAAAATCATGCCATAGAGGGTTTTATCGATATACCTTTCTGATAAAGGTTGGTGTCAGTTGCCTAGAAAGATGCTTCTCCTACTTTGCTTTTAATTTGACCCGATCAACTCCCATGAACCAGCTGCAACAATGGGTGACTAGCCCACCTCCTTAGATGTGAAGGACTTAGTCGGTCCACTCCTGAGATGCCTTTGGAACCCTCAAATGGAGCCATGCTACGACCCTTTCAATGAAGGTGACCCGAAGCTCTGCTGTGATTCCCTCCTGGTTGCACCTTAGTTGTCTCACAATCAATCTAAATGGGAGAAAGAAGAATGGTAGCTGCACAAGCGAACCTCTTAGAGTAAGAACAAGGAAATGGCAGCAGCTATGGAGAAGGAAGAAGCAGCAAGATAGAAAAAAGGTATGAGAGAGAGAGAGAAAGCAAGAGGAAAATGATAGGAGTGGCCAACCTTTACAACTTGGACTCTTTCTCCTAATTCAATTTGGAGACTTCCAATCCAAATCATCCTCTCGTATGGATCATTTAATCCCTTAATCATATTAACTCTCATTAATTATTTATGTTCTAATAGGAACTCTTTAAAAGACCAACATGTCCCTACTTTTAATTCCCACAATTTAAAAAGAATTAAATGTTATTTCTCAATTAAAAATTCTCTAAATTGCCACATTAAACATTTAGTTGGCAAAAATCTTAAACTATAATTAAATTAAATAATTAATTAACACTAAATAAATTCTAAGCTGTAATATCCTAATATTTTGAGAATAATAATAATTAATTTTTTGTATTTAAAATATTTTTGGCATCCATCAGAGATTATAATTGAAAAAAACTAATGGGTTTAGAGATAGTGGGCTAAGTTGAAAAATGAAAGGCTAAGTAAAATGGGCTAAGAGTTAGTGGGTTAAATTAAAAAAAAAAAAAAAAGGAAAGGTTAAGCAAATGGGCTTAAAGTTAGTAGGCTAAGAAAGTGGGTTTAAAATTAATGAACTAAATGAAAGAATAATGTATTCAAAAGAAGATTTAGGGGAGAATAATTAAAGTGACAAAATAATTAAAGATGATGGGTGAAATAATTGAGAAATGTAGGAGACAAAGTAGGGTGTGGACAAATAATAAAAAATAATGGGTGAAATAATTGAGAAATGTGGGAGACAAAGTAGGGTGTGGACAAATAATTAAAGATTATGAGTGATATTTAGTGAAAAATAATTAAGAAAGATGACAAAATAATTAAAGATGATGGGTGAAATAATTGAGAAATATGGAAGACAGAGTAAGGTGTGGACAAATAATCAAAGATAATGGATGAAATAATTGAGAAATCTGGGAGTCAAAGTAGGGTGTGGATAAATAATTAAAGATTATGAGTGAGATTTAGTGAAAAATAATTAAGAAATATGAAAAAATAATTAAAGATAGTGGGTCACTACAATTATGCTAAGCTTAACTCAACCTTCTATAAATAGAGAAAACTTGAAAGGTTTCAGGACTTAGATTAGAAAGAGAAAGGTTATAAGAAAGAAAGATTTGAAAGTGAGAGAGAGATTTGGAAAAGAGAAAGAAAAAAAAAATAGAGAGAGAAAAATACCAAATTTTTTTTTTTAGAAAAATCTTATAGGCTGGGTTTAGTAGTTTGTGTGAAAATTTGTGGCAGAAGGCGTTGGATACGCAAATCGAGATTTCATCGCAGTATTGAAGAATATCGAATCACTCCGCGGCAAGGTGAGTTATCTTCAAAAATTTTAGAAATATGATAATGATATTTTAGAATTTTTGATGATGAAATTGGAAGAGAAATGTATGATTGGTATTTATTATGGATTTTTTGAGACAATAGATGCTTAAAAATCAAAGAGAAAATAAGAAATAAATAGAACATGAATTTTGAAAATTATGAGGAAATTTATGGGGCTTAGGAATATTACTTTAGGAATTATTGAGAAGAAAAATTGAGAAACTTTTATGAGGAAGTATTTATTTCATAATCTTGAGGAAATAATAAGAGGAAATGGGAGAAATTGAGAAAATTAGAGAAAATTAGAAATCTGATTTTCTTAAATAATTATGATGCCCAGGGTATGCCAAGGTTCATAATTGAATTCAATTGGAAGTCAGACGTGAATTTTGAGGCAAAATTACGCTAGGGGTAAAATTATCTTTTTGCAAGGTAAGTGGTACTATTCAACTGAATTTAGTTTATGGAAATGGCTTGTAAGTGGTTCCACCCAAATCTGATTTTATGTAAATATTTTCATCATGTTGTCATGTCTTGATGTGAACATGTCATATGGATTGCATTTACATGTATTGATGACAAAGTATATATGCATATGAGCATGATGAGATTCACGATCATACATTGTATGGGTTTGGAATTAGGTACTGACGTCGTTGCTTTTGCCAAGAGTGCACCCATACACCCTAGTCTGGTAGGGAGACTGTAAAAATGGAGAGTAATCTTAAAGTGCAGTCGATCCAAACATGAGAGTTATGATGTTATGTGCATTGCATTCATACATATGCATTATGATGTACTCTTACTTAGATGATTCATCATCTAATGTGAGCCTTGGCCCTGGAACATTCAAACATTCCAGATGAGGTTTGCAGCAAAGACATAGAAGCGGAAGAATTGTAAAGATGCAAGGCATTACAAAGTTAATTTTTGCATTTAGTTCCTGTATAAGGACCCGATCATGTATCAGTCGTGCTATGTTATGCTTTAAGTTATGATATGTTATGTTTTCAAGTTATGTTTGGAAAAAAAAAAAAAAACTTATGTCATATTTCATGTTATGTTGAAGGACTTAAGTACTACTATCGAATAATCTTGTGTACTAATTTTGTTGAGGCGATCATCTAATATTATTAATGTTTGAGGTATGTTGAGGTTCGATTCTTGTTTCTGCTATTGATGATTACCAGCCTAGCATATACAGAGTAAGTAAGCTAATGATAGGCAGGTAGTAGGAAAATTTTGAAATTATATCATGATGACTTATAAAAAAAAATATATAGTCAAAATTTTCTAAGTTATAACATGCCCGTGGAAGTGGGATGTTACATAAGCCCTCTGACGAGTTGTTACAAGTATCATCTATTGGTCAAAATTCTTGGCTATGGAATAATTGGTTAAGGCATATATAGTAGTATAATTGTCATTAATGAATTGTACAAACATGATCTTATTAGAGGATTGACTAATGTCAAATATGAAAGAGGTCACATTTGTGATGTATGTATGAAAGACAAACAAATAAGTATATCATTTAAGCCTAACAATAGAGTCACAACCTTTAGGTCTCTAATCTTAGTTCATTTAGATCTTTTTGGACCTATGAGAATCCAAAACCTAGATGAAAAACATTAAACTCTTGTCATTATAGATGACTACTTTAGGTTCACTTGATAATATTTCTTGCATCTAAAAGTGAAACATTGAGCTTATTTGAAATATCTTGTAAAAGAGTTCAAAAAGACAAAGGTATATCCATTTTCAAAAAAATAGAAGTAATCACAGGGAGATTTTGAAATGAACAGTTCAAGCACTATTATGAGGAAAATGATATTGATCATAATTTTTTTAGTGCTAGAATATCTCAACAAAAAGGGGTAGTTCAAAAGAAAAATAGATCTTTAGAAGAAATGGATATAATTGTGCTATATGACAAAAATCATTTAGTCTAAGCCATTAACACCTTATGCTACATGTTGAATAGGGATTCCATAAAGCCTATCTTAAAGAAAACCCCTATGAGTTATATAAAAGATGGAAACCAAATATTCCATATTTTCATGTTTTTAGTAGTACATGTTTTATCCTTAATAATGGTAAAGACACTCTAGGCAAAATTAATGGTAAGAGTAAGGAATTTTCTTAGGATATTTCACTCAAGGTAAAGAATAAAAAGTGTTTAACTCTTGTAGTAGAAGAATAAATTCAAGTTGTAGTTGATGATAAGAGTATTGAAGTTCCATAGCCTAAAGAAGATTGTGAAAATGAATTAAGCAAAAAATCTTGAAAAACTATCATTAGATCATCAAGATAAACAATCATTAAGTGATGATATTTCAAATAAATAAAATGTATCTCAAGAAGAAAAAGAATCATTCTCTCCAAGAGAAAGAAAATATGTAGAAAAATGAAATCATAAAAGATCTTTCTAGAAAAATTAGAACATGATTATCTCTTAGAAATAAGTGTCAATTGTTGCCTTCTTATCTTAAGTAGATCCTAAAAACATTAAGGGAGCCTTAAATGATGAAAGTTGAATCATTGCCATACAAGAATAGCTAAATCAATTTGAAAGAAATGAAATGTGCCAATTAGTTCCAAGACCTAAAGATCACCCAATCATATGGGTGTTTAGGAACAAAATAGATGATAGTGGAATTGTTATTAGAAACAAAACTAAATTAGTATCTCAAGGGTATAGTCAAGAAAATGGGATAGATTATAATGAAATCTATGCCCCCATAACAAGATTGGAAACCATAAGAATGTTGTTAGCATTTGCATGCCACAAAAATTTCCAATATATCAAATGGATGTCAAAAGTGCATTCTTAAATGAACACATTAATGATGAAGTTTATGTAGAATAACCCCCTGGCTTTGAAAATCATAAGTATGAAGATCATGCGCTCAAACTTACTAAAGCTTTATATGGTCTAAAATAAGCCCCTAGGGCATAGTATGAAAGACTTAGCAAATTTCTCTTAGATAAATGATTCAAAAGAGAATAAATAAATACAACCCTATTTATAAGAAATCATGGCAAAGATATATTATTTTTTCAAATCTATATAGATGATATCATATTTGGATCCATAAACAAATTCTTATGTGATCAATTTGCAAATCTTATGCAAAGAGAATTTGAAATGAATATGATAGGAGAATTGAAATATTTCCTAGAATTACAAATTAAGAAGATGAAAGAATTTTTGTATCTCAACAAAAATACATAAAAAACCTTCTAAAGAGATTCAAATATTCATAAAATCAAACCATTAGCCACTCTTATGAGTAGTTTATCATACCTAGACAAAGATGAGATAAGTCAAGTTATGAATAACAAATTATATAAAAGTATGATTGGTTTATTGCTCTATTTAACAATCAGTAGGCTTGATATCATGTTTAGTGTTTGTTTATGTGTTAGATTTCAATTCAATCCTAAGATAAGTGAACTAGGGATGATTACATCTTGATATATTATGTGGTTAAAACATTGATTAGGAAGAGTTCTTACATTTGATTATCTTAACTCTATAGATTTTTCATATACAATTAATCCATAAAATATTGGTTGGAAGCGTTTTCTTACACTCCATAGAATCATTTATGAAGATGCCATTAGATCTTTATATTGAAATTGCCCCTAACGCCTTTAATTGTTATCTATCTACAATTATGCTAATTTTGTGAAATGATGCGAGCATTTACTACAAACACAAAATGTCTTCCATATGGCATACTCCTTATCTAACTCATAGGTTCCAAAGTAGAAAATCTAGGAAATGTTCATAGAGTTTCAATCCATCTTCCAAGTTTCTTAATGATTAATCTTTAAATTGTATGCAATACGTAAAATCTTATATCTTTTTAAGATATATATATATATATAATTTTGTGATTTATACTCTATACAGTCAAAAATCAAACATAATTTGTTTTACTTTTTGGCAATAATGGACATACATGTATGCTTATTGGGCTAATTGGTATTTACTCTTGTATTGCTTGAGTAAGAAATTGTGAGTTGACTTTAAAATTTAAAGGACCAAATTATGTGGTCAATCATTTGAGATAAACACTCATCTTATTCCTAACCTCTTTGGCACTTAGACTCATATGATATTGGATCTATATATTTATCCTTTTATTTTGATGGTTACGGAAGTTAAAGAATGTTTAAATGCAAAATGGTATATTTTGCTCTTGTTTTGTGATTACAAGTATGGCTATGATTATCAAAAGATAAATGTATGTTCTTAAAGCCTATCCTTAATGTTTTTTGCATGAAATTTGTCATAACTTGTTTGGTTTTGTATGTTGAACATTTATCTTTTGAATATATGTGAAATAAGTACATTAATTATGGTTGATTTTTTGAATGAATTTTCTATATTTATAGTAATTAATATAAAGTAAAATGAATCATTTTTTCAAGACTCATTTTTTCATGTCATGTTAAGGGGGAATTCTTTAATCTTAAGAAATATTATATATTACTCTTCATTTAGCATATAAGTTTCTTTGGTTAAATGAACGGATTATGTGTTTATTAATTCTTGATTTTCTAGCATTTGTGATTATGTCATCTTAGGGGAGAGCTTAAGGCACGTTTGCCTCTAACTTAATTTTTTATGTTGGTTTAAGGGGGAGTTATTCTTTTAACTTCTTTATTTGAAATTCTACATTATTTCCAATTGTAGTTCACTCTCACATATCTAATGAATGATTACATCTAATGAATGACTTGTTGTCTAATTATATCAGTTTAAGAGAGAGTTTTTGAATATAAAATTGCTTGTAACCATTATCTCAAAATTTATTTATTTATGGAGGAGTATTAAGTTTTTATTTTTCAAAATAAATCTTTTTTATTTATGACAAATAGGGAGAGAGAGATACGTATTAAAATTGATTTTAAGTTTTATCATCATCAAAACCAAACACAAGAGTAAAATATCAAATACTCCTAAAATTATACATGAAAAATAGTGGAATTCATAACATTAATTGCTAATGCTATAAATTAAACTTAAAATAGAATAAGGATATGACATGAAAAAATTGGTTATGAAATACTTGTCTACTCTCATTTATTATATTTTTTATTTAATTTGAATCAGCTAAGAAAAAGTTGGTTACTGTATTTGTTTACCCTTATTTCATAATAATACATCATAAAAAATATTTATTTTTATATTAAGTGAAGTTTTACAATTTATAAATTCTATATATGCTAATTTTAAATTATAAATTCTGTCCCTATTATATAAAATTTTTGGATCCATCTCTAATTAAAAAGAGACTTATTACTTACTTTTAAAAATAATAAACACAATATTAAATTTAGTTACCAAATACTATTTTTACTAAATATTATTTTTACCAATATTATTATCATAACACAATAATTACAGGAAAATATATAACGTAATAATGCCAAAAAAGACCTAACAAAAAGCCAAACAACCCCCCTTTCACCTATAGACCATGATTTGACAATTAACCCTCTACAGTTCCTAGTTCAATTCAATATATAGGAATTAAAAAAAAAAAAAAAATCTAGTGGCATTTGCTTGGCCTTGGAAAGTTAGTTTGTAGGGAAAAAAAAAACACCAATCCTAAATTTCTAGTGACATTCATTTTAAAGAAGAATCTAGAACCATATGCTTATTAGTTATGACGCACCAAACTTATAGAAAATTATTATTATTATTATTATTATTTACGTTATAGAGAAGCAAAGACAAGTGATGAGTGAGAGAGTTTCTACTCTTCAGCACGGTGATTGAACAGACTTGGACTTGTCGTTCCGGAGGAGTGGTCCCCTCCCCGGTTGCCCTTACGCGGACTTGGATTCCTTTTGTTGCCCACGAACCTAGAAGAAAAATCTAGAACAAACGGCGGATTTAAATATGCACTGGCTTCGAAGCTCTCTCGCCCTCACTCACAATCCTCTGCCTCGTCTGATTCCAACTAAAAGCGAGAGAAAATGGAGCACGAACATGGCCAAGCTGATGCCCCCCACAACGAGGGATTCGAAACCCACGATCTTCAATCCGTCCTCTCTTCTCCCGATAGGGATTTCCTAATTCGCAACAATGGCGATCAGGTCAAATCTCTTCTTTCCTTTCCTTTTTTCTTTCCTCCGATTCCTAGGTTTCTGGCAGTTTAAACAACCATCTTCTTTTGGACCTTTTTCCGGAATTTGTCAGTGTGTTTATGATATTTATGAGCTGAGTGTTGGAATTAATAGGTTCGCTGGAGAAATTTGATACTTGTAGCGTCTGAGCCATCAATTTCAATGTTTGTTCTCGATGTGGATGAAACTTTCATTTGCTTCTGTAAATTTCCCTTGTTTGAGCAGTAGTTATATCTGTTTCTGAAAATGTGCTAAATTTTGAATCTTGCAGGTCAAAATTGAGAGTCTGAAGGGGAAGAAGGTTGGGCTATATTTTTCAGCATCCTGGTGTGGTCCGTGCCGACGCTTCACCCCCAATCTAGTGGATGTTTACACTGAACTGTCACATTATGGCGATTTTGAGATTGTTTTTGTCTCGGGGGATGAAGATGAAGAATCATTCCAGGGGTATTTTGCCAAGATGCCGTGGCTTGCTATCCCCTTTTCTGATTCAGACACACGTGACAACCTGGATGGGTTGTTTAAGGTGATGGGGATACCTCACCTCGTGATCCTTGATGAAAATGGGAAGGCTTCGACTGACGAAGGAGTTCAGATAATTCAGGATTATGGAGTTGATGCTTATCCTTTTTCCTCAGAAAAGATCAAAGAAATTAAAGAAGAGGAGGAAGCCGCTAGGAGGGAACAATCCCTTAAATCTGTTCTAGTTTCCCGTTCTCGTGATTTTGTGATCTCAGCGGATGACAAGAAGGTAAGGTTCAATTGCTTAGGTCAAAATACTTTGAAAACACTCACAGTTCAGTTCCTTCTATTTGTTATTATATAATTCTTAAAAGTTATTATTATTTTGTGATATCAAAATATTCTGTGTGTGTTCTGTTTAGGTGCCCGTCTCTGAGCTTGAGGGGAAGACTGTAGGCCTTTATTTTTCAGCGTCTTCATATCGTCCATGCCTTCAGTTTAATACTAAACTGATTGAAGTTTATGAGAAATTGAAGGCAAAGGGGGAGAACTTTGAGGTTGTGATGATACCCCTTGATGATGATGAAGACTCCTTCAAGCAAGCCTTTGGGAGAATGCCCTGGTTTTCTCTGCCTTTCAAGGACAAGAGCTGTGGGAAGCTGGCTCGGTACTTTGATCTTTCAACTATACCCTCACTGGTCATTATCGGCCCAGATGGGAAGACTCTTCAATCGGATGTTGTTGAGACCATTGGAGAACATGGCGTTCAAGCATACCCTTTTACGCCAGAAAAGTTTGCTGAGCTTGAGGAGATGGAAAAGGCGAAGCGGGAAGCACAAACTTTGGAGTCAATTCTGGTTTCAGGAGGCCTTGATTTTGTAATTGGAAAAGATGGAGTCAAGGTTAGTTTGCCAAGAGTTTTAATACCCCACGACTTATGTTGAGCCTGCCTGCTCACTTTTTCTCACATTGTGGAGATCACTAACAAGCCTCTCTCTTTTCAGGTTCCAATTTCTGATCTTGTTGGTAAAACCATCCTCCTCTACTTTTCAGCACATTGGTGTCCCCCATGCCGTGCTTTCATGCCAAAACTCGTCGAAGCCTATCACCAAATTAAGGCTAAAGATGATGCATTTGAGGTGATTTTCATCTCCAGTGACAGGGACCAAAACTCATTCGAGGAATTCTTTTCTAAAATGCCATGGCTGGCACTCCCCTTTGGAGATGAGAGGAAATCGTCTCTGTCGCGCACTTTTAAAGTTCAGGGCATCCCTATGGTTGTTGCACTTGGGCCATCTGGCCGGACTGTGACAACTGAAGCCAGAGAACTTGTCATGCGTCATGGAGCCGATGCGTATCCCTTTAGCGAGGAACGCTTGAAGGAGCTCGAGGCACAGCTTGAGGCTACGGAAGAAGAGAAGGGAACCAACTCTGACAACGAAGAGGCGGCGGGAGAGAAACCCAAAGAAGGATGGATTTGTGATGGAGATGTGTGTTGCAAAGAAGCTCACTGAGTCTGTGCTCTGAATCCATGGCAGTTCAATCCTACATATTTGCTATTTACAATAAGAGTTGGCTTGCTATTTAGTTTTTGAGGCTTTGAAGCTCTGGTTTCCTCTTTTATGTATACTTTAGTGTATGTTTGTGGCTTGTACATTTAAATAATGAGCCATCAATATATGTATGTCAGTTGGTGTGTTTACACGGTGGAGGTATTTACAGATCATAACAAAGTGAAAAAATAAAAAAAGTTTAATCCTAAATATTTTAGGATCTTTATTATGAAATAATGATAAAAGATTATCTCTTGACGCGAAGATGTAATTATGAAAAATGATAATCACAAAGCCGTTTAAGTGTTTGGGATAAGACCTATAAATTAAAAGGAGACTCTAATAGTATGACCTATAAATTGAAAGGAGACTCTAATGGTATGACCTATAAGTGTTTCAAAATTTATTCTACTTATAATCTTTTCTTTCTTTCCTTGTATTCGTTGGGTAATGCCTTAACTATTGGGTAACTACTAATAAAACGGATTCAAGATCAAGAAATACAAAGGACATCAGGGTATTTAATCAAAATTTTATCTGAGAGCAGGCTTAATAGACCTTTTTTTTCTTCTTATAATACTTGGTCTAAAATAAAATAATATTTGTTTATTTAATATATCCAAGTATTATTGGAGGTCCTATGTATTCCTTACCTTGCCAATACTTAATTGATGCTTATTTTTCTTATTTACAATATTCATCCCAAGTTGAGCCAATTTATCGGACCGCATAAAAATTAAAGCTTCACTTTTTTCATGTCTAAGCTTAAAAATAAATTTTAGTTTCGAAAAAAAGCTTCTTATCCTCTTTAATCTAACATTTTAAATGAATTTTTAAATAATCATGCTAGATGTACATCATTTTTGTACATCTTAGATTACATAAAAGGGTATTATGATCAAAATATCCCTCGTCTTCATACGCCTCACGCGTTTCATGAGAGACTTTTTTATCATTAATATACTTTTGTGTAGTCCAAAATATACACACACGTGTACCAATAGCATTTTTCTATTACATATCTAAATCAGGTTGAATCACCTTAAAGGAACAACAAGGTTTGTGAAAAATTTAGGATACAAGATTTGTTGACTTCTTTGTTGAATCAATATATAAAATCACGCACAAATATAGAACACTTTAAGATTTTAGATTTGTATCTATTTGATTTATGATAAAAAATAAGATGAAAGTAAATCACAAATCTTCACTACTAAAGAAAATTGTCCAAACTAATCTTTCTTTTTCTCCTCACGACAGTCCTTAATGGGTAGAACTCAAGAGATGTTTGGGAAATTGAGAGGATCTAGTTCATTACACAACAATTATTATATCAGGCCACCCTTTGAAGTCCAATATTATAAACTTCAAAACCCACACGAGTGCCAGCCCTTATTTGCATAAAATAGGTAATTTGACCTATTACCAAAAAATTACAAATAATATAAACTCAACACATTTATCTCATAGGACTCCAATTTATTAAGAACTAAAAAAAAAATGTACAATTGATGTTAGCTCACAATAAGAAAATTTCCTATGTTCTCCCACTTGACAATATTAATTGTAGTTTACTTTTATATATCTTTAAATATATATATATATATATAAAGTTAATTAAAAAAACTTTTAATGTAGCCACCGTTTGAGAATAAAAACCAGAGTTCAAAGATGACACCTTTATTAATTATGATCCCATCCAATAAAATTGTCAACACGAGAAATATAAATGTCACTACATCGTTGATAAATATAAATTTATCTATTGTTGCAAATGTTAACCATTTTATCAACATATATAGATCTAGATAAGGTAGTCTGGCAATGAAATAACACTCCAAATGTGATCCTATAAACATTGTTATTTAATGGTTGGTCCTCAAATTTCTTTATAAAAAATGCTTCAAACAATTATCTAAAGAGATCAGATTCCTTTATCAAAATGTTTTCAACAAAAAATTAGTGGAATCTCTAAGCTTCAACAATAAGCCATTATGCCTTCGTAAAGTAAGTATCATAAAGGTGTTATAAAAAGATATATGAAATTGTTGACATAACAATCCTACTTAAGGCAACACCAAACCTCAAGATTCTCATAATATAATGACAAATTGTATTCCATAATGTGTACACATATAAAACAATCAATACGATATGTATACAAAATAAAGAATAGAAATTCTAAATTTCATGAATGAAATATCATCCAAGAGGTGGTGAATTGAATGTTTTGATTATTTTTGAGATATTAGAAAATATTTTTCCTTAAGGCTAATTTTGAAATATATCTTTCATATATAACAAAAAAAAAAAAAGTTGTAGCAACTCAAAAAGAACTTATATGGAATAAAACATTTTTATGCAAGTTAATACAAACTTCCTTCAAATATAGAATAAATATGTATGAATGAAAAGCAACATTTGGATATCAATATAAGAAAATAGTTATCATAAGGGCAATTGGCACCAAAAAATCAAACGTTTTCGGGTTTTGCAATTATATCCAATCATTTTAATTTTGGCAAAAAATACTAGTTTTATGAAATTAGTTGCAATTTTAGCCAGCTCTCTAAATCGAATTCTCAGGCGGCACAGGTGGCACGCCACGCGGCTTTATAAAAATCACGTTGACTGAAGTAAAAACAAAAATAAAATAAAAAAAAATCACATGGGTTAACCGCAGTTAAATGCACAGGGAATCAGAACATTCAAACCAAACCTTGGAAGAGAAAGAGCCCGAATAGTCGATCGACGTGAAGAGGAATCAGAGGCTAACGGTGATGTCCTTAAGGAAGCAATCGAAGGACGAAGAGGACGAGATCGAGGAGTGACATCGACGAACAGATTTCTTAACAAGGTGGAGGAATGAGATGAAACATAAGTGGCTTACTATTCATCATCGGGACTCTTTAGTCGTTTTGATCTTCGTCCGAAGAAGAGTCTGATCGGACTTGTCCGCTTTTTTTTATTTTGCATTAAATTTGTAAAAAAAAATTTATACAATTTTTTCTTTTGAATGTGGGATGAGATTTCAGTTTTGTTGAAGTAGTTTTTTGCATTTGTGGATGTAAAATACAGAAATGTAAT
Source organism: Diospyros lotus (assembly GCF_014633365.1). Lineage (NCBI taxonomy): Eukaryota > Viridiplantae > Streptophyta > Magnoliopsida > Ericales > Ebenaceae > Diospyros > Diospyros lotus. The sequence continues at coordinate 17,736,591 of NC_068346.1, read as the reverse complement.
CCGATCGGACTTGTCTTCAAGTTGTTTTGGTTGGAGTGTTTTTGAGAAACCCAAGATATCGAAATGAATCGAACAAAACCATTCAGATCTGAAAGTGATCAGAATAGTTCGATCAACCAGATGGACAGTCCGATCAAAAATAATTCTTCTATTGATAATAGTTCGATCGGGCTTATCAATAGTCCGATCGGACCTTTAAGTGATAGAAGAATCATTATCAATAGAAGAGAAATTAAAAAAAAAAAAAACTCATTATTAGTAGTTCCAATTATTTTCATCAAGAGTCCGATGACAATAGTCCGATCGGTGAAGTTGTTTTTTTGAGTTGAGTTTTTATTTCTCATTTAATTTCTAAAGTCTTGTATTGTTGTTGTTGTTGTTAAAGTGTGGTTTAGCATTATAATTTGTGGCTAGAACTCATTAAACCATGGATCCGAAATGATTCATCAAGAGTTGGATGATAATAGTCCGATCGGGCTTATTAATAGTCCAATCGGAACTTTAAGTGAATTTGTTTTTTTGAGTTGATTTTTTTTATTTCTCATTTAATTTCTAAACTCTTGTATCGTTGTTGTTGTTGTTAAAGTGTGGTTTAGTATTAGAATTTGTGGCTGAGACTCATTAAACCATGGATCGAAAATGATTCATCAAGAGTCCAATGACAATAGTCTGATCGGGTAATGAATAGTCCGATCGGACCTTTAAGTGAAGTTATTTTGTTTTTATTTCTCATTTAATTTCTAAACTCTTGTATACTCTTGTATTGTTGTTGTTGTGAAAGTGGAGTGGTTTAGCATTAGAATTTGTGGCTGAAACTCATTAAACCATTGATCGGGAAATGATTCATGAAAAGTCAGATGACAATAGTCCGATCGGGTTGATGAATAGTTTGATTCATGAAGAGTCCGATGACAATAGTCAACTCGTTGATTTATCAAATTTTGTATTATTTTTTGTTTGTTTTTTTTTTTTTTTTTACAGATGGATGTTCAGAAGAAGAAGCAGACATTTACTTATGTCCATGCTAGCTGGGTACCACCGCCCGGTACGCGAGCAACTACTCACTGTTGCATCAATAGTCTTGCCCTAGTTAGTGAGTCCCTTGTGAAGTATGGTGTGTTGGAGGATTTCATTCAGGGCCTACTAGGACATTTCATGCAGATCCCCCACTCCTCCTAAGCTACTGCACCACAATTGATTCTTCAGGTACTTTTAAGGGAGGTGAAATTTCCCGGTACTCGCCCCAATGAAATGTGGTTTGAGCTGAGCAGCGTGGCATGTCGATATGGGAACTAGGAGTTCACCCTCATGACTAGACTTAGATTTGGCCTAATTGATGGAGAAATTTTGCAAGCGAGGCCTACCAAGGGTGGTAGCTTATGGGCACGTTTATTCCCACATAAAAAGGTTGTTTATGTGGAGGACATAAAGGAACTACTTGATACGAAACCTTACCTGGATAAAGATGATGCGCTGAAGATGGGATACTTTACCGTGGTCAACATGCTATTAATGGGTCACGACGAGTGGGCAAGTGTAGAAGATTTCCATTGGAGCTTGGTGGAGGATTTAGAATCATTTAGGTCATTCCCTTAGGGAACGTACATATATAGTTAGGGACTACATTACTTTCGTCTAGCTACCACCGGGTGGAAGTTGAATGCTCAGGTTGGAAAGAAAGTCGACCTCTATGGATTTGTTTGGGCGTTTCAGGTACAATCCTCACTTGATTTGTATATACAAACACTTTTTTTTTATTTAGTTGAATTTTTTTATTATAATTCTTTCACATTTTACAATGGTGGTTGATCGAAACAACTCCATGGGTGGCGAGTACATGGGCTGTACCAATAAAAGGCACAGTTAAGATCCCTAGATGCATGAAGTGGTTATCAAAAAAGAGGCCCAAACAAATAAGTTACGATGAATGTTTTTCCATGTTGGTAAGTGTTTGACGTAAATTTCAATGAATATCTCTCTATCTCTCTCTCTCTCTCTCTCTCTTTTTTTTTTACAGAAATAGCTATGTAAATATTTCAATATTACAGTCACTTAAACCGAGTTTGACGATCGAGCCAATAGATACAGAGCGGGATACTGATTTTTGGAGGTCTTTTAACCCTCTGCACTTGGTTGGACTCGACGTCTTCAAGCATGGGGGTGGGGGAAAGGATAAACTGGAGACTAGTGGTGTTATGGAGGGTGGGATTGATGAGGAGCGTGATGGATGTAGGGAGGGATTTAAGGTTGAGGAGGAGGCTGATGGATGCAGGGAGGGATGCAGGGAAGGATTTAAGGATGAGAAGGAGGAGGCTGGTGGGATAGAGAGCGGGGAGGGAGCGGACAAGAAGGATGAGGAGGAGTTCGTCGGTAGGGGACTCATTTCTAGCACACAGCCTGTCCAGAACAAGCCTATGGTATGATTATTATCATAATGTTTCTCTTGTATGCATACAATTCGTTTGTTTATAATTGTTTTTGGTTTTGACTTTTAACCTTGTATAGGTGACTGAGATGCTCATTGAGGCGCTACAATTGTTGAGGAGTTTGGACGCACAGGTGGGCCAATTGGATACACGGGTGGACTGTTTGGACACATGGGTTAGTCAATCGGACAAACGTGTGGGCCAATTGGATTCACGGATGGGCTGGTTAGAAACACGGATGGGCCAATTTGACACACGTTTGGAGACGATGGTTGAATCAGTGTTAACTATTCTACGTGCCCCAGCCAGTCCAGCTTTCCAGCAACACGTCGATCATGATGACAATTAGTATCGAGAGGATTATGATCAGCTAGTTGGTGGAGATCAGCTCCAGTATGTTCATGTTAATGTTAATGAGGGTCAGGCACCTCCTTTTGTTGTAAGATACAAATTAACTTGTATATGTTAAAACCATATTGTAATGATTAATTTATGTTGAGTTGTAGGAGTAGCCAGATGGTGGTGATCACACCCAGCCTGATTGTATGCACGAAGAGGACAATTCATATAATGTAAGTCATAAGATATAATTAACTTTTATACACTTGCATATGATTACTGTAAATTTTTTGTTCAGATGCAGGAGAAGCTAGATGCTTGTGACAACTTCTTGCAAGGTCATGATCATGAGGCGGACAAACATCTCCTTCTATCATAAGAAAAAAAATACATTTCTATATAATTACATATCAGTCAACTCTACTGAATTGACACGTCTTTTTGTTGATTAGTAGGAGGAGGTGGACGAACGAACAGTATAAAAGTAGAATCCATCCAAATTTTGTCGAACACCATTCACTGATCCCATTCCACAGAAGAAGAGAAAGACAAATGCAGTGGCGGGGGAGACAGATCGTAGCAAAAATCTGATCGCCCATGAAGCAACCAAGCAACACCTTGGGGCTGAGGGAGAGAATGACGTTGGTCCTATACCCCCTCGGGATACATCCATTACGTAGGGTCAAAAGATGAGATCCAATAAGTCAGAAAAAGTCTCTACCTTTTCTATATACATTAGTAATATGAGTACCCATATATAATAATTCAGGCTCATTGTAGGCGTACCATTGGGCACATATACCACATTGTGCCAAGTATGCTCCACCAAATAGAGGGAGAAACGACCTAGTTGGAAGGGCAATACATTGACAACTACTTGTGTTACATCCGTCGGATTAGAGATACGCAGTTACTGCCTTATTTTATATATGATGAAAACTACGCCGTTGTGTCGCCATCACTGAACACAAATTATATTATTGTTTTTCCTTTTTTGTTATTTGTTAGTAAAGTTAAACTTTTTTTTCTTCACAGGGGTATATGCAATATGTATGGGATACCGAATTCGAGAAGGGAAAAAAATACTTTGTGCCTGATGAGGTGAAGCTCCCCAAGGAATGGTCCCGTTATGTCTCAAGGGAGAATGACAAAGATTTCCCCTGGTGGGTAGTAGACCATGTAAGTGTTTTGCATATCATTTCATTTTTATTTATTTAGTAAATCATAAGTAATGTGTTCATGTTACAAGCAGGCATTGCTCCCATGTACTGTAGAAAACGAGCACTGGGTCCTGGCGAATATCTGCTTCAAAGATAGGATAATCATTGTATACGACCCTAGGTCAATGTCCATTGAAAGCAGGCATAAAAGACTCAAGGAATTGAAGCCATTGTCCATACTCCTACCCATTCTCCTATTTCAGAGGGATTATTATAAGCACTATACGGCAATTGGTCGTTCATACGAAAAATAGGAGGTGGATATTCCTAATCTGGTGCAGAAGCCGATCCCTCAGCAGCAGGACAGGTACTGCATTTATTTAAAGTATTGTAACTGATTCCCCCCCCAAAAAAAATCTTTAACTGATATATTACTTTCATTATTTTTCTATTATAGGAATAGCTGAGGGTGCTTAGTAATCAAGTACGTGGATGACATATTGCATCATAGGGAGTATACATGAGAGATGCACCATAGGACTGAGGACACTCGTAAACTCAGAAGTTCATTGCCTTTTACTTGTACAGACATAGTAATCCAATTGATGGGGATACATAGTAATCAAATTATTTTAGGTTGATAATTGTTGTTCTGTATAAACGAGATGTATTGATCTCATAATTGATTAGTTAGTGATTATTTGATAAGTGATTACAATCTCAATGGACTTATTTGTATGTGTTATTTGTAGTATAATGCGGACCGTGAATAGTCTGATCGGACTTTTCATGTGGAAGGATCAGTTCGATCGGATAATTCATACTTAACACTTTAAGTGTTAACCAATACTTAGCACTTTATTATTTAAATGATATGAATTAATTTGAACAATGGAAATAATTTAAATTATTTTCCCCACTTTTTAGATATTCCAATTTAATATAATTTGATTTTGTTAATTCTTAAGAAAATGCTTACTTTTGATTAATTTCAAAAATTATTTGAGTTTAATAGATTTTTATATTTTTATACAAAAACTTTACAAATTTAGAAGGATTAGTCCGATCGAACAATTCACACTCACTTAACGCTAATGCACCGTGAATAGTCTGATTGTACACATGAAGAGGCCAATCACACATGAATCGGACTCTTCATGTGAAGGATCAGTCCGATTGGACAATTCACTCTTCTTCACGCGATGCAAACGGTTAAAATCCGATGGAGGGTTAAAATCCGATCGGCCTCTTTATGTGAAGGATCAGTCCGATCAGACAATTCACTCTGCTTCACGCGACGCAGACGGTTAAAATCCGATCAGACTCTTTATGTGAAGGATCAGTCCGATCGGATAATTCACTCTTATTCACGCGGTGTGGACAACTAAAATCTGATCGGACTTTTTATGGAAAGGATCAGTCTGATCGAAAAATTCACACTTCACACTTAACGCGGACTATAGTTCGATCAGACAAATGAAGAGTCCGATCATGTGATGGATCAGTCCGATCAGAGAATTCACACTTCACACTTAACGCCGACCGTGAATAGTCCCGATCGAACACATTAAGATCCCAATTGGGCTATACAATACAAAATTAACGAATAGTCCGATCAGACTATACACTAATGTTCCCATTTGAATGAATTGACAACAACACAATACTGTCTCAAATTTACATAAATCCTCCAAATTTAAATTCGTCCCAATCCTAATTACATAATTCTTCCAAATATCCGACACATCTAAATCTCAATACCGTCTAAAATTACACATCCCAAATGACCATATGTGATAAACCGTTTCAAATTACACAACCCAAATGACATAATTACCAGAATCCAAATTTAAATCAGTCACCGCGGATCTTGTTGTTATCTTCTTGGTCTTGGCCTTCTAGGTGCAGCAACTTCTGATGCAGTGGATGTCTGATGGGATTGCTCTGTTGGTGGTGGTGTAAATGACTGAGCTTCTTCTTGAGACATCATGGGTTGTGATCCACTAGTTGCTTGAACTTCATGCCGTTGGCAGTTCAGTAGATTCCTTGCCGTTGCAGATGTTGACACAGATCCACTTACATATCTAGCTCGTTTTTCCCCTGGCATCTAAATGGGAAAGAAAAAAAAAGATGATAATTAGATGGCCAAGTACTAATGAATACTATTACATGGGAAAGCTTAGAATAAAGAGTATGTACCCTTGCATAAAAATTGCCTGATTCTGATGAGAACATCAATCTGTAGCCTTGATTTTCCTATATAAGTCAAGGTGAAATATCATGTGTTAAGCTTGCATTGCAAATAATGAACATAATGAAAAACTACCAAATCTACCACAAAAGACACAAACCTTCCTTTGATCTCTTGCCATTTGCCTTGTTTGCCTTGTTGAGGCTATTATTGGGGCAGTTGCTAAGGCAGTTGCTGTGACATTAGCGGTAGCACTTGCTGAGGCTGTAGCTATGGCACTTGCTGTGGCTATTGCTGAGGCATTAGCTATGGCTGTTACTGGGGCGCTTGTTGTGGCTATTACTGGTGCGCTTGTTGTGGCTGTTACTGAGGCAGTTGTTCTTGATCTTGCCGAGGAACGTGATCTGCCAGTTGTTGCTGATGCAGTGGATGTGGCACGGGGTCTGCCTCTCTTGGCCTATATTGTGATAAACATAGGGTAAACAAACAAACAAATTAAATATGCCAAAAAATGGACATGTGTAATTAGACTTTCATATCTTGGGAGGTTTTGGTGCTGCTGCCTTGTCCATATTTGGACAACCCCTCTTATTGTGACCAGTTTCCAAGTAGTGTTGGCATGTCATCTGCATGCCATGCCGACCAACCACATCCTGCATTTCTTCAGTTTCTTGAACATCCCTCTTTTGATTCTTTTTAGGTCTACCAGGCATTTTCTTATATGGAGGGGGGCAATATAGGAGCAGCATCTATCCTTGGCCACATTGAAAACCCATTCAATGGCTCTAATGCATACTGGTATGCCTTAAAGAATTCTAATTTTCTATAATACCAGTCTACATAGTCAATAGGATCATGCTTCATAAAGTGTATACAGGTCAAAGCGTGGGAGCATGGGAGGCCACTTAAGTTCCATTGTCTACAAGAGCATTTGTGTTCATCTAGACTGACCACATATCATTGGTCCACAATGCCAACTTGGAACTTATGTACCACAGCATGCCTCACAATGTAATGCCTTGTCCCTAGCTATGCCCTTTTCCAATGTATCGCTGAACCTTAGACAAATTTCATCCGAACACTTATTCATCATCTCTGATTTATCATACATTATTTCCATTAAAGAAGTTCGAATCCATTCTAACATGTCTATTATTGGCAAGCATCTTGCCTTGCATGTATAACCATTTAAGGTTTCAGACAGGTTGGAGGTTATAACATCACACTTAGGCCAAGTACTAATGAATGCCTTGCAAAAACTTTTTGGGTTCTGCTTCATGAAATCTTCATGTGCAGTGGCATCCAACACTTGTAATTCCTCCATGCAGCTAAAAAAACCTGCCTCATGGGTTGTATTAATCGCCCTCCAAAACAATGACTTCAATTCCTGCCCCTTGTGTAGCTTTTTCCAGTTCGCATATATATGCCTTGCACAATTCCTATGCTCTGCATGAGGTACAAGATCCTTTATTGCCTTGGCAAGATCCTTTTATTGATCACTAATAAGTGTTAGGCCAAGTCCAACAACAATATTAATTCCCCCCCCCAAAAAAAACACTCCAAAAACCATCTCCAACTGTTCTCATTTTCCCCCTCAACAACAACCCAAGAAATAGGAAACATCTGATTATTCTCATCCCTCCCGATTGCACTTAGCAAGACACATCCTATTAGGATCTTCAAAAAGCATCCATCAAGACAAATACACGGCCTACAAGCTGCAATATAGCCCTTCCTAAGGCCTGAAAATTCTACATACATTCTTCTGAACACAGGCTTCCCATTAGGTCCAGAACTGTCTGTCTCAAATTCGAAGTTTCCTTCAAGGTCAACTCTTTTGAGTTCAGCCTTGTATGCATGGAGTTTTGCATAATGAGAATCCAAACTGCCCCTAAGCATTTTGAGTGCCTTCATCCTTTCTCTATAAAATGCCCACTTCGACACAGTTAGTGCATATTTGTCCTTCATGTCAAGGGTCATGTCTTCTACACCATAGGATGGATTTCTTTTGAATGTTTGGAGGAATTCTTTAGCTAGCATGTTGAATTGGCCTACTTATTTGTTAGACTTCTAAAACAATGGTGTTCAGCATTATATCTTCTCACCACAAATGTCCTCTCTTCTTGCTTCTTGACAGCATAGATGCTCCATGGACATCCACTTATGCACACCCTTTCGACACGTTCTTGACATGACCTCTTCCAGCCAATATTGAACCCATTGTAAATTCCATATTGCTAGACACATTCTTTAAGCTGTTTGGCATTCTCAAAAAGCATGCCAATTTTGAAATTAATTATAGTGTGGTCACAACGTGGGTTATAAACCAAAGGCTTTTTTTTTTCTTTTTTTTGTGTGCCTAACAAATCACTTTTGGCACTGTTGCGTGGAGTGTCAAAGCCTTCCTCATCAAGCTCCATGTATTCACTAAGGTGTCATTCATCATTTCTCAAGTCAAAATCTACACCTAGCCCTTCACCATTGTCAACAATTATTGATTTAAAGACTCTCTTGTTATTCTGTGCAAACAGAAAATCCTCATCATCGGTCTCACATTCCTCGACCCAGCTGTCATCACTTTCAGGGGCATCCCCACCAATTGTATTAATATCAAAATCCTCATCCTCTTCAGTGTCCTCATCACTGGTGTCTAGTGCATTATGTGCATCATTTATGGCTACTTCAATTGGTGCTTCATAATGAACACCAACCTTAGAATCCTATTGATCCTCATGTACATCAACATTGTATCCGCCGTCGTCCTCGCCCATCTCTTTCCCACTGGACTCACCTGATTTACATTTAATGTAAATCTGCCAACAGGGGTTGCGGTAAAGCTTGGGTCTATCTTTATTCTATCGAGGATTATGTATCACAAAAATAGTCATTATGTACATATCAAGAATGATGCACTGCATATGTTGTATAAGGAAGTTGTAATGGAACTAGGGGTTTATTTATTGGAATTTTGGAATTAATGTATTGTTGTTCTACTTATTCCAAGACTACATAGTGGAAATCCTTGTTATATAGCTTTTACTTAGCTTTCAGCTTCGATCCTTTGCTTTCGTTAGTAAGGATTTTCGTAACACGTGATTGATGATCAAAAATATCAAAATTCTATCATAGTTAGATTGATCCATAATCAATTTAATGAGCTAAAATGTTAAAAAATACTTGTTTGTAGGACTCAATAGAAGATAAGGGTCAATGGTCAAGATAACTCATTTGGGGGCATGATTGAGCATATTCAGATGAAAATGAGCAACCCAAGAAAGCAAGAAGAAGAAGCAGTCGAGGCAAGTCATTCGAATGATCTTTGCACTCATTTGAATGTCAAGACCCTCGGGTACTCATTTAGATGAGGTTAGCTCAATTCAAATATGAAGCAGTGAATCGAGAAATCAAGGTCATTCGAATAAGTCAAGCCCATTCGGATGAAAATAAGCCTATTCGAATGTTGCCAAATTCATTTGAATGCATAGAAGAAATTAGAAAGAAAAATAAAAAATTCATCTGAATGTAGTCATTGTTACATTCGAATAACTAAAGAAAATCAACGAGGAAATGAACAGTAAAAGGGAAATTTATTTGAATGACCCTTGCACTCATTCAAATGACGCGAGCAACTCAAGGGAGTTAGGCATGCCATTTGAATGTCTTTTCCCACCCATTCAAATGACATTCTGAAGAAAGCCTTCAAATGCACAAATGAACGCGGTTGCATGAGCGATAAATACATTCAACTTTTTGGATAATTTTTCACCAAGTGATCCCCCTCCTCCATGCGCGACAAGTTTAAAAATGGATGATCCTCCTTGAAATCAAGATAGTAGGGACAACAATAGAAAACTCTTTTTTTATGCTTAGAATTAGATAAGAATTAGTAGGAATTAGTCTTTTCCTTTACATTCTGCATTTGGTCTGTATTTTTAAACACGTACTTTGATTCTCATTCATCGTTTTTCTTTTAATTTATTGCAAGTTCATTACCAGTTATAGTGATTCTTTCTTTCAGCATTCAATACAACAGTAGTTCAACTTACAACTATCGTTATTGTTTGTTTTCATTTTGTTCATTACCTATCTACTAAGTTTAATTCAAGTTATTTATTTTCCATGAAGATGTGTGGCTAACTCTAAACTTGTGGCAAGGCAAGGACAGTGTCCAATGCCTTTGATTACCCAAGGTAGCCGAACTTCAGATGTTCAGTAATAGAAACTAAGAGAGCTTGAGAGCTGTTCTTCATTTAAAACTTCAAGCTTGGATTGATTCATATGCCTAACCTAGAGTCTCCAGGCCATGTATAGAGGTTACTTAACCTAGAAATGTCCTCATACCCAAGCCTGAATGACCATCTTTGTTAAACGTTATTTAGACACTGATTTATGATAACTGCTTAACGTTGAGTCCTCCATGCCATGTATGGGGATTGTTAGAACCAGAGTTATCATTATCTCAGTAGTGTATTTAATGACTGAACCTCAAGCAATCTGAACATTCTATTATTCATAAGAAAGCTATATGGGAATTAGTTGAGCTTGACACTCGAATTATCTTGACCCAAGATTTCACCATATCTAAACATCAGATAATTATCAATTTTAACAATTCTCATATTCTTTAAGCAAACTGATTTGGTGTGATTACCTCATTCCATGAGTAATCTCACTGTGAATTGACCCAGACTTACCCAAAAAATATAAATTTCTACTACGATTACACTTGTGCACTGACGAGTCTAAATGCCTCACTCTTTTTTTTTTTTTTTGATGATTTGAGTTGTTAAATAATCTTCATTATAACTGAAAAATGATATAAAAAAAAAGTGACAATACAGGGTGAGTGTTGCAACAAATTTTGGCGCAGTTGCCGGGGAAGATTAAGGTAAGAAAGTAATGATTCCCAGTTCATTTTGCTCATTTTATTGTTTTCTTTCTTTCAATTTTAGTTTCTTTCAGTTTGGTTTTGTGTATGAGACTTAGATCTGGTAGAGTGGTGGAACAAGAATTGCATTCTAACCAAGCGAAAAAACACTCTATATCTGATTTTGAACTCTCACTACTACATTCACTCATGTCTCAACACAATAACATGTCTACACATGGTAGTAACCACGGTGACCCTAATCCCATTGATCCGGAAATGATCAGACCTCTTAGGGATTATCTCCATCCTCCTAGGTAGATAACTCTTTCATGCATTATTCTTCCTATTAATCATCATAGGTTCAACTTCAAACTTGGCACTATCTTGGTGACAGGATAAGTCGTGTAACAATTTTGGGAGATATAGACTAGTGGAGTAGAATGAGATTTGGAACGGGTAAGTGTTTTAATTATTTAGAGAAATTGAACCCCTAGCTAAGATCTTGAGTGACTTACTGGATTTTGAAGATAGCTTTCCTTCTAAACGACTGCTTAGGGTCTTGGGAAATTTTTTATACTAAAATTAGTGCATTTGAATCTTGTGACACTTTACAGGGGCTCGATAAGTTTGGAGCTTCAAGGAATACTAGGCGATAATTGTTGGGAGACTACTTTGTCTTGCAGACAATTGATCCTGAGGATCTTGGATGATAAAGGCCTAATTTGCTATTTGAGTATCTTACAGGATTTTTGAGAGACATCTTCATACATGGGTTATTAGAAGTTCTTATTTGGTAAGTTGGAAGCGTCAGAGGATTAGTTGAGTTTATTAGAATCTCGTACTGACGACTATTTTGCAGGAATTTCGACAAATTTGGAATCTCAAAGTGTAAACACCCACGCCCGGATATCCCAACCACCTAGACTATCCGAACAGGAGCACCTACGGAAGGAGAAATAATGGAACAAAAGACAAAGACCACCCTGGCATGCATACACAAGACTTAAAACAACGGAAGCGAAACTATATACATGCATGCACTATGGGAACATCGCTAACACAATAGTCACAGGATAAATAAATTAATATAGACTATTGTGCCGACATACACGAGACTCGAGGAATGACCTGGCACAGTAAAAATAATAGAGTAAATCCTACTCAACCATCAGAGTTGACAGGGATTAACGAGACTGTCTGTACACCATACCGACTCTGCCGCTAGAAGTTGACTCCTTTTCCCATAGCCCACGCTGTCACTACCTGGAATGATGGAAAACAAAGTGAGTCTAGAGACTCAGCAAGCATAAAGAAAGAAAGGCTGAAGGCTGAACATATCCAATAAACTCTTCCCAGAACACCAGCCCCCAAGCACACACTAGCCATGAGAAGCACAACACAGTATAAAAGCGTAAACAAAGCAAGTATCGGTCCTTGGGGCTCACACAAGACACACGGCACCCAAGTCCCATACCAACCTGTCGCTGCCCTGAAAGGCAATGTGAATCTCCAACAAACCTGTGCGCGTCGTCCAGGGTCGGTGCTCCCGTCACCCGAATGCTCGCGTTGGTTCTCCCGACACCCGATCCATAGAATAACTGAGCTATAGGCTCTCTCAAAACGATCCTCCCATCTGAGACCTATGAACTGCCAATAACCATTCAATGCACATAGAAATATAATGGCGTAGTGAGCATCAACGTGATACACTGGCGCCCATACATCCAGGCATCAGGCCATGCTCCGCCCACATAGTAAACCACACGCGATGCATATGCCCATGCCAGATGCAAACTAACCAAACTAGTATGTCCATGACCAAGCATACTCAATAAATGAATACCCCAACATGCATCCCGTACCCATGTGCATATCAAACCATGAACAGTAATACAACATATCAAATCATGCAATAAATCACATACTAGCAGAGCTAATCAGCAGTGTCTGGCATCGATCAACGGTTAGTGACTAGGAGTGTCCGCCCGACAGTCCACATCAAGGCTATACGATAGTCTACCCCAACATCACCAGACAGCCGACCACTTCCCCACTGTTCGATAGCCCTAGCCGAACCATAAATAAACCTATACCTCTAAGAACCAAATCCCCAAGTGAGTTCGGCATCATTTCGAAAGGAATGGGGGAAATACAAACCCCCATAGGTTCACAACAAATAAAATTCTAGAAGTCCCGTATTTAATTTAACTCATACAAAATGAATAATAACTCAATAAATAATGCTAGGCGCCGATTTAGAGTAAGGGATGGGATAAAATACGAGAAACCACGGAGTATCTCACGAGAATTAAAGAACAAGAGGAGAGGGTTAGGAACTTGCCTTTACACGGCCGTTCCTTGCCTTTCTTGTACTCCCGCTACGAAGTAAAACGTTTTCTAAGAATTAATAAAATCATAGCTTTAATTAAATAAATCTACCGTGTAATATAAATAATTTAACCGTATAAAATTCTTAAACATATAATACTTCTAATAATTGTTACCCATGTAGGCACACCGCAAATAAAACCCCAACGAGTCTCATATTTAATTTAAATTAAATCACGCTAATAAAATCCTCATTTCGTATAATTAATACGCGAAATTGAAACGAATTGAGGGAAGACAAGCGGTTCACAAAATGGAAAGAGATTGCAAAGGTAGAGGGAGCTTGCCTCTATTTAGCTGTTTATAGCGTTTTCACACTTGAATGCCACCAAATTATTACACGTTGCAAATTAACATAAACTCCCAAAATTAATAAAATCGGACCCAAAATTAAATTTCAACCGTACATGATAATTAATACATAATTTTTTACTTACCTGGTTAATTAAATCACGATTAAACCGAGTTTAATCTTGATTTTTCCCTCAAATTCCTCCATTTTGCATCACTGGCGTCGCTTCTTCTTCTTCAATTCTTCTTTTTGTTCTGCACGCAAAATCAGTCGAAAATGGGCTTAAAACGGTGCAAAAATAGGTGGCCAGAATGCGACCACGTGGCAGCTGTTGGGCTACGCAGAAGGCCACCGCCTTTGGGGCCGAAACAATGTTGTTTCAGTCCCTCATTGGCTGATTAAAATCAGCCCATTTTCTCTCCCGTGTGCGCCTCCCCTTGCTCGAACCCGCAACCTTGGCTCAGCCTCCTCACGCGCGAACTGCCTGCTCCAGCTGCTTCTTCATTACATATACTCACATCATTAAATTTAAAATGAAACTTGGTCACTTTCGCAAATCACATTCAGCACCCAAAAACTTTCGAAAATCACACACACACCCCTAATCTTAACTTCCACTTATTTCACCTCCACCCAAAAATTTTCAAAAATTACTAAATTAATTTATTTTTCTATTTTCATAAATACTCCCAAATAATTTAATTAATTACCCTTAATTTCCTATTTCCACAAAACAACATAAATTTTTATTTTTCCTTAAATCTCTAAATAATTTAATATTTTCTTTAAACTCACAATTAACTAATAGTCTCCATAAATACAAGAATTATTAATTACCTTATTTACCCATTTTCTCAAAATAACATAAATAAACATTTTCTCTTAATTGCTCAAATACTCCATAATGACTTCAAACACCAAAATTAATAATCATTATTTATTTCTCAAATTTTGGGATGTTACACAAGGATTCTAGGTAATAATCATTTGGGAGATACCTAACTGTTTTACAGAGCGGGACTTGGTATGAGTAAGTATTCTAGTTACTTGGTGAAATTTAAACCCATGCCAAAAATAATAATAATAATAATCTTGAATAACTTGTAGGATTTTAGGAGACATCTTCCTTACTTGAAAAATTACTTGGGGATATTTTAGATGAAACTTATTTGAAATATAGGAATTTGATTAACTTGGAGTTTCAAGGGTACTAGGTAATCATTTAGGAGACTACTTATTTTGCAGGAAATTGGTGGATCCAAAGTCTAGAGGATTTTAGAAGATAAAGTCTGGGAAACCATTTTATTGTATGATTATTTTGCAGAAATTTTGGAAGTCAGTTGAATCAAAGTTTCAAATATGATAGAATCTATTAGGTACCCAATTCATGGGATCCTTACATATAAATTGGGAGATGATCATTTTATGGGATGAGACTTGTTAGTATTTGGGAAGAAGAAACCTTTAGATGAAATTTTGGGAGACTAACCGGATTTTTGAAGACATTTTGATTTATAGTTTGTTAGGATTAATGAATGTTTTGCAGGTGTTTGATAGATTTAAGATCTTGAGGATTATAGATAATAAGTGCTTGGGAGACTATTCTGTAGTCTAATTGTTTTATAGGAATTTGAAATATGGGAGATTATCAGACTTAAGGTTATGAGCTTGAGAAAAGTGTTGAAGGAAAAAAAATAAGATGAGAAAAAACAAAAGATGATCCAATCACACTCACACACAAGGGATTTTTATGTGAAAAACCCAAAATAGGGAAAAACCACGGCTGTCAGGATGACAAAGAAAAAATATCACTATGTAGTAAAGTTTACAATTACAAAGTCCAATATTCTCTCTCTAAACCCAAGTCCCAATTACTAAAATAGGATTACAAACTAAAAAAAAAAAAAACAATACTAGGAATAAAAAATAATCTTCAAGACTAATTAAAATTTCTCTCTAAAAATCCTAACAAAAAGCCTAATAAGCACCTAGTTCATGAAATCCTTATACAGATTTGAGGTTATGGGTAGTTGGGATTTGTTGGATTAGTAATTTGCTAGGTCCACAAAAGTCGAGAAAGTTGAAAACTTATCAATTTGAGTTTTAATCTTATTAATTGGTTATGAATGTTTCAAGATTATTTTACTACTAAGGTTTGAATATTAACCTTATAGTTTTGAGTATGACTATTCAAAATGGACAATGCCGAACGTTCTCAAAGGTTTGGGAAAGGACATGGCTTGGAGGTTTGACAAAGAAAATTTAAGCCTAAAGGCAACTATCCCAAATGTCAAAAATCTCACCCCAAAAGACCATGTAGGGCCAGTAGCCAAGGGTGTTGTACTTGTGGGAAAGGTGATCACATGGATTGAGATTGTCTAAAGGGGCTCGCATGCTTTAATTTCCAGCTCAACGATCATACAAGGTACATAGATTTTCCTCAATACGCCGATATAAGCAATTGGTAAACCCCGAATCTAGCCCCCCATTCATATCACATACATTGATATGTTACCTAGGAATGGAACTGAGAAAGCTAGGTTGTCCAATGATAGTGACTACCCGTTTGGAAAACAAGTGGGAACTTGCATGAGATACTTGAATGGGAAAGGTTTCAAGCGTAAGGTTGTAATGGGCTGAATTTTGGAAAAATAGTATGGTGATTGATTTATGTATTTAAGATATGAGTTGTCAATGAATTATAAGGAATTAGTGGTTCGAGGAAATCAAAGGAAATTAAGATGAATAATTGTTTTCTTCAAGGGTACTTGTAGAACTACAAAGGAATGTGGTATTCCATTCAAGATGATTTTGTGGAATTATAATGTTTAAGATAATTTATTGTATTTGTGGGAAAGGAAGGATTGCAAATATTTAAAAGATTCAGAAATTATGATGACTTATGGTTCATTGGTATGGATTAAGGAATGTTATTAACCAACGTGTGTTAAATGTAAATTTGAATATGAGAATGATAAATTAATTATTCATTGAGGATTTGTAAGGGATTCAATTGAGGTTAGGAAATTGCTAATTAAGGATTAAAAATGAGGTTGTAGCAAGATTGTTTTTAGATTCCATTACGGATATTATGAGTATCCGGTGATTCCAACATAGCTGTAGCCTGTATGGGTTTGATGACTAGGTGTTCAAATCATACTTGGATTAATTTGTAGTTATATTTTTTATATTCTGATTTACTCAATTAGTTGGGAAAATGAGCAAGGCTTGAGGATTGTCTTAAGGACACTGCAGGAATAGCAAACTTATGCCAAGTTTTCAAAATATGAATCTTGGCTAACTCGGGTAACTTTTCGAAGTTATGCTGTATTGAAAAACATGTTCTTATATTTTGATTTAGGAAGCAAAATGAGGCATTAAATGAAAAACAAAGCTAATTAGGCGATTCTGGACAATTTCGACATTGCTTCATAATTCAGGTATAACTGTCTTATCTGAGCTCTGATTGAGATTATTCAAGATGCTATGGAACGATAAGAAAAATATATACAACTTTCATATTTTGAGTTTTGAGAGATTCTGGCTACATCAAGGTCGTAATCGAGTTTGAAGTTGCTGCAATTGCACAATTGGGAAAGAAAAAAATTAATGGGCCATGGTTGATATATATATACCCAAAAACTTTTTAAAGCCTACATACATAAAGAAATGGAACATTTCAAAGAGTTACAAAAAAAAAAAAAACAGCCTCCAAAATGGGGGTAGAAGTGCAATTTCAAGAAAACTCGGGGCACACAAGTGTAATTTACTAAAACTCTGGGTTATTGAAGTAATAAATCCTTTTCCTACGGGCATAAGGGAAATTTAAGGATAGCTAAGGGACTAAGTGGCAAGGGGTCTAAGTGCAATTACTCAAAAAACTCAGGCTAAGGTATAATTCTTGAAACCTGGAAACTAGACCATTAAAGTAACAAACTAAACCAACTAATTGGTGTAAGTAATTATGAGACATGAAAAATAGAGTATGAGGTGGCAAGGGCAAGTGGCAATGTAATAATTATGGCTCTAGGTGGTGGAACACTTAGCGAAAGATGATTGGGGGAAAAATCTATAAATAAGGACCTTGGGTTGTAGAATCAAGCATTCAAGAGAGTTTGGGTGAGATTTTGGGAAAAGTTTGGGTCATTTGAGAGGTAAGAAAGTGAGGATTCTTTTCTTCAAAGAGAGGGGGAAATTCTCCAAAAAAGAGTAAAATCAGTGGAGAAACGAGGGAGAAACAGGCTTTGTCGAAAAATTTGGAGCATCACTGAAGATTGAGCTAAAACTATTGAAAAACAGTTAGGTAAGTTCAGTTTAAGTTTATATTCCTGTAGAGGGGGAAGAAAGGGAGTCGTAAGAAAAAACGAGGGTCGAATCGAAGCTAAAAAGTGGGAGATATGACCAAAAAACCAAAAGGGATGTTCGTTGTCGTGGAAGAAGAAAGTGGCGCCTGTAACCCATGCACCAGAATAGGCTACGCATGGCAATGTGTGGGAACCCTTCCCAAGGAACGTGAAGGCGCGTCCCAGCTCCTTTTCCTCTGAAATTTTCCATATAAATGAATTAAAATAAATAGAACAAATTTATATAAAAATATTTGATGTTTGGTTTACGAGAACTTGTGTTTACTACAGAAAACCCAAAACCGACAACTATTAATAGTGCTTCCAAAGGTAAAACAATAAGGTGAGTGATTCCTGCATAGTTTTTATTACATCTAAATCATTTTTTTATTTCGTTTGTGTGTGGTTTGTGGCTTGCATATCATGTGTTTCCTTGGAAAAGCATATTATTTCCGTTCGTCATGCATCATAACATTTGTGGTTGTGGCAATCTTGTGGGTCAACATGTGTGGTCAAGGACCATGTGCCTGCGTGAGGCTAAGGTGTTTGGACATGTTGATGTGGGGGTGATTACAACATCCTAACTAAGTCTTCCACATAGGGGAATGATTCCATGACATATTGCATTTGCACACACTGATTTCCTTTTCTGAACCAGTCACTGAGATGTTTCATATCTCATATCTACATATTCAAATGTACTAAGTACCCCAAAGATGAGTAAAGGAAAAGGCAAAGAAGTGGCCGAAGTCTAGTTTATTTTTCTATTACTCACGTACTATGAATTTTATATAAAAATGAGTCATTATAACCTTTAAGTTTTTATATTATTTTCGTCAATTTTAGATGGATATGGGTCACACTTGTAAGCATTGTACTACCTATACACTATGCCAATACGGGTTGAGGTAAAGCTTGGGTCTTATCCTTATTCTATCAGGAAGCTGCAACGGCACTAGGGGTTTATTTGTTGGAATTTTGGAATTGATGTATTTCTATTGTACTTATTCCAAGACTACATAATGGAAATCCTTGTTATATAGATTTTAGTTAGTTGATAGGCTTAATTATATATATATTTTTATCTAATTTTTATTTTAACCTTATGTTATTTTTTCTACATAAATGTGTATTTATATGAATTTTATATTATTTTAATCTCTTTTTATAGGAACCCAGCAAAGGATATTATTTCAAAGGTTTGGGCATAAAAAGAAAGAAAAAAAGAAGATATTATAAAGTAATTAGTAAACTTAATATTATATTAAATAAATATTATAATATAATTTAAAAATTATTTATTTATTTATTAATAATTAAATATATATTATAGTATTTTATCTATATATTATATATTATATTATATTATAATTAATTAAATATTTATTAAAAATAATATATATTATATTGTATTATATATTAAATTATAATATTTATATATCTATTATATACTATACTAGATAAATGGCGTGAATGTGGAGAATAGGACACGCCATGTACATATTTATATATATATATATATATATTATTAAATAAGTCCAAGGTAGTGGTGTGAAATTGGAGGACTCAAGCCAAGCTAAGTCCATGCCCATATATATATATATATTGTTAGGATTTATGATTCAAAAGGTATTTTTCATATAAATGATATGTGCTGTTTGTATGCATTTTGTTATATATTTGGGTTTCATCTTATGTTCATTTAACTAACATTTAAATATATATATATATGATTGATCTGTTGATTATTTTGTGGGCCGAGATCAGTTCTTATGAGCCAAGTCCATTTTTATGTGGCCCATGTGATTTGCCTCATCCCAGCCGGTTGCCTGCTGCTATTTAAGGGCAGCTTCTTGCCCTAATCTTATCAGATCTGCTAATGCTCTCATTCTTGAAAACCTAAGTTCGGCGCACTCAAAGTGAGACTCTCTCTCGCTTGTAAATCCTTCTCTCATTCGATTGGCTTCAGTTTGTTGGTAAGATCACTCGGTAAGGTTGTATTCCTTTAAATCTCTGTTGTTGAATCGCCTGAGGTGTGAGAGATTTGGTGTAACTGATAGATCAGATTCTTAACACGATCTTGAGATCGGTAGAACAGATCCTATACTTGTTCTTGTATTTTGTTTCTGATTTCAGTTGATGTATTTGCAATACGTTTTTATTCTTGTTGTGATCTTGTAATCCGATTGTAATTGAAAGCTATTAGTGGATTGACTAGAGGCGGAGCCTCTACCGTGCATAGGATCTATTGATCCGAACACGTAAAAGCTTTGTGTTCTTGTGTTCTTTCATTTTCTCGATTTTATGCTTGTTCTTGGTTGGTTTGGCCGATTGTACAGGTTACAATACATTAACAAGTGGTATCAGAGCCCTAGGGATTCAAGATCCGGGCCGAACCGTTTCTGATCCAAAGGTAAACACGAAGATCTTTTTCGGATCTTATATTGGGTAAGGAATTTCGCGTTTTCCCTAATTTTGTGATCTGTTTTGTTTTGCCCTAATTTCATAATCATTACTGTTTTTTAGTAATTGTGTATGTGTGATTTCTAATTTGCTTAAATTCCTTGTCTCGAGTTATTTAAAGCATGCTCAAATCTGTTTGATTCCTGTATTTTTTTTTTCTTTCCCTAACTCTTTATAAAGTTCTTGATTCTGTTTATCATCTAAAAAGTCTTTTGTTCTATTTTGGCCTAATATTGTTTTGATTTCTTGATTTTGTTTTTAAATCCAAAATTGTTTTTCCTTTAAAATCGGTGTTTAAATTCTGATTTATCCTAAAAAGATTTAGAGAGTGTCTGTTTGGACTACTTATCTTGTTCGATTCTTGATTAACCTGTTTTTAGCCTGCTTATATTTTTTCTGTATGGCTCCATCTAAATTGGAAGTAGATAAATTTGATGGCCATGGTAATTTTAGCATGTGGCAGAAAAAGATGAAAGCAGTGCTTGTCCAACATCTGTGCGTGAAGGCTCTGTTATAAATAAAGGAGGAAAAGGATAAGCAACTCTCCATGACCGCCCAAGAAAGGTAGGACATGGATGAGATGGCTTTTTTCTTGATCATCCTCAGCTTAGCAAACAATGTCCTGCGCTAGGTAAATGAAGAAGAATCAACTGCAAAGGTATGGTCTAAGTTGGAGTCCTTGTATATGACTAAGTCTCTAACTAATAAAATATTTTTGAAAGAACAGTTGTTTGGATTTAAAATGAACCCTACAAAAACCTTAGAGGAAAATCAAGATGAATTTAAAGTGATTACAATAGAATTAGCCAATGTTGATGAAAAAATTTCTGATGAGAATCAAGCTATTATTTTGTTAAACTCTTTGCCATAAGCTTATAAAGATCTTAAAACAGTAATTGAATATGGCAGATCTTCTTTGACCTTAGAAGATGTGTTGTCAGCTCTTAGATCCAGGAATCTTGAGGTTAAGAGGGATAATAGGTCAAGTTCTGCAGAGGGTCTGCAGGTTAGTGGTCAAGTGGATAGAATTGCCACTAGGGATAAACCTATGTCTGGAGGGTCAAGAAAGGGATACTCAACAACCAAGACTTGCTGGTACTATAAGAAAAAAGGTCACTTAAGGAAAGAGTGTTTCACAAGAAAGAAAGATCTTGAGAAAAATAAAGCTAGAGAGGTATCAGCCAACCTGATTGATGGTTATGAGAGTATAGAAGCTCTATAGGCTTGGAGTCTAGGCATTAAAAGGCTAGGGCACATTGGTCATAAGAGAGCTGTTAGAGTTAAGCATGTTAAGCATGAATGGATTTGTTTAGGTTTGCAACCTAGAGGGCTGTATAAATCATGTTTTATGGTATGGGGTAGAGTTTCCCATAGATGCCTGTGTTTTGATTCCCATGGGTTGTAAGTTGCTTTCTATGTCTCTTTATTAGGAGCTATTATGAGTTCCTGGTTTCTGTCTAGGATTTGTTTCTAGATGTTGATGTGTGCCTGGTCTTGTAGTATTTGATGGCCTTGTAGAATTAGACTTACTTGAACAAACTGATAATGTACAGTTTGAGGTGGAAATTTGTCAGTCTTAAGGTGGAACCTTAGGAAATTTCTGTGTCTAATGGAAGGCTGAGTGTTAGCCCTGATGTCTTGTTTATAGAAGTTTTGATAAAGGTTTATGTTGTTTTAAATGAGGCATGTATTAGTTGAGTCAGTCTTAGTTTTTTAAGTTTGAGCAAGCTGTGTTGTTACTCAATGTGCTCCTATTGTAGCTGGGAGAGTTTGTAGAGGTCTCTGGTCAAGTCCACTATTAAATCCATTCTTGAATCAAGGTGGAATTTGTTAGGATTTATGATTCAAAATGTATTTTTCATATAAATGATATGTGCTATTTGTATGCATTTTGTTATATATTTGGGTTTCATCTTATGTTCATTTAACTAATATTTAAATATATATATATATATGATTGATCTGCTGATTATTTTGTGAGCCAAATAGCCATTGGGCCAAGATCAGTTCTTATGTGCCAAGCCCATTTTTATGTGGCCCATGTGATTTGCCTCAGCTCAGCCGGTTGCCTGCTGCTATTTAAGGGTAGCTTCTTGCCCTAATCTTATCAGATCTGCTATTGCTCTCATTCTTGAAAACCTAAGTTCACCGCACTCGAAGTGAGACTTTCTCTCGCTTGTAAATCCTTCTCTCGTTCAATTGGCTTCGGTTTGTTGGTAAGATCACTTTGTAAGGTTGTATTGCTTTAAATCTCTGTTGTTGAATCGCCTGAGGCGTGAGAGATTTGGTGTAACTGATAGATCAGATTCTTAACACGATCTTGAGATCAGTAGAACAAATCCTATACTTGTTCTTGTTTTTTGTTTCTGATTTCAGTAGATGTATTTGCAATACGTTTTTATTCTTGTTGTGATTTTGTAATCCGGTTGTAATCGAAAGCTATTAGTGGATTGACTAGAGACGAAGTCTCTACCGTGAGTAGGATCTATTGATCCGAACATGTAAAAGCTTTGTGTTCTTGTGTTCTTTCATTTTCTCGATTTTATGCTTGTTCTTGGTTGGTTTGGCCTATTGTACAGGTTACAATACATTAACATATATATATATATATATATTTCAAGCTAGGCTAAGTCCATGCCCATATATATATATTATAAGATAAAAGAATAAAATAGAGGAGGAAGACAAGGGAGGCTTCTGGGCGGCGCACACTGGGAGGAGATTGGAGGTGTTGCCTGGGAGGCGCATAGTGAAGAATTGGAAGCTGGGTGGCGCAGGAGAAGTCACGCACAGGGATAGGGATGCCTCACGCATCAGTCGCGCCTCACACACAGAGACGCCCAGGAATAGCCGCACCCAAAGCTATTTCAGATATGGGCGTGCAGGGAACTTTTTTCTTTTCTATTTAATTTTTAGTTCTTATTTTTTTTATTTTAATAATGTCTAGCTAATTTATTTTAGCTAGGGTTTAGATGGATTTTAATTTTGAAATTATATGATTTTTTGTGTAGTTTGATTCAAAACCCGTTTATTTTTTGCATGAGGATTTTATATTACTATGCTTAATACTTTAAAAGATTGATCATTTTTTAATGATTTATACATGATTGATTAAAAGATTGTTATAAATTAGATCTATAGGTAATATAAATCACATGCTTGACTATGATATCGAGAAATGATTAGTTCATGTGTGAGAATCGAGAAAGCTTAGTGAGTCAAATCCCCTTTTGAGATAAGAGGTTTCTAAAGAACTTAATGCTTATTTATTTTGTTGATATCTGCTAAAAAATCTGACAGTGAAATTGAATTAATAAATGATTAATATGACTTGAGAAAGTTTATTAATTAATTGAGAGAAATCCACCATCACATGTAAATAATTATAAAATACTATAAGGGTATTTTTGGTTTTGAATCGGCTTGAATAAATAATTACATAACCCAGATTAAATGAAATCTAAACTCTAATGCATTCATTAATTAATTTTTCTCACAAAGAATTTAATTTTTATTTTTATTCATCTGATTAATTAATTAGTTCAACTTAGGCTAATTAAAATTATTTTGGTATTGTGATCTAGTTCTCGTGAAATCAACACTCTTTTCATCACTATATGCATATTTAACTAAGGTACACTTGGCCGAATTAATTGTGCATAAATCACATATCATTAGCTTTCAGGTTCGATCCTTCGCTTTTGTCAGTAAAAATTTTCATAACGCTCGTATGTGATATTAGCTTGTATTTAACATCGTTGTATATTGGAAAAATGGGGCGTTACATAACCTTTACAAGAGTTTCACAAAAACTTGTGAAATGATTTCTTAAGAGAAAAAATGAGATAATACAATGATTTCAAACTTTCTCTTGAACAATAAGAGAGTTATAAGAATTTGAATGAATTAAGTACTCAACTATCTTATTTTAGTATCTAGTTTAAGAAGATTTACATGAAAACTTTACCAGATAGCTCGCTTAAAGTGACGAAGGAATGAGTACAAAGAATTATCACTTAAGTAATGAGTTTTGGCCATAAAATGATCTTGGCTATGTCTAGATTGGATTGACTTTACATCTTATGGACAACAACAGCTTAGATTTTTCTCGAATGGCCACGTTATCTCTTGTTGCACTTGGCCTTTTATAGAAACTTTAGACTTGGAATTTGTCTTAATACCTCCAAATGCTCACAACTTCTTTGATTTGATTGATAACAATCAAATTAGTTAAAACCATATGCATATTAAATAGATAAAAATATTTAGGATACTATGCATATCCATATTTATCATTCTTTTATAAGATAACACAGTTAAACTTCATAGAATAAAAAGATAAAGCTCTAATGACTAAAACTATCATCTTCTTCCATCTCTGAGTAATGGCTATATTTTTTAAAATCAGATGTCAGGTACTTGACTAACTCATAGGCTTACTCGACTAATATAGCGCATACTCAATTGGATATATTAAGTAATCGATTATATGAAAGTCTCACTCGAGTATGACCAAATCATTACTCGACAGACTTAGAAGTCAATGAGACTTTGCATTGCTTACTCGACTATTGGGTTAAGCTTAATCGACTAACAAAAGCATTCACTCAAGTACAAACATTTGATACTCAATTATTTTTAAGACTAAAAACTTAGCCAAATACAATCCAACCTTTACTTGACTAACCTATATAGATACTCGAATATCAAAAATACATTAGTCGATTAAAGAGAAAGCTATACTCAATTAAGGAGATGCTAAGAACTTTGATACTAAAATATACTCGATTAAAAATAGCTCCTTACTCGACTAAATTTGAAATACAAAGAGAGTTTCCATAAAGCACTCAAGTAGGAAAACCTTAATAGTCGATTGAAAACAATTTTGTTAAAACACATAATCAACTAATTTGAAAAGCACACTGAGCATTACTCGATTGAAAAATATACTTAGGTTTCATAGTTATAAAAGTACTCAATTTTCTCAAAGAGTTACTTGAGTGATGAAATAATACTCAATTATATAAGTACTGTACTAGATTGAGCTTTAAGAAACATAGCTTTTTGTAAGAACATACTTGAGTAGGCTTTTTGATAGTTGATTGAAGGACTTTAATACTCAATTATTTTGAAAGCTATACTCGATTGAATCAAAAGCTTACTTGGAAAGAAATTTTCAAAAGCTTTACTTTGTTTTCAAAAGCTTTATAAATATTCAGCTAATATGAGCATATACTTGATTTAGATATATCAAAAACCTTATTCATACTTCATTGATTTTTCCTAAAGGTTTTCAGCATACTTGACTAATATAGAAACATACTCCGCTATTTTGAAAGATATATGTATATGAAAACCTAAAGTTCCCCAATTTAAAAGAATTTATATAAATGCAAAAGATTACTGAAAACATATTTTTCAAAAGATTATTTTCTCCATAAATCAAAATACAAATTTCTCAACAATGAAGACACTTATAGCAAGAAATGTCCAAAAAAGAACCAAAGAAACAGAATAAGGTGACATAAGTTCAAACAAAACAAATCATACTCCTATTAGGAGAGAACATTAAGAAACTATTTGATACCCATGCTATCAACATGTCTAACAAATTCAATAGACCTAAGAGTCTTGGTTAAAGGATCAACAATCATGTTCTTTGTCTCTATAGTCTATATTCTCAAAATAGACATCTCCCCACTCAACCTACTCACTAATTTTGAAAAAATTTAGACTAATGTATTTTTCTCTTGTTGTGGAATAACTTAGTAAAACCTAACCAATCCCCAAGGAAGTATAAAAGAAGACCAAAGACCCTAAAGAGTCTTTCAAGCATAGTCATTTGATGACTCTGAAGAGTCTTCAGGATAAGAAATCCCCTTAATCCTGAAGACTCTCTCCGAAGAGTCTTTGGGGTTAAATCCCAAAGATCCAAAGAGGTTTCAGGGTGTTCGGGGAAATCTCATTCGAGGTATACTCTTTGGTTGCATCCCATCCTGAAAGGTACCTTTAGGCTCTCCGACCTCATCCGCAGACTTTTAACCCAAAGAGTCAGGCAACTTGCGCATGCCATGTGTCTTACCTTACCACGTGGCCCAATCCTTGAAGCCTATAAAAACCCCATGGATTCGTGCTGTCGAGATCCAAATCTAACACCCAAAGACCCATACCTTATTAGTGTAGGTTCTCTTGACCCAATCAGATTGTGCATGTTGTACACTGGCAATTGCAACTATATTTATTATTGAATAAAGAGTTATTCAATTTCACAAGAAGTCATTCCATTAATTTCTTGTTATTATTGTAATGATCAGATGATACTAGATAGAAGTTTATATGATGTATACTATGATTAATCTATAAAGATATGAGATGATGCATCATAGTTTGTAGACATCGTTAAATGTCCTAAGATGTAGCAATGTCAAGAATAGAAATTGACAATTGCGATAAGACTTATATGTGCTATATTTTTGCTATCTGATAGCATGGGGGGTCTCACACCCATAGGTATGAGGATCCCTAGACAAGTACATAGGTGACCAATGTTCAAGATCATGTCACTGGACATGACTCGCCATGAAAATTCATTTTACTTATATGTTGATGGAATTCTCATACAATATGGGTGTAAGTAATCTTTGAACTTGAGGTTGTCACGGTCATCTCATAAGAACACCGATATACTTTGACATCATTACGATAGGCCTAGAGAAAGGTTGCACATGGGCTATCATTGGGCATGTCGCGAGACTTATGGAAATGGGTGTATAACCAAGATGGGACTCATCTATCCCTTGAAAGAGGATGATATATCTAAGGCACTTTCGGTGGATATTCACTTTAAATCCATAGCCATTATGAAAGAGATTAATAAGAGTTATTGATTCGCTTTCTATTAAGTGAAGATATCTGAAGGACCAAAGAAAACTCATGTGATCGTAATCAATAAACACATCGTCAGACTTAAGATCACAAAAGATGAATTGACAAGAAGATCGAATTACACAGTAACCATACTCATGAAAGGTTGTTTACGAATTATGAATCTTTCTGAATAATTGGATAGGCATGATGTCTTGTTAAAGGCCAATCTTGTCTTATATGTTAGTACCGAGACATTGCCAACATATTCGGAAGCTTAATGAGTCAAATGCAAAAGGTACGGTCCCTAGCTTAAACTAAGAGAGCGGATGTATGGTTAAGTGGGACACTTCGACAAGAAGTTGTGCTGTCGTAAATTCTCATGGAAAAATAAAAAACATCGATTTGACAAGGAATTGTCATAAAGGAAAGAGTTTCCTAAAATATCAATTGATTAAATTAGAAACGAGTTTCTAATTTAATAATTTCCTATATTTGTTGGAGTGACAAATAGGAAATAAAATATAAATATTTGGGTTTAAATTAATATTTGGCCTAAATAAAGTATTTAGGCTAAATTTAAATTAAATATTATATGCTAAATTAGATTTGAATCAAATATTTTATTTAAACTTATTATTGAATTTAGACTATTTAATTAAGTTCCTAGTTGGTCTAGGATAAAATCATTTAATTAATTTTTTAGTTGGACTAGTAAAGGACCTATCCATATCCATTAGGGTTTAGGAGACCCTACGAGGCCTCGCTCTTCTATAAATACTCATTTAGGAGTTGCCCAAAATATGTGTGGTTTTTATCTATTATTGTTTCTCAAGAGTTGAGAAAAGGTTTCCATTCACTCTCTCCCTTTTTTCTTTCCGCATCGATTTGAAATGGGAAGGTTCTTTCCATCCATACACAAGCCAGGAAAAGGAGAAAAAGTTAGCACTCCTATTCTACTCTCCTTGCTAAAAGATGCATGTCGCGTATCACGAGTTAGAGGTCAGACACTTAGACAACTCAAATCCACGAACGACTCAAAAATCTAATGGTTAAAATTTATTTTATTATGTATGTGAGTGTTTTGATTTCGATATTGATCCAATCGCCGAGATCGGGGTAAAGTTCAAAATTTTTAAACTACGCTACTTGCCCCATAGCGATCTTGATTTATGACCAGACCTAACTCTTCAACTCCAAACCCATCCGAAGACACACATCCAAAGATTCACACACATAACTAATACTCATTCTATCTTCTGCGTCATAACATTGTCTGACTTTGGCATCGGAGGGCTTACGCAAGAGAGTTCTCCATGTGCCTTCTAACTGTTTTTGTGTCGCTAATAGCCTAAAGACCCATTTGGAGGCAACAAGGCCATAACATGATCCACCCTCTCGAAGACTTTGTGGACTATCAACCATATGAAGACTCGGGGCATTCATCTTGCTCTCCCAAACAACGAATCGAACTTAGCCCTGTGAACTTTGCTTCGTCGGATAGTAGATTGAGCCATTCTCTAGCCAGATAATAAGGCTTAATTGTGTACATATTTTTATCTAACTTTTATCTTAATTTTGTGCTATTATTCCTACTTAAAATGTGTGTTTATATTGATTTTATATTATTTTAATATTTTTTGTAAGAATCCAACAAAGAAAATAAATTCGAAGATTTGGACATAAAAAAAATATTATAAAGTTAATTTTAAAATTAATATTATAATATAAATAAAAATAATAAATATTATATATCATTAATATTATAATATAATTAAAATTAATATAATTAATAGTATATTAAATATTATATTATATTATTTAGATATATATTATTTTAAGTGATGTGAATGAACGTGGAGTAGTAGTTTGCACTTTAAATATAATAATATTATTATAAGTTAAAAGGCGAGATGGGTTAGGGGCTGTACGTAACTTCATATATATATATATATATATAAAATAAAGTGAAAGAAAATTCTATTTGGCGTCACTCATTCCTCTCTCCGCAACATTTTTCAATATACTTGAAATGTCCTATTTTAAAAACTCATTTTTACCCTCACGCAATCACTTTCTCTCTCAATAAATTGCCCACGTCGGAGACAATGTTGCGAACATATATATACACATACACAGACACACACATATATATACATACAGTTACATAGACAATCTTCTCCACCCACTTGCCTTTCCACACAATCTCTCCATCTTCTCGACCCACTTGCCTTCTCGTATACATACATAAACATATATATATATATATATATATACATGCACACATACATACATATATATATACACATGGACACTGGCAAAGCCGGCCCGTCTGTTAAGTGAGAGGGACAGTTGCCTAAGGCCCCTCACAGTAAAAGGCCCCTAAAATCAAAAAGTTATAAGTAATATATGAATATTTTATTTTTTAATAATAAATATTTTATTAAAAAAATTAAAATATAATATATAATTTAAACTTTGGATTCAGTTCCCTATTCTTGATTTTAAACGTTATCACTCAAATCAGTAAGTTTCAGGATTCTAAACGTTGTTAGTTTTGCTTTTCTTTGTTTATTATAGTAGATTGTTTAATTTTTTTTCTAAAATATTATATTTTAGTTAAAAATTCATTATCATTAAAAGATTATTATATTTTGTAGTTGATTGAACTTTAAATTTTTTTCTTTCTTTAATTTAGTAAAATGATGAATTTTTTTTAGAAAAAGGTGTATTATTTATTTTCTTTATAAAAATAAATTAATACTTTAAAAAGGCCTCGACAAATTTTTTCGCCTAAGACCCCTAAACTCGTTGGGCTAGCTCTGGACACTGGGAGCAGCCATGGCGGGGGGCCATTAAGGACAGTCGCCAGGATCGGCAGCTACCTTTCATTCTCTTCTCCTCCGCACAACCGCGGCTGCCTTTCGTTCTCTGCTCTGGCCACGACTACACCAATGCCTTTCGTTCTATGTATATATGCCTTTTGTTTTGTGTATATGTATATATATATGTATATGTGTTTGTGCATATATATATGTGTATCTGCATGTGTATATATATATATGTGTGTGTGTGTATGCCGTGATGGTGGCAGTCGTTGGCGACCGCGATCCTACCTCTAATTTTGCAGAGGTGGCTCACACTCACATAGTCAGCCAGCGATTTGAATGGCCATGGCTCTATAGCTATGTGCATGATAGAAGAGGGTATTTTTAAAAAAATTTAACAGCAAAGAGTTATTAACACGACTATAAAGAGTAAATAGATAAAAATAAATTTTTAATGGCTATGAAGAGTAAAAAGTTTGCTGTGAATAGAATTTCCCTTAAGTGAGATAGAGAATGCCAGAGATTGGAGGCTAGGCAACACAATTGTAGACAGCAAGAGGGAATTTAGAATAGCGCACAGCAAGCAATAAGAAGATAGCGGCACATAGTAAGAATTAAGGGAGAAACGGCGTAGATCTGTTCGACCCAAATCTGTTTCAAATTTGGGCAGGAATTTCCTTTTGTCTTTTCAATTTTAGTTTTATTTTTGTTTAAATTATATTTAGTTAAATTATTTTAACTAGGGTTTGGATGAATTTTAATTATGAAATTATGTTATTATTTATTTAGTTTGATTCAAAACCCGATTATTATTTATATGAAAAATTTATATTATTGTGTTTAATATTTTAAAAGATTGGTCCCCTTTTAATGATTTAATGATTTAGTGAGTAAAATATTATTATAAATTAGATCCATAAGCAATATAAATTACATGCTTGACTATGATATCAAGAGATTATTAGCTCATGTGTGGGAATCGATGAAGTTTAATGATTCAAATCCCCTTCAGAGATTCAAGGTTTCTAAAGAACTTAATGTTTATTTATTCTTTTGACATCTGCTTAGAAATTTAACGGTGAAATTAAATTAATAAATAATTAATATGACTTAAGAAAATTTATTAATTAATTAAGGAAAATCCACCATCACATGCAAATAATTATAAAATATTGTCAGGGTATTTTTGGTTTTGAATCGAGTTGAATAGATAATTTCATAAGCTAAATTAAATAAAATATAAACCCTAGTGCATTCATTAATTAATTTTTCTCATAAAGAATTCAATTTTTTATTAATTTTTTTTATTCACTGATTAATTAATTAGTTCAACTTAGGTTAAATTAAAATTATTTTGGTATTTTGGTCTAGTCATAGTAGGATTGACACTCTTTTTATCACTATATGCATATTTGACTAGGGTACACTTAGCCGAATTAATTGTGCATAAATCACACGATAAGTTTTTGGTGCCATTGCCGGGGACTAGTTTATTGCATATTAAAACTGCATAAATTAGCCTTAGATTGAACATCTTTTTATTTTCTTTTAGAATTTATAATTTTAATTTAATTAATTAATTTATTTTTTTTATAGATTTTAAGATTTTTAATTTTAGTATTTTTTTTTCTTCTTTGTAGGTTTCATGGTGCATGACATGCACTAGTGGTGGAGAATTGATACCTCTTGATCATGAAATTGAAAAAACTTTAAAAAAGCAAAAGAATGAGAAAAAGAACAAGA
The DNA here is from genome assembly GCF_014633365.1 of Diospyros lotus. NCBI lineage: Eukaryota > Viridiplantae > Streptophyta > Magnoliopsida > Ericales > Ebenaceae > Diospyros > Diospyros lotus. The sequence continues at coordinate 17,704,684 of NC_068346.1, read as the reverse complement.
TGGAGCAAGAACAAGAAATCCAAAATAATCCAAGGACATTAAGCTCATATTCTACACCTACTCTAGATGGCACTACATCAAGCATTAGGAGACCCAATGTGCAAGCAAACAACGTTGATATCAAGCCTGCAATTATTCAAATGATTCAAATGAGTGTACAATTTTCTAGCCCTAATGATGATCCTAACTCTCATATTCCTAATTTTCTTGAAATAAGTGATACTTTTAAGCATAATGGAGTTAGTGAGGATGTCGTTCGACTTAGGTTATTTCCTTTCTCCTTAAAAGATAAAGCAAAAGAATGGCTTAATTCTCTTCCTGCAAGTTCTATTACTATACGGAATGATTTGGCACAAAACAAATTTATCTAAATATTTTTCACCTGCTAAAACAGTTAAATTAAGGAATGATATAACAACCTTTTCACAATTTGGTAATAAATCCTTATATGAGTCATGGGAGAGATTTAAAGAACTACTCAAGAAATGTCCTCACCTTGGCCTACCTGTTTGGATGCAAATGCAAACTTTTTATAGTGTCATTAATCAATCTTCTCGTTTAATATTAAATGCAACTACATGTGGTCTGCATGAACTTTTGGAGAAGATGGCAACCAACAGTTATCAATGGAACAATGAGAGAGCAAATAAAAAAGGAGTTGGAATTTATAATGTTTATTCTATAACTGCCTTATATGTTCGAATTGCTGAATTAAATAGGAATTTGGGTAATTTGGGGATTTCAATTATAAATGCTTCTTCTTATTCTTCTTCTCATTTTCTTTCTTGTGAGTTTTGTGGGCGAGAGAGACATACTAGTGTAAATTGTCAAGTAGGAAATCCTTTTCCTTCTGTTTGTTTTGAACAAGCTGATTTTATTTCTTATGGTGGCAACAGGTCAAATTTTAATCCCTATTCCAACACTTACAATCCAAGATGGAGGAGCCATCCTAATTTTTCTTGGAGTAATTGTAACATCCTGGAATTTTGGAGATAACTAAAGGAGCGTGGAGCCATAAGCTTTAGCCTTTCGGATACTTTTAATAGTTTAAAGAGGAATATCTAAGGCAAGTTCATGTTTCCTAACTTCCTAATTTGCAAGTTCTCTTTCCTCCTTAATTTATTTTAATGGCAAGTCTTTAACCATAATTGCAAGTTCCATTATCTATTCCTTGTTGTTGCATGTTCTCTTCCTATTTTCACAAGTTCCTATTTCTTAATTTCCTGGTAAATTATTTAATGGTTCTCATTTATACTTAAGTCTCAAATACAGTTTTGTATCACCCTATCTTCCTTTGGAAATAATACTTTATTGAGGACATGTAAGGCTTTGATGTTGTCTTGCATGAAGGTTGTCATCTCAGACATGTTGTTTCGGTAATTGTGTCAATTATGTATGAGAAGTCATTACAAATGTCCATGGTTGTGATAATACATATATCATGTGTACGAAAATGGTTTTTAAATATGTAAAGGATTCATGATGCACGTAGCGGACAAGTCCACAAGATATATTCACAGAGAAAATTTCGGCTCAAAGAAGGATTTCGGTCCCATGGTTATGATATGGATTTCGGTCCCATGGTTTTGGACTTCAGTCCCATGATTATGGTTTAAAAGATTGCATATGAGCATGAATGCATGTTTCATCTTGTCATCATTTAAAGCAATGAGAAGAAGTGGGGCATGAGTGCCATAAATGTTATACATGATGCTATTTGCCTCTCGATACCCATGATTCTTATGCTCAATTTCTTTTAGTTATATTTGCTGGGCCTTATGGCTCATATTTGCTTGCATCATTCTAGGTTGAGGAAGGGAAAGTTTGAGGTCGAGTTCAATGGTGTTAGATCCTTGTCAATAGATATGTGCACAGGGCTCTCCCAACCGAAAAGATCTTGAGGGTAACTTCGAGACAAAGGCGCTGGTGTCATATTTTATTATGGTTGTTAATATGTCTTACTATTGTGTTTCCCCCGAGGTATGTATTGACAATTATTTGTACTTCTGTTGTTTTGAAAGAGATTGGTATCAGAATATCGTGTACGAATAAAAGAATTTATTTGGTATAAAAATTTTCTATCATTATAGTAATAATCAACAAAGAGCGCCCCTGGCTTTCAACAACAACAACATCAATTTCCAAAAGAGAAGAAGTCAAATTTGGAAGATATGATGGCAAAGTTTATCAATAGTACAAAGGCAAGAATGCAAAGTTTGGAAACTCAAATTGGATGACTTGCCCAAGCAATTTTGGAAAGACCACAAGGAGGATTGCCTAGCAATACTGAGAAAAATCCAAGGGAATATGTAAAGGCCATCACTTTGCAAAGTGGAAAAGAACTTGAAAAAGAAGAAAAAGATAAAGAGTATACAAAAGAGGAAGAAAGCCAAGAGCTTAAAGCCAAAGAAGAGGATCGGGAGCTATCAACGGAGAAAAAGGGAAGTTCTTATTCTCTTAATTTAAAATCTTACAAACCTTCTCTTTCTTTTCCTAAACAATTTCTAAAGGCTAACTTGGATAAACAATTTGCTAAATTTTTAGAGGTGTTTAAAAAGTTGCATATTAACATCTCTCTTCTTAATATTATTTCATAGATGCCAAGTTATGCTAAATTTTTGAAAGAAATAATTTCAAACAAAATAAAGTTAGAGGAATTTAAGATGGTGAAACTTAATAAAGAATGCTCAGCAAATCTACAAAACAAATTGCCTCCAAAACTCAAGGATCTAGGGAGCTTTTCTATTACTTGCACTATTGGAGAAATTAATTTGTATAAGGCTTTATGTGACCTTGGTGCAAGTATCAATTTGATGTCTTTTTCTATTTTCAGAAAGCTTGGATTAAAAGAACCAACACCCACCACTATTTCTCTTCAATTGGCTTATAGAAGTATCAAATATCCAAGGGGAGTAATGCAAGATATCTTGGTAAAAGTAGATAAATTTATTTTTCCTATTAACTCCATTGTTCTGGACATGGACGAAGATTATGATATGCCTCTAATTTTAAGGAGACCTTTTTTTGCCACAAGAAAAGCTTTGATTGATGTCCAACAAGGAAAACTCAGCCTTAGAATTAATGATGATGAAGTTCTCTTTGATGTGTTTAATTAAGGCTATGAAACATTCTAATGGAAATGAAAATGAAGTCTTAATGATAGATTGTATTGATGATTTGGTAGATAGGAAGTTTCATGAATTTAGGTTAGATGTCCCTATAAAAAATTGCATTGCTAACTCTTTTGATATGAAGGAACAAATTTTGGATGAACAACACAAGGAAAGCGTGGGCTATTTGGGAGAAAAGCAAAAAGCCTGTCCATCAAAAAGAGACAAATTGCTACCTTTGGGTGTTTCTTCTTCTTCTTCTTCTTCGAAAGCCAGACCATCAATTGAGAAACCTCCTATTTTTGAAATTAAACCTCTTCCTCCTCATTTAAAATATGTTTATCTGGGGGATTCATCTACCTTACCTGTGATTATTTCTTCTTCCTTGATAGGTCTTGAAGAAGAAAAGTTGAAGAGAGTGCTTAAGGAGCACAAAAAGGCAAATCTTATGGATGAAATATCAAATAGAAGACTATGGTATAAAACTTGAAAATATTCTTATAAAATGTGATAATACAAGTGCTATAGATCTAACAAGAAATCATGTATTTCATGCAAGAACCAAGCACATTGAGGTAAAGCATCATTTTATTATAAACCATGTTCAAAAAAGAGATATAAGTCTAGAATTTATTGATACAAATCATCAAATAGCTGATATCTTTACAAAGTCTCTTGACAAAGAAAAACTTGAATTCTTTATAAGTGAATTAGGATTAATTATGTCATGACTAATGATTTTTGAGTTTGTATATCTTGTGCTCTTTGAAAATCATTTTATAAGGTAATTCAAATGTTATATGTATATGTTTGATTCTACGGCCAAGCATCAAAATATGTCATCAAAATAAGATAATTTGTCGACAGAATGTTCATAGGCCAAGATTTCATATGATAAAAGCATATTTCTGTGTCAACCAAATTCTTGTGTTAGTCGATAGAAGACCATCCTTTGTCGACCAAGTTTCCTTAAGTTAATAAGTTAGTCGACAAAATGTTATCTTTCAATCGACCAAGCTCCATGTTTTAAGGCAATCAGTCGACAAAAGCCTAGCATCAGTCGACTAAGCTTATGTTTTCTCTTTTGTTGGTCACCAAAAGCCTAGCATCGGTCGACCAAGCTTGTGTTTTCTATTATGTTGGTCGACAGAGCACTCGATGTTGGTCAACCAAGTGGGTTGATCTATTTAAGGGTTAGGCAACCATTCGCATTCCAAACCCTAACCTTCTTTTAATTCTGCCAATTTCTCTCTCTCTCTCTCTCTCTTTCGTGGTTCATCCAATTCTAGCCTTCCTTTGTGAAATTTCTCTCTCTCTCTCTCTCTCGTTCCCTTAACTTCTCATCTCATTCCCTTTCTTTTTTCATTCGAGTGCATTGGATTTCTCCTCTCCAAGGGCATTCATTTCCATTTCTCATGGAAAGAACAAAGAATTTGGGCAAGGACAAACACAAAGGTAAGGAACCAGCATCTTTAAGTCATTCGTCACCTCCACCTACACCTCAAATCCGTCCCTTCATTTTAGCAAGTCAACAGGAAAGGTATTCTATGTATTTTGATTCCAGAGAGATTATGAGAGGACGATATTTGGATATAGGGTTTTTAGAATCTACTGGTTTTCCATACATTGAAACTCTTAAGGAATTTGGTTGGTGGAATTTTTCGACTATCCATAAGAGTATTTATGAGGACTTAGTCAGGGCTTTTTATTCAAATACCAACAATACGTATCATAAACGTTAATCAAATAAGAAATTCAAGACCAATATAGGGGATACAAACTTTGAAATTACTATTCTTGCGATCTATAACAAGTTTGGAATTCCATTGGAGGGTGAAGATTATGCTTCTTGGACCCAAGATTATGTTAAGGCAAGTCAAGAAGTCACTGGAGATGATACCCTCACCACTAGAATCACTGACACAAACTTGATGGACTTGAACACTAGGCTCTTACATCTTATTTGTTGCCAAATGATATATCCTAGAAATGGCAGTTTCTCGTTTGTCACTATAATGGATTTATGGTTACTACAATGTATCAAGGCAAAGAGAAGGCCAAATTTGTGTATGTTGATGATAAACTTAATGATAGAATCATTTACTGGAAAAAATAGATCTTTGCCCTATGGTATGGCTGTTAGTGAATTATTGGATAAAGATGTGGGAAATCTGGATAATGAGAGAAAAACCTATCTAACCCCATTTCAACACATAAATGGAAACACAACCATTAGAATTGGGTATCACAAGGTGAATGAAGCTTGGGTAAAGTTTGAGAAGGCATAAAATAATGAGAAAAAGAAGAGAAAAACATCTGAAGGACCATCAATAGAATCTCTAGATGAGATAGTGGTTCAGGGGCTAGTAACTCTCAAGATGGCTATTGCAATGGTGGACCATAACTTCTCAGAATTTAGGGAAAAAGTCAGAGCTGATTTGCAGAGCCTTCATTAGCAACAGCAGGAGATGTCATCTCAGCTGGGCTGTCTCGTGCAGATGATGCTCACCCAGTTTCCTTCTCCTCCTACTCCATCAGCATCTCTGCCATCTGCTTCTCCTCATCCATCTTCTCCCTCCTCCATTTCCCCTGATCCTTAGATGTTGCTTTTATTAGAAATTTATTTCTATGTTATTATTTTTTTTTTGGTATCTCAACTTAATGATTATCCTTAAACATATTTCGTATGTTGTATGCATGTCTTTTGACTTTAAATCGTGAATGGTGAATCCTCTATTTATGCAAGTCATTAGGTATTACTCCTCATATATTTCATTGTTCTATACATGCAATGGGAGGCCTATCTTGTTTTCCAATTCTTTTGAAGCCCTATCTTAAGGGGGAGTCTGTCTCTAATTCTCTTTGATTATGACAAAAAGGGGGAGAAACATTTAGTTAAAATGGAAATTGATTTTCTCAACTTAATATGTTTTGTTATCATCAAAAAGGGAGAGATTGATATCTTACTCCTTACTCTTGTGATCAGATAGTTTTGATAATGACAAATAATGAAATTAATTTACTAAATGTACTCTACATGTTCTAAAATCAATTTCATGAAGTTTCGTAAAAAGAAATCAAGTTGGGCTAAAGAAATGATGTTGGGCTATTTTGAATCAAAGGGTTCATTTGTAAAATTGGTTCAATCCTAAAGCAAAGCAAGTCGACAAGATTTCAAGTTTATTATACAAGATTGGTCGTCTATCATAATGCTTTTTATCTTTCAAAGCTTATCTTGGTCGACTAAGTTATAGGCTTAGTCAACTAACAATGTGCTTATTTTAGTCTTAGCCGACTAACCTTAAGTCTTGGTCAACTAACAGTGTATTTGTTATATCTTAGTCGACTAACTCTTTAAGTCAGTCGACAGAAGGTCAGCCTTGGTCGACTAAGTGTCATGCCTGTTTTTGTCTTAGTCGACTAAATGCTCTATTGCTTTTGTGACTTGGTTGACTAACCTATTCTGTTTATTAACCAAGCTTATTATTTTATCTGATTCTATTGACTAAGTTCCTTTTGCAGAAATCATAACGGCTAGTTTTTAGCCTCACTTAATGCTCGCCCAACTACCCCAACGACTCGATTTTTGGATTTTTCCACCATCATCTATAAATAGGTGGTTGAAGGAGTTGAAGGCTGTTGAGAATATTTATTACTATCAACTACCAAGCATACACTTTGTATTCGCGCTTTCAACTTGTACTATCTCTCTTGTTTTTTCATTTCAAGGCTTCGCATTTTACTATTTTATTCATTAACAGCCTCGTATTTATTGTAGAGAGGATTTGTACTAAGAGTTTTTAACTCTTAAAGTTATTTTCGTTGTATTCATTTCAATTTACCTAGCATAAGCTAGAGGGCCCATTCAAGTGGGAGGTTTTTAAATTTCCTAGTAGCGGACTAGAAGACCTACTAGATTTGAGTAGGGGGTTGATAGTGGATCAATTTCAAAATCCTCAGTGGGAAGTTAAGGTAGTGGATTAGGCTTGAAAAGATGAACCACTATAAATCATCATCTCTTGGTTTTGTGCTCTCTGTTCATTTGTTCTTTTTAGCATCCTTATATACCCTACTTAATTTGTATATTTAACATCTCACCTACAAAGATTTTATATTCATTATTCTCACAACGAGATTGTCTTCACATAGTTGATACCTCATCGTGACATTTTAAGATCTTGAGGTTTAACGAATCATGGTCTTCACAAACAACATCTCTGTTTATCAAAATAATTTTTTTTTGGAATAAGAACTATTTTTTATACCAATTCACCCCCCTCTTAGTTAGTGTGTGCCATAGCATTTCAATTCTATCACTATTAAGCACCAAAATTAAAATCAATTTAATCATGCATTCCAATGTTAAAAATCTTGTGATAAATCTCTTAATGACATTTGAAATATTATGTTTTTATTTGATCAAAAATGAAATAATTTTCTTAAGGAAAAATCAATCATATGTCAACTATATTGAAAAGTTTTCTTATTCTGTCGACTATCTTCAAGCAATTTGTCGACAAACATAATGCTAGTTTTTGATATTTTAAAATTTTGCCTTGATTTGTCGACTAACTCATTTCATCCATCGACTAAGTCATTTCATTTGTCGACTAACCTTTGAATATGTCAACTAAATAATTTCATTTGTCAACTAACCTTTGAATCTGTTGACTAACTCAACTCATCTGTCGATAGTTTGTGTCTCTGATAGCTTCCATCGGCTAATTTTTCAATCTTCAACAGCTATAAACAACTAGTTTTCACTTGAAGCTCTTGGGATGCTTATAAATACAACTCAATGATAATCTAGAAGAGGCTCATGGATGGGAATGAAGTGAAGTGAGCTTACAAATTATAATTCTTCTCAATTATATTTGTGCTTTCATAATTTTTCCCTCAAAGGCTTTGATCTTCATTTGTATTTATTTGTTTCAAACCTTGTATCATTTTCAAAGATCTTGTAACTAAGAGATTCATCTCTTAGATTCTCTCTTTGTTATTCATTTCTTGTATTTTCTACCTTGTATAGTTAGAGGGCCTACTTTTGTAAGTAGGAGGTTGATTTTCTAGCAAGTGTGCTGGAGGGCCTACCTTAAGTGTAGGAGGTTTGTAATTTCCTAGTATTGGACTAGAGGGCCTACTTGGGATCAAAAGGATTTCAAGTTTCAAACAAAATTTTAAATTACTCAATTCACCCCCTTTTTGGGTGTGTGCCATAGTATTTCAAGCCTATCAATAGCAACATGTAATCTTGGTCGAAGAAATAGTGGTGGAGCCAGCAAAGAGGCAACCGTCAACTAGTGTGACCAAGGTGAGAAGATTTTTGAGATTGACAAGCTATTATCAGAGACTCGTGAATGGATTATCTGGAATAGTTGCATCCATAACAAGACTCATGAGGAAAGTTAAGTGAGGATGGTCTGCCAGATGCGAGGAGAGCTTTCGAGAGCTCAAAGGCAGGTTGATCGTGCACACTTATTCTGGTAATACCTAATGGGCTTGGAGGTTATGTTGTTTATACCAATGACTCAAGGATAGGTTTGGGTTGTGTGTTGATGCAATAGAGATGGGAAAATTGCATATGGATCATGCCAGTTGAAGAGGCACAAAGTGAACTACCCGAGCATGACTTGCAGCTGACAGTTGTGGTATGTGCTTTTAAGCTATAGAGGCATTACATGTGTGGTGAGACATTCGATGTGTTCACAAACCACAAAGAGTCTGAGGTATATGTTCTCGCAAAAGAAACTGAACATGAGAAAGTGACAGTGGATGGAGTTCCTCAAGGACTACAACTGCACTATTTTGTATCACCTAGGGCATGGTAATGAGGTGTCTGACGCTTTGAGTAGGAGTGTGTCTACTGTTGTGACTGGGTGGATAACCCGTGAGTGGCAATTATTAGAGGCATTTAGCCTATTGATTGTGAGTGTAATGCCAAGGGGATCGTCCATTCTTATTGTTAGTCTGGCAGTTTAGTTGGATCTGGTGAATGAAATACAAGAGGCATATGTGGTTGACAAACGTATATGTCTATGGGTAGGTGAGCGTAGTCAGCCCAAGAATTCTGATTTTTGAAATGTGAGATGGCATTATCAGGTTTCGGGGTAGGATATACGTGCCTAACCTCTGAGAATTGAGGCAAAGGATTCTAGATGAGGCCTATAGGACTCAATATACAGTGCACCCGGGAGTCACAAAGATGTATCAAAATCTTCGAGAGATCTACTGGTGGCCCGAGATGAAGGCTAGTGTGGCTAGAAGGGTGACACAGTGTGATACATGCCAGAAGGTGAAGATCGAGTATCAAAAAAAAAAATAAAAAAACAACGAGGCTAATGCAGCCAATAGACATCCCTAAATGTAAATGGGAATATGTCACAAATGGATTTCATGACGGGATTTTCAAAGAATCAGATGAATAATGATGCGAGATGGGTCGTAATGGACCGACTCATGAAATCAAAACATCCCTTACCTAATGAATAAGTCAACACAAAAGTTTGCAAAATAATACATAAGAGAGATAATCGAGCTTCATAACACACCAGTGACTATAATCTCGGGTCAAAACTTGAGGTTCATAGCGAAATTTGGGTGGAAACGATTGAGTTAAAAGATAATTTGACCTAATCGGAGTCACTCGAATAAATCTTAGATCGTTGCAACCAAGTTTAAGGAATAAAGTAATTCCTTTGGTAAAGATTCAGTGGAGAAAACACATAAAGGAGGAAGCAACATGAGAGCTAGAGCATACAATTAAGAGAAAATATCCTCAGTTGTTCGAAGAAATAGAAATAAAATATAGAATTTTTATAGCTCTTCTCATAATTGTACTAAAGATTTATTGTGAATGAAGAAATAATTGTGGATTTTTTGTTGATTTTGTGAAAGGCGCGTCATACTTTGTAAGCATTGGACATGTACTGAATACGAACTAGGATACTTGATAAGGTTAAAGACGATATGCAGTCAAGATGTTTAAGACATGATACTATTAACAATTGGGGGTAGTATCTATCGACTTGAGGAATAAGCTAATAATAATGTTTGGTTATTTGAAAATGAGGTAATGAGCTTTGTTCTCCCTTAGTTATATGATCAGTTATCTGCAAATTTTGAGACCGAAATTTCTTTAAGGAGGGGTGGATGTAATACCCGAAAATTCTTTGAGGATTTAAGTGTAATTTTTATGCGCTTAAGTGTAATTTTTATTGGGGTATAAGTGAAATTTTCCAAAATTATGGGGGATAAGTGTAATTTTCCAAGTTGTGGGAACAAGGAAAAATTCTAGAAATTAATGTGAGGGTTTGAGGTTAAGGGCCAACGTGTAATAAATCAAAAGGAGGGGACCAAAGTGTAAGAAAAGTAGTGTGAACACTGCCATGTCCAACAGCCACAATGCAGCAGTCAGCATCGACGTCAAATGGTTGATCAAAAGCAGGGATAGGGCCATCATGGCCAAGGGTAAGCCTTGTGATGCAAAGTGAGGCCGAGATTGGTTGGAGAGATGGTCAAAAATGACTATAAATAGTCGAGGTTAGGCCAAGGGTTTCTTCAAAATTAAGTCGTGTAATCCAAATGTTTTGAGAAAAATCGAGGGTTTTTTATAAAGGGGCTTTTGTTCTCCAAGTTGTGGAGATTAATTCTGGAGAATTTGATGAGTTTTCATGTTGATTTGAAGCTTGGCCGAAAAATTGAGATTCGTCAAAACCAAGGTTTAAACGGCCAAATCGAGGGTGTGTCGACTAATTGTTTCAAACCAATAAGTATGTCATCATGTTAAGAAGATTGAGTAGGCTAAGAAGGAAGAAGAAAATCAAAGAAAACAAGCCAAAACCAATCACTAGCGGTGAAGGAGAGGCCAAAGAAGATGACCAGAATTGGGCGCGTGAAGGCACACGCCAGGCGTGTGGGTGCAAGCGTGTGGGGGTAAGAAAATGGAAAAAAATAAGAAAAAATAAAGACAAAAATCGAAAAAATGTGGAAAATTTTTGAAAAATTAAAAATTTTAGTTCTATTAATTTTCCAAAAAATTTGGCCAAAAAATTATCTGGGCACTCGTATTGAGGTCAGGGCAGTCATACCGAGGAAGCCTAGAAGCTAAATCAATGTGAGTGATTTTTCCTGAAAATTTATACACGATATGTTTTACCTAAATTGAACATGATTTTCACGAGAGTTTCCAAATTATATGCGATTTATGTACATTTTGTCATATCTATACATGTTATATTGTTTCAATAATTGTGATATTTTGTTTAGCATAATATTATTGGCATATCGGTACTTGTGTCATCCATGATGGGGTGAGAATTTGCCCTGGTAGTATAGCTACATTTCTCCAAGTGAGTTTTGTTGAAAAGCTGCGGAAGTCTCTCGTGCCGGGAATGGATTTTCCCCAAAGTGAGAATTATTGGGATGACTTCCTAGGATTCCGTGTTGAGGTTAGAATGCTGGTGAAAGTTATGCTAGGACGTTGGCATGTTCATATCCATGCGTCATTCATTCATGAAATTTATTTTAACCTTACTTGAAAAATTCATCTTCTAATTAGGACTTTTGTCCTTGGAATATTCCACGTTTTAGGTGAATCAAGCAATAAGAAGGGAAAATAAGTGGTCGAAGCGTAATTTAATTTCAAGTCATGATATTCCCTATGTTTGAAGTAGTTTATATGTTATCTCACTTACAAGATATTGCAATTTATTGGTTGTTGAGAACAGTAGTGTACGTTTGTGTATGTATGGACTTATGATATCCTTTAGGTTTCAATTTTAACTTCTACAAGTGTTTAAGTTAGCTTTCCTTAGCTTCCATATGGAATGTTGAATGTATTTATGGGGATTTTGTATTGAAGAATTTGTGATGAAAAAAAAAAATCTCGAGAATAACAGTACGTTGGGAAGGGCGGGTCGTTACATATTATCTCCTACATCGTGGTAGCATCTAACTTTAGCATTGACAGGCCCACGTGGGAGAGCTCCCTGCAGACCGTCTAACTATTTCTTTGTCACAGACAATCAGAAGACCCAAAAGACTCATCCAAAGACAACCAAGTAATAGCTCTTCCCGAATAACCCCAGAGCTCTCCCAGAACCAACCCAACTGAATGCCCCTATTTCAAGGCTTCTTCGAAGCCACCCACTTCCAAAGACCCTTCAAGACATCAGTTATTTAAAGACCACCCTCTTTGGGGAATCTTCCAAGGCATTTCTATTTCATACTTTTCATTTTCATTTCTAAATATCTTCAAATGTTAAAAAAATTCTCAAAATGACTAAGAAATATTTTTGAGTTCATGAATGATATTTAGGTGTAATGAGAGAAGAAAGTTAAGGTGGACTCGATGTTACTAATCTTGAAATAATGAGTCGATTGAAAGGCCAAAACAACTCCTTTTACACATACATGAATGTTCTTTATAATTTATAATTAATTTTTTATTTAAAATATTAGTACGAGTCATAATTGATGATGGTGTAACATCTTCTCATTAGAAAATGTTAAAGTGATCATGTGTTATTATATTATTTATTTAACACCTCTTATAATGAAAATGTGACACGTGATTAATGACACTACAAGAGGTTTGATTTTTTCCGGCGGTGAAAAAATCGTCGAAAAAAGTAAAAAAACCGTCGGTAAAATTTTTACCGATGGTAATTAATTCTGCCAGAAATACCTCCATCAGAAAAAAAACATTACCCCCGATTTTCTCAAATTGCTGGTAAATTCCCAACGATTTAATAAAATCGCCGGCAAAGGTCATGCTTTCCCGGCGGTTTAAGCATGACCTTTGCCGGTGATTTTTAAACCGCCGATAAATCCCTAGGAATCGCCCAAAAAAAAAATTTAAAAACCGTTATGCCGGCGGTTTTTAAACCATTGGCAAAGGTCAACCGCCGGTAAAACCCTAAGAACCGCCGACAATACTCAAAAAAAAAAATTAAAAAACCATATGCTGTATAACATTAATCAAATGTATAACAATCAAAACCTGTATAACAAAAAACCACCAACAATTTTAAAAGATTCACCCACTACACACAATTGTATACAATAGATCTATTTAAGTACAACACATTTGATCATTTAGATCGATCTTGTCTCGTCTCATTACACAATACATCTTTGTACATACAAATCAACCCTAAACTAAAACTTGTCCAAGTGACCTCAAATAACCCTTGATTACGCCACTATGCTGCTCCAACCAAAATTGCATATCATATTTTTTCGATTTGCATTGAAAAATAATAGATCTATACGTATGTACATTAACTATGAAATTGCAAAAAACATGTTTAAAATTGCATAATAACTGTATACAAAAACACTTACATCAGAGACCCTCTATGGTATCGTAGTTTTACTATTATTAGCATCCCTCAAGACACGCATCCCAGAAAATTGTCGAGGCAATGGATATAATGGCTTCAGCACTTTCTGAATACTAATTTCAACAAACTCATTACCTAGTTCTACTCCCCCTACAGACTTGGTCGGATCAATGGAGACAATAATTGCCTCAGCAACAATGTAGCGAAATATTCGTCCATTCATCAAGTGAACAAATTCACTAATCTGTCATATCATACAGAATAATAAGAATTACTTTTTTTTCTTGTATGTTACATATTGAAAAGAACAAAAAATCCTAAAGTCTATTTCATCAGGACTCGCCCTTATAAACTAGATTAGATGAGTATTCAATTTCATCCTGGATTCATATGGTACAAAATATATAAAGTTAAAACAAAAACTGAATAACATAAACCAACCCCACCAAAAATAAATAAATAAATAAAAAATTAGAAGAAGAAGAAGTTGTTTTAGGCCATTTCATTCAGGCAAGACACACGGCTGATGAAGCACGATTAGATTCGCTTCTTTATCGAGCAAGGAAACTAATGGCCGCAAGTAAGGGGGCTGGAACAGTGAGTCAACTAATGATTTCACGATCTCAGTGAATAGAGCAAAATCATGGAAAATTTTTACAGTTTCATTATGAGAGTCCCAACTCGCAACTTAATTGTTTCAAGCGATTAATATATATTAATTGCAAAAAGTACTTAGTTTTATGTGATTTCTTTTCATTTAGCATTTACATATTATACCAATGTCTTTATACATTATGTTTGTTGTTACAATCAAACAGAGATAGCAAAATCTCCAAACACAAACACACCGTCAAAATCTCACACAAATGAACTCACACGAACTGAAAGGTTAAACGCAGCCAATATTGACAGTATTTCAAACATAAACCAGAAACAAGAGGCGCAAGATTTTATAGTGGTTCACCCCAAAAGTAGGGCTACGTCCACTTGAGCTCCGGTGAGAAGAGCTCACTTCCACTAAATAGATTCAATCTGATTACAGCAAAAACAATAACAAAACAACCCTGATTTTCTAAAACAGCAAGCCACAAAATCACTTACAGATTAGGAGCTTTCCTTACACAACACAAAATCAGGAAGCCCTTGCAGAAGACGAACTATACAACATTTACAGAGAGAGAACGAGAGAGAGAGTATAACATGAAAACCCTAGAAAATGACCGACCCTCTCCCAACCCCCTCATTCAAGCTCATCTTCAATGCGATCAGAAAATGGCAATCTCGAGGCGAGATATAAACGAAATGAATGGCTCGGATTGCCTCAGCAAAAGCAGCGCCGATGGTCTGGATTGAATCGTGCAAAAAAGGAGCAGCAGCAGGCAAAACGACAAGAGATCAAGAGCTATGAGAAATGGGCTTGGCCCAAGCTGGCTGCATCTTGTGGCCCTCCAGTGGGCAGCCCAAGTTGCCACAAGAGGCCCCCCAGACTTGGGCCTCTTTTATGTTTCACAAAATATAACAAACTCCACCTTGAAACATAAAAAGACTAAGTAATCAGATATGAAAATATAAGTAAAGCATGCTATAATTCTCACCCTCATAGCTCTAGATGACCAGAAAATTAGCCATCATCAATATGCAACAATTTTAAGCAATGCTTAAATTTAGTTGCAGTTAATACCTTGGTACCCATGTCAGCTGGATTGTTGGCTGAAGATACTTTCTGAATTCCCATAGTTCCGTTGGTTATCATTTCTCTTACATAGTGATACTTCACATCCACATGTTTGGTCCTATCATGATACACAGGATTTTTGGACAAGTGGATGGCACTTTGACTATCTGAGAAAACCATCACTTTGCTTTGAAGCAAGTGAATTTCTTTTAGTATGCCTTGAAGCCATATGGCTTCCTTAAAGGCATCTGTTACAGCCACATACTTTGCCTCTGTGGAGGACAGAGCTACAAGAGGCTGTAACTGAGACTTCCAGCTTATACAATTTCCACCCAAAGTAAAATAGTAAGCAGTGGTGGATTTTCTGGAGTCTCTATCTCCAGCAAAATCAGAGTCAACATAACCAACAAGATTTAGAGTGTCAAATCTTTTCTTAAAATTTAAACCAATGCATGCAGTACCATTTATGTACCTGAGCAAATGTTTTAAGGCATCCCAATGAGTTTTACCAGGGTTAGACATATATCGACTGAGTAATGAAATTGAATATGCAAGGTCTGGCCTAGTGCTTATCATTGAGTACATAATTGTTCCAATTACATTTGCATAAGGGACATTTTCCATTTCTATTATTTCAGAGTTGGATGTGGGACATTGTAATTTTGATAAAATAAAATGTCCTGCCAGTGGAACTATGACAGTTTTACAGTTTCCCATTCCAAATTTGTGAACAGCTTTCATCAAGTAATCATGCTGATGTATCTTAAGGCTATTGTTGCTTCTATTTCTCTCAATCTTCATTCCTAGTATTTTCTTAGCATGACCTAAGTCTTTCATATCAAAAACTGAATTTAACATAGATTTTAACTCATTAATCTTTGACTTAAATTTGCTAATAAGAAAGATATCATCTACATAAAGCAGTAGATAAACTGGAATTTCTGTAAGCATGAAATAGAAGCAATTGTCATATTGACTTCTAATAAACCCGGCCCCTAGAACAAAATTATCAAATTTTTTGTACCATTGCCTTGGGGCCTGTTTTAAGCCATACAAAGATTTTTTCAGCAAACAAACATGATCAGGTTTTTCAGACACAACATAACCATTTGGCTGAACCATGTAAATGTGTTCATCTAGGTCTCCATGCAAAAATGCAGTTTTAACATCCAATTGTTCAAGTTCTAAGTCAAATTGAACTACTACTGCAAGCATCATGCGAATTGTCTTAAATTTGACCACAGGAGAAAAAATTTCAGTGTAATCTATCCCTTCCCTTTGTGTGAACCCCTTAGCTACTAGTCTTGCTTTATATCTAATAGGGTCATCTAGGGATATACCTTCCTTTAACTTGAACAACCACTTACACTAGATCAGTTTATGATTTTCTGGACGAGGGACAAGTACCCAAGTTCCATTTGCCATCAAAGAGGCCATTTCCTCATCCATGGCTTGTTGCCATTTTTTACTTTCCTTTGAGCTGACAGCCTTCTCATAGGAGGAAGGCTCACTGCTCCTCATCTCAACACCTGCCACTAGGGCACAAAACACCAAATCTGAGAAAGCATACCTTGAAGGTGGTCTAATAGACCTTCTGCTTCTATCTCGAGCAAGTTGATAGTTTTCCAGATTATGTTGAGGGGTGTCAAATTGCTCCACCTCAACTTCTGTTTCATCATTTTGTTCCTCATGATCAGATTCATGATCAAAGGTCTGATCTTGGTTTGATGTAGGGTCTCCTTCAGATTGAAGGATTGGAATAGCTGGAGCATTTGAAGGATTGTTATCTAAAACTTGATGCTCCACCTCTATTTGGGTATCTCCTAAACTGGTGGGATTATCTATGTCATCAGTTTTAGATAATTTGCAAGGGAAGACTGATTCATTGAATATAACATCTCGACTGATGATAATTTTTACACCCTTAAATTGCCTTTCCCATAGCCTATATCCCTTAGTTCCTTCCTGATACCCAACAAAAACACACTTAGTGGATCTAGGTTCCAGCTTACCTTCTGACTGATGAGCATAGGCTTCACAGCCAAAAGTTCTTAAGTAGTTGAAGTTTAATTTTCTTCCAATCCACTTTTCTTCTGGGCATTTTAAATTAAGGGCTGTGGAGGGGCTTCTATTTACTAGGTGTGCGGCTGTTGCTAAGGCCTCTCCCCAAAAGGATTTAGGCAAGCCAGATGTGAACAAAAGGCACCTCACTTTTTCAAGGAGGGTCCGGTTCATTCTTTCAGCCACCCCATTTTGTTGGGGTGTATTCCTAACTGTCTTATGCCTGTTTATTCCTTGGGAGTTACAGAAATCATCAAACTCTTTATTGCAGAATTCTAAACCATTGTCTGTTCTAAGAGTTTTGATTCTCCTATCAGCTTGGTTTTCTATTAAGATTTTCCAGGTTTTAAATTTTTCTAGTGTTTGATCTTTTGATTTTAATAGAAAAACCCCATCTTCCTAGTATAATCATCAATGATAGAAAGGAAGTACCTGTTGCCACCATGGGTGGGGACCTGGGAGGGTCCCCACAGATCTGCATGTAAGTACTCAAGGCATGCCTTCGCCAGATGAGTTCCCTTATGGAAACTCATCCTGTGTTGCTTGCCAAGCACACATGGTTCACAAAAACCGAGGGTCTCAGCAAACACTGGACCAAGGTATCCTTGGTTTGACAGTGCCTGCATACCTCTCAGGCTCATATGGCCAAGTCTCAAGTGCCACAGATCAGTCTTATCAGTGTTAACATAGCATGCAGAATTTGATATAACAGAGGAATGAAAACAGCCCTTTAAAACATATAAACCATTTTTCTTTAAACCAGTTAAGATTAGTTCATCTCCTTTAAAAACATTTAAGGATCCATTTTCAGCTTTGTATGAGAATCCTAACTCATCAAGTGTACCAAGTGAGATTAAATTTCTTTTAAGATCAGGGACATATCTTACATCAGTAAGAGTTCTAATTTTGTTGTCATGCAACTTAAGAGTTATGTCTCCTCTACCCTGAACATTACAAGATTGGTTGTTTCCCATGTACACTAATCCACTTTCTCTGTTATTAAAGTTGTGAAACCAGTTAATATTAGGACACATATGAAAAGAACAGCCAGAGTCCATAATCCATTCATTTAAAACTGAGCTTGAGGAAACATTAAGTACCTCAGCCAAACAATTAGAACTACTAACTGCTACTGTTACATTTCCCCCTTGCTTTTGTTTTTTGAAGTAATCGTAACAGTATTTCTTTATATGACCTTATTTCCCACAGTGGTAACATTTCCACTTTTGTTTTTGTTTTCCCTTCTTTTCCTTCTTTTTTCCCTTATACCCTGACCCATTGTGTTGTTCAGTATTCACAGTATAATTTCTTTTATCTATATTTCCTTTAACAAACAAATTGTTGCCAGATTTCTTAGATGTACTAAGTTCTAGTTCTCTAGCTTTAATACCAGATATAACAAGTTCCATATTAGGTACTATACCAGTGTAACGTAAAGCATGTTTCACTACATCATAATCATCAGGTAAGGAATTTAACAAAATCATTGCCTCACTAGTATCTCCTAAAGCCTGATCAGTACCTCTCAATAACAAAGTGAGTTTGGTAAATTCATCTATGTTTTCATCCATAGACTTAGATGTATTCATTTTAAAGTTAAACAACATGCCTTTTAAATAAACTAAATTTGGAGCAGACATTACAAAATATAAAGATTCTAATCTATTCAAAGTTCAAGAGGTAGAGATATACCGTCAACCTTATGGATTACAGAGTCACCAAGATGTAGAAAAATCAGATTAAATGCCTCTTCTCTGATTTCATCAGTTCGGGCCAGCTGCTCAGGTGACCATTTCCGGTCATCTGTCTCAAGTGCTATAAGCACTTTGTGATGAGAGAGAAGTACCTCATCTTCTTTTTCCAACTACCGAAATCCCCCTTTCCATCAAATGTACCGATTTCAAATCGGGTTGTTGTCATTTTCGTAATACACGAAAAATTTCACAAAACAAAAAACCCTAGTTTACTGACTGAGACCTGTACAGCAAACTCACGCTAACAGGCTTTCTTAAGAAAACCCTAGAGTTTTTTTAAAAAACAACATTGACACAGTAAGGAAAGGAAACCCTAGGTTTTCGAAAAAAACAGAGTCGGTCGAGATTTTGACCCTAAAACGTTGGATACGATAAACCAGAGAGCTCTGATACCATTGTTACAATCAAACAGAGATAGCAAAATCTCCAAACACAAACACACCGTCAAAATCTCACACAAATGAACTCACACGAACTGAAAGGTTAAACGCAGCCAATATTGATAGTATTTCAAACATAAACCAGAAACAAGAGGCGCAAGATTTTATAGTGGTTCACCCCAAAAGTAGGGCTACGTCCACTTGAGCTCGGTGAAAAGAGCTCACTTCCACTAAATAGATTCAATCTGATTACACAACAAAAACAATAACAAAACAACCCTGATTTTCTAAAACAGCAAGCCACAAAATCACTTACAGATTAGGAGCTTTCCTTACACAACACAAAATCAAGAAGCCCTTGCAGAAGACGAACTATACAACATTTACAGAGAGAGAACGAGAGAGAGAGTAAAAGATGAAAACTCTAGAAAATGACCGACCCTCTCCCAACCCCCTCATTCAAGCTCGTCTTCAATGCGATCAGAAAACGGCAATCTCAAGGCGAGATATAAACGAAATGAATGGCTCGGATTGCCTCAGCAAAAGCAGCGCCGATGGTCTGGATTGAATCGTGCAAAAAAGGAGCAACAGCAGGCAAAACGACAAGAGATCAAGAGCTATGAGAAATGGGCTTGGCCCAAGCTGGCTGCATCTTGCGGCCCTCTAGTGGGCGCCCAAAAGGGCAGCCCAGGTTGCCACAAGAGGCCCCCCAGACTTGGGCCTCTTTTATGTTTCACAAAATATAACATTTGTAGTATTCAAACTACCATGATGGTAAAACAAGTGCCGACAGTTTTGCTGAAACTTCAATACATTAATTAAGTACATATTATTCAAACTATTATGCTTGGAGCACCAACTTTTGTAGTAACACAATTGCATAATAATATTAAGTTGAATCCAATCCAATATGGTGGTATGTGGGACCCAATTGCAAAACTTAGTCTTGGAACCAAGCCAAAAAGCCAATTCAATTCCAAGACCAATTATAACATCTGAAAAGAAGGATAAAACTCAACACATAATTAGGACAAATAGATTTATAAAACTGTATTTTGTGTTTTCATTGTGAAATTTTTGAAAAGGACTAAACAAGCATTAAGAAGACCATCAGAATATCAAGAGATGAAAACAATGATGGAAAGCAATAATTAGAAATGCCATATTGTTTTGGAAAAGTAATAGACTGGCAGAATTAGAAGTGAATAAAAAACATAATTATTTGGAAAGAAAAATAGAGATGAAAAAGGGCATTAGAATAAATAATGATTACATCCAACAATATGATCTATATGGATCTAAAAAGTAAATAACTCAACTAATTAAGGTATTCAAGAAATTAATCAGATGCCACTGATTTATTGCCATTGACAGCCTCAAAAGAAAAAAATGAAAACTTAAAGCATATCAATGAATGAGATAAAATTGAAGCACTCTCTTGACTATCCAAACATAACATAATCTATTGTATTCCATAATCGCATATGAAATATATGGTTTCCAATTTTCATTTGTATGTGTGAATAACTAAATCCTCAACTATCCAAAATTGTAAATTTAGAAAGATTTAACCATATGTGTATATATGAATCACTGTCATTACTCTTGGTGGTCAGTTAACCATGTGCAATTATAGTAGTATGGTTGTTGATCACAATTCTATTTTCTATTTTCTGTCATTTGGTTGGCTCACCGACATCAGTCTTATTGGTCGAAATTGCCATCATCATTGTTATTCATCATCATTTGTTAAAAGAAGATTTATAAAAAATAAATTTAAGCTCACATTAGTAAAGTGATTTGGAGGCAGAACTCGCTGCCCGCTGCTCGTTTAAGCGTTCTTGTGAATATTTTTTGTAAAATTTTTATTTTTACAAGAATCACTTTAGAAAAAATATTTTAACATCTGACCAAAAAATATGGCAAATCTTTCATGTATGTTTGGCCGCAAGCAAATATTTTTAATAATAAAATCATCAAAAGAAACGTTAACAAAAGTGTTTATATAATGAATATCATTTGGTAACAGATAAAATTTTAGCTTAGCAAGACCCTAATAATATACCATCCATCATTTAAATTGCCTATATATTTAAATTGGATATGCACATATCCATTGCTTTCACCATAACTTTGCTAACAAACTTAATTGACACATAATAACAAATTATAATGTCTAAAACAGTGAGTCAGTGACCATTACGTGACTTGCTCGATCACATTCACAGAGGGATCACACGTTATTGAATTATTGTATATAAAAAATATGCCCAAAATCCTGCCATTGACTACAATATTCACAGAGGGATCACAAGTTGCATAGCATATTCACTTTCAAGTTTCTCATTCTATGAATGCCCAAAAAATAGTTCTTCCCCTGAGATGTTCCACAATTAATTTTATTATTGTATATATAAAAAAAGCCAAATAAATTATTTACAGATCCTCTTCACAGCATTGAATTTTTAATTAAATAATATTTACCTAGTTTTAATTAGTTTATTTTGGCACAAATTCAAGCCTCAAAAAGAAATAGAACTCTTAAGTAGAACTGGAGGAGGTCAGTAAATCCCAATAAAATTGTTCAACAAACTCAATTTGTATGCATAACAGTTTAATTAATTATTTGTTAGATTATAGTGTGATTTGATGATGTAATCGAATTTGTATGCATAAAATAGAATTTAATTGAATTGAAATTTTAAAATTTTGATTCAAAGAGGGCGAGAGAGACAAAGACATACCTGATGATTCAAAGAGAGGCTACGACTGGGCGAGAGAGACAACGTGACTCGCAAGGTCGAGAGCGATTGAGAGTAATCGAATTTGTATGCATAAAATAGAATTTAATTGAATTAAAATTTTAAAAATTCGATTCAAAGAGGGCGAGAGAGAGAGAGACAGAGACATACCTGATGATTCAAAGAGAGGCAGCGACTGGGCAAGAGAGACAACGTGACTCGCAAGGTCGAGAGCGATTGAGAGTGAGCAAGCGACTGAGAGTAAGCGAGAGAGGCCTGAGAGCGACTGAGAGTGCGCGAGCGAGGCCGAGAGCGACTGAGTGAGCGAGAGGCGAGAGAGTGACGACGTGAGCGACGAGAGTGACCGAGGAGTGAGCGTGAGCTGAGAGTGAGACGAGCGAGAGCGCGAGAGCGACTGAGAGTGATCGATGGTGAGGGAGGCAGTGAATCAGCGGTGAGAGAGGGTTAGGGTTTGCAAGAGAAGGGGCCAGGTAAGGGGCAGATTAATTTTGGGCGGGGAGCGGGATAGCTATATATATTATGAAAATTAGGGGTATATTTTTCATCATGAAAATTTTCATTTTTTATGATGAAAAATATTTTCATGTCTTCTCTTTTTAAAAATAAAATAAAGTATATATTATTGAAAATGAAAAATGAAATATCCATTTATTGCCTAAAGATATTGTTTCAATTATTTTATCAAATCATATAAAATCCTTAGTGGTAATCTCTTGAAAAATATCATACCCAAACCCGAATGATTAATTTAGTTATTTTGTGTATTAATTGCAATCGAATTTATGGTAGTTGTTTAAACTAGAATCCAGCATATCATGTATGGGGATTGCTTAAACTAGAACTATCATCATCTCTAATTGCATATAATAACAAACCCTCGTATCTGAAATTAAATTAATGTTGCTAATCTTTTCTGCTAAAAATTGGGAATCAGGGGTTGGTTGTTGAAATTGTCTTAACTCAAGTGCTATCCAATTTCATATTCTCACATTCAGTGTTTATTTCAATTTCTGTTTTACTTTATTTTCTAGTATCCGTTATCTGAAAATCCATAAAAAAATCTTGTTACCAATTCATCCAAATGCGTGTGTGTATGTGATATTCTTTTTCTTTTGTCATAAATAAATCTCTCAATAGACGACCTATACCTATCCAGAAAATACAAATTTAAATTTGGACTACAACTACACTCGTATACTGACGAGTATAAACCTCTCACCAAAATAAAGAAAAAAAATATAAAAATTTTATTGTGCTTTTATTGTGTTTTAATTGCAGGGTGAGAGTGCAGCCAGGAATCGACCCTAGCTAACCCAAAATGCAACTTGTAGGAGCGACAAAATCGGCCAACTATCCAGTCGATTTTTTTCCATTTTTCGGCTAACCTAGTGGCCGTTGTCGACCACTTCCTTTATCAAAAAGCCTCTCCCGACCATCCCTCGTGCAACCCGTGGTCCAAATCAGCCATCGCCGACCGGCCATGTGCTGGTCGGATTCCCATTGGCCACACTTTTGCTTAATTGCATTTTGGCCCCTCTAACTTTTGGCTTTTTCATTTTAACCCATTTCACTTTGCCCCTTAACGTTCCATAATTGTACTTAAGATGCTCAAGTCCTAAAACATCCATTTGACTCCCGAAGATTCTGAAAAAATGTCATTTAGACCTTCCTCCGATAATTTCAAAAAACTACACTTAGTCCGAATCTTTGTTTTGACCCAAACTCTTTCGTTTTTTCTTGAAACCACTGAATGGTTGATTTACATACCGAATATGAACCCCTCAAGATTTCGTTGACTTCTCGGAACTCTCCTATAATATTTCAGTTTTTCAACCTGAATCGCAACTACATTTTAGCTGTACCGAAAATCGTTCCTTATTCAATTTTTTTCGATGCCATAAATCCTGCCTCAAAATGCTCCTCAAATTCGTATCATTTTCCTTAGATATTTCAGCTCTAAGGCACTCCCTGCAGTCGATTTGGTACTTATAATTGCTATCAAGCCAATTTTTTGGTACTCTAAACTTATTTAAATTACGTGGTAACCTTATGAAAATATGGGTTCTTACATTTCGGGGTAGGGTATACATGCCTAACCTCTTAGAATTGAGGCAAAGGATTCTAGATGAGGCCCATAGGACTTAGTATACAGTGCACCCGAGAGCCACAAAGATGTATCAAAATCTTCGAAAGATCTACTGGTGGCCGGAGATGAAGGCTAATGTGGCTAGAAGGGTGACATAATGTGATACATGCCAGAAGGTGAAGATCGAGCATAAAAAAAAAAGAAAATGAGGCTGATGCAACTCGTAGAGATCCCTAAAAGGAAATGGGAACATGTCACAAATGGACTTCGTGACGGGATTTTCAAATAATCGGATGAATAATGATGCAAGTTGGGTCGTAATGGACTGACTTATGAAATCAAAACATCCCTTGCCTAATGAATAACTTGGCACAAAAGTTTGTAGAATAATACATAAGAGAGATAATCAAGCTTCATGACACACCGGTGAGTATAATCTTGGGTTGGAACCCAAGGTTCACAACGAAATTTGGGTGGAAACAATTGAGTTAAAAGATAATTTAACCTAATCGGAGTCACCTGAATAAATCTTGGATCGTTGCGACCATGTTTAAAGAATAAAGTAATTCCTTTGGTAAAGATTCAGTAGAGAAATCACATAGAGGAGGCATGAGAGCTAGAGGATACAATTAAGAGAAAATATCCTTAGTCTTTCGAAGAAATGGAAATAAAATATAGAATTTTTATAGCTCTTCTCAGAATTGTACTAAAGATTTATTGTGAATAAAGAAATAATTGTGGATTTTGTGTGGATTTTGAGAAAGGCACGTCATGCTTTGTAAGCATTGGACATGTACTGAATACAAACTAAGATACTTGTTAAGGTTAAAGATGATATGCGATCAAGATGTTTAGGACATGATACTATTAGTAGTTGGGGGTAGTATCTATCGACTTGAGGAAGAAGCCAATGGTAATGTTTAGTTTAGATAGGATTATTTGAAAATGAGGTAATGAGCTTTGTTCTCCCTTAGTTATTTGATCAATTATCTACAAATTTTGAGGCCAAAATTTCTTTAAGGAGGGGTGGATGCAATACCCGAAAATTTCTTGAGGACTTAAGTGTAATTTTTATGCGTTTAAGTGTAATTTTTATTGGGATATAAGTAAAATTTTCCAAAATTATGGGGGATAAGTGTAATTTTCCAAGTTGTGGGAACAAGGCAAAATTCTAGAAATTAACATGAGGGTTTGAGGTTAAGGGCCAACATGTAATAAATCAAAATGAGGGGACCAAAGTGTAAGAAAAGCAGTGTGAACATTGCCATGTCCAACAGCCACAATGCGGCCGCCAGCATCGACGTCAAATGGTTGATCAAAAAGTAGGGATAGGGCCATCATGGCCAAGGGTAGGTCTTGCGATGCAAGGCAAGGCCGAGATTGGCCGGAGAGACGGTCAGAAATGACTATAAATAGTTGAGGTTGGGCTGAGGGTTTCTTCAAAATTAAGTCGTGTAATCCAAATGTTTTGAGAAAAATCGAGGGTTTTTTATAAGGGGCTTTTGTTCTTCAAATTGTGGAGATTATTTCTGAAGAATTTGGTGAGTTTTCATATTGATTTGAAGATGATTTGAAGTTTGGCCGAAAAATCGAGGTTCGCTAGAACCAATGTTTAAACAGCCAAATCAAGGGTGTGCCGGCCAATTGTTTGAAACAAATAAGTATGTCATTGTTTTGTTCCCTAATCAATGTCATCTAAATCTAGTATTATGGCACATTACTAACATTTTTCTGTTCCTCACTTCATATGCAAACATGATGATGTTCTCGTTAACTAAGCACTAGTTATGCATAGCACTAGGTAAAATGTAGATTATGAGCAAAAAAGCTAAATACTTCTATCATTGCATACTCAAAAAATAATTGCCTTAAATATGCGCTCAGAAAAAAAAAAAATTAATGTGGAATAGGACAAACAACAAGAAAGGAAGAGAAAATTCCAAATATCAACATTTTCAATACAACCTTGAATTTTCTCAATTCCTAGATCTGCAACAAACAAATTACTTCCAATAAGCTTATTGGAAAGATTGATGGACAAGCAACAAGAAATTAGACTTGTTTGAGTTTTATTAGGAAGGTTAACAGATGAACTATTAGAAACAAATAAAACAAAAATTTTAGGTACTATATATATATATATGCAATCGTTCCATAAAATCTCTATTTGATACAAAATCCCCAAAAAGAGACAAATAAAGAAATTTAATGAGAATCCAACAAAGAAGGCAAAAGCTTCAAAATTTAATGAGAATCCATGAAAAAATGATCGAAAGAAGTATTCAAAATCTTGAATTTTATATGTAATTGAAATTGGAAAAGCAATGAGCATCACTAAACAAATATTCAATCACAAAAATAAAAATCAAATATTAGGATTCTAT